>NC_067490.1:47546067-47886067 GCF_947179515.1 Apodemus sylvaticus | reverse complement strand
TCGCACCCTCGGCCCATCCCTCAAAAGACGATCTTCAAAGTGATATGGAATAATAAATCATATTAAAATCTCTGACTAAGCCATATCAAAAATTAGTCAGCCAGGGTAGTGTACACACTTGGGAGATAGACAAAAGTGGCTATCTGTGAATTTGATGTTAGCCTGGTCTACACAGTGAGTCTCAGGACAGCGAGAGCTACACAGAGGGCTGCTGGCTCAGAAAACAAAATAAAACAAAAAACAAAACAACAACAACAACAAAAGAAATTAGTCCTAACCTAGTGCAGTTAAGTAAACAGATTACTTTGCTCTGGTTCAAACAAAAGTCCCAATCAGCAGCTGCCCAATTTAAATTAAAAAAAAAAAAAAAGCATCTGTCAGTTTGGTAACAATGTGACAAAATGCATGAGTGAAATCAACTTAAAGGAAGATTTTGCTTCAGTTTGTGGTTGCAGAGGCTTCATTTAGTGCAAGGGAAGCTGGTCCCGTTGCTCTGTACATGACAGGAAACACAATGGTATGACAGTGGAGACCTTGAGCAGAGAAGCCTGCTCATTCCATGGTAGGGGAGAAGGGGAGAAATACACCCTTCAAAGACACACTTCTAGACCTGATTGGGAAAAGATGGGCCTCGGAAGAAATAGAAGGGTGGTAAGAAAGAGTAGTGGGGGTAGGGTATGATCAAAATACATACTATATGTATTTCATACATACATGTATGAAATAATAAAAACTGTTGTTAAATAATAAAAAGCATAAAATATTAAATGTAAAGAAAAACAATTTGTAAGTCTTTAACAACAACAACAACAACAACAACAAAAGAGCCCCCTAGTGCCTTCCTTCTCAGTTCTAATGTCCTGGAGTCCCCATGTCCTTTAAACAGCACCACCAGCTGGGGACAAATCTTTTGGCACATAGGTTTGGGGAACTCCATGTCTAAGGCAGAATAAAAAAATAAACCTCAGCATAAAAGGTTCAAAGAAAAAGCCATTAACACCCCGGTGAGATGTGCACTAATACCTCACGGTGGCATATACCACCCCGACCATGCCACTTCAGTGACAGTCTATTCCATGCCATGAGCAGTCTATACTCCTGGTTTGGTTCAGGGGGTCCGGACAATTCTCCCCACAACTTGGATGTTTTCTTTCTTCTTTAGTATTGAACTCCAGATCACATGACTAGCATGGGCATCCTGTGAGTTCATCAGCTCTAGGAAGGATAGGTGCATATAAAGTGAGATATGCCCATGTGCCCCACAATGTTCATCTTACTGTCTTGTGTCTTTCAGATAGTTTTCAGGACACAGAATCAAACAAGTAGGATTCTTCATAAACCTCTACCAGATGGGGGTAAGGGTGGGGGTGAGGGGTTCATTGCAAGTCCAAAGGGCTTGCCCATGCTATTCTAAAGGCTAGCCCAGAAGACTATGAGAAACTGTGCTACTTTCTGTCTCCCTCACAGCTAAATAGATAGTGACAAGATACAAATGTGTCTTGCTCTTCCTGTTTCTGTCAAAGATACAGTATTTCAAAAGAAATACTTTGTGCAAATACAACTAGAACCTAATAAGCATAAAAGGAAGAGGAGAGAAAAACCGAAAGAATCTTGATTCTTTGGTAATGACAAATTCTGAGAAAACCGGGGCTGTTTTGAGATATAAATTCTAGCTCCCAAAACCACAACAAGTATCTTTGATATTTTAAATAATAGCATCTATCTGGGCTTGTGTCCATCCAATGAAAGCAATAGCTCACTTGCTGCGGCTCAGGACGACGCATACAACAACAGTCATATTACTGGCATGTGTGGATCTGACTTACGTGATCTAGCCTCAGCAAGCATTGCTGACACGTTGTTGTTTGTTTTTCTCAGGATTAGCAGAAAATGTTTGTGGGTGTTTTACGTCACTAGAATAGGAAGCACTGAAAAACTTGTACCGCCTGGTTGATATTTCTGGAAAGAGAACACTAAATTATTAGAGGAAGGGGGTGGGTCAGTCAGGAAAGAGAAGGATGAGTAGACTCAAGAAAGCCCCACCAGGAAAGTCCCACTTGGAAAACCGAATTGATGGCAAATGGGGCTTTTTCGTGAAATAATGTTCAGCTGCACTTGATGGGGAGACAGAGATACTGCCCCCCCTCCGACAAAAATTAAAATTAAAAGCATATTGGGCTCACAAATCTATACCATACAAACTATTTGCTACTTCCAAAATGTTTCACATAATGAATGCATGCTCAAGTCACACATGTCCCCCAAAAGATTTGGCACATAAGACAGGAGAAGCAGAGAAATGTATAGTGAAGAATCTTAGAGCAAAATGGAGCTAGAGAAAGTGAAAGTCCACAGGAATATAGGGGATATTTTTATTTGAATGCTGTATCCAACTCGGGGACTCTTAGAAGTCAGGCCAAATGAGGAAGCACGCTAGACTCCTAATTAGCTGGTGAAAGGGAACACACGTGCTTGTCTGGAAAGACAGATGACTTCTGCCTACAAACTTCTAGTTGAAATTCCCCTATGCATATTTCTACATAGGAAATATTGTCCTGCAAAGTGAGTATTGATCTCTGATAGGAACCAAGGACATCAAATTAAAGCCAAGCTAGTGATACTTCTGTAAGAAGTCACAATAATATGGTCTTCATACTTTGCTTTCTGGTAAGCTCACTCAATGGAATACAACTTAGAGAATCCATGAGGATTAATTCGAGGAAGGATGGCTGGAGAGATGGCTCAGCGGTTAGGAGCACTGACTGCTCTTCTGAAGGTCCTGAGTTCAGTTCGAGAGAGGATTCAGAGTTCCTGCAAACGGAACTTCCACTGGCTGGACTTTGGACTACAAAACAATACAAACAGAACAAAGAGTGTTTTATAAAGACTTAAAATCAGGGCCAACGAGATGAGATGTCTCAGCGGGCAAAGTACTTGCCACCAAGCATGATGACCTACCTCAGTTCCATCCCAAGGACCCACAGGGTGACCACACACACTCACACTACAAAGCGATTCACACATACACACACAAACTAAATTCCTAAACACATTGTCAATATTTTAAAATGCATATGTGCTGTATACAGATCTAGCTTTCAAGCTTCAGTTGACTGGTTACAATACTTGCTAAACTGAAGCCAGTTTTACTGTAGTCACCAGCTGGCCTGGGGATGGCCACGTGTGTCACGGTCATGGGCAGGAGGCTTCCAACTCTGACATATAACCTGGCTCCCGGTACCTTTTGCCAGGAGGAACCTAGATTTAGAAAAATGAACAGATAGCATCCCTTCGGGATTATTTTTGTTTCGTTTCTTTTTACATTTTGGACTTTTGAGACAGATCTGCCTGTATCTCAAGCTGGCTTCAAATTCCTTGTAACTAAGGGTAGACTTGAACTTCTATTGTTCTGTCTTCACCTCCCACGTGCTGGTATTACAGGCCTGTGCCATCACACCCAGGAGGATTCCTTTTGAACATACAGTGTTTCATTTGCACTAAATCTAGATAGCAGTCCATTTAGCATTGTGCGCTCAGATGGTACTTTAAAGGCTGGATAATTGATTCCATGAATCAAAAAGCAGGTCATGAAATAGCATCCTAGGCAGCGGATCTGATACAGCTGGGCACCAATGAAGCAATTGTCTTGGAGAAGTCATGTGTTTCAGCTTGAGGGGCTTTGGAATTCCCACTTCCTCTGAAGACCAAGGTGGCTGGCACACGGTCAAGGCAGCATGGCCCATGATCCTTTTCTTCCGTTCCCAGGCCTCGCTGTTCTGACAGTTCCCAGCACTGTCCTGGGGCATTTGCCTGAATATTCCCAGTAGTGGTGATGACATTTTACTGGTTCATGTGTACTCTCACAAGTTTTCTCATCCCTCTCTGCACCCCAAAAGAGAAATTCCAACTATAAGCTTGTGGGAAGACAGGAGGGCAGGCATTCAGTTAACTGGTGGCAAAGGAACAGAAGCTCTCAGCTACTTCATAACCTTGACTCCTATTTTAGTCTTGGCCTCCTAAGCCAGTGTTATAGCACCCCAACTGAGTGGCCTCCGGCACAAAGAATGATGTGCACTTGCCCACCACACTATCTTTGCTGATAGCAAGAAGATATTAATTCTGTCTTAGGCCAACTCTACCAGCTACTGTTGGTTGCATGATCAATAGCAGCCCCTCTCTCTTGTTCATGGTTTTCAAGGTCATGAATTTGGGAACAGGAAGCTGTTGCTTGATTATTTCTTATGTGGTTGCAGAAAGATGTTGGCTAGATATGCCATTATGTGAAGAATAGGCATCCAGGTTGGCTCCTTCCTGCAGCTGAAGCTGATATTAAATGATGACTCAGAGTTCTTGGGGAGCATTGATTCCAAGACAGGCACATGGTGTCTCAAGTATGCCGGTCTCAAATCAGTTAACACTACCTCATGGAATCTGTCTTTCCAAGAGGAAGCACTGAAGTAAGAACTAAGGAGAAGACTCAGGACATTAGCTTAGTGTGGTGGCACACACCAAAGATCTCATCTTTTGGGAGTCTAAGACCAGAAAGTTGCCTTGACTTCAAGGCCAGCCTGGTAAGATGCTGTCTCAAAATGAAGACAGAAAGGAAGATGGGGAAGAAAGAAGCATGGGAAGAGGGAGAAAGCAGAGTATAAGCAGGAGAAAAAAAGGAACATTTAGCAAGGAAGCTTCAGAAGTTCTATGCCACAATGCGTGTTCGTTAAGGCCATTCCAAGCACACTCTGGTTGGTATCAGTAGATGAAACACAGCCTTACTTCCAGTTGGGCAAGGGGAAAACTTGTGGGCATGTTCTAAATCTTTGACAGATTCTATGTGATGGCTCCACATATGGCCCTCCTCAAAGGCAGATCTGGACCCAATATCACTTAGCTCATTTTAATGAAAGGCGAGATGGTATTTGGCATCTGCTGCTTCAGTTGATCCATTGCTTTTTACTACCTATACGAATCTTCCTCTTCTTCAACTGGCCCAGGCTTTCTATTTCTCACTTCTATTCCTGTATGCTCTCTCTATCCCTGTCTTTCCTATCCTCCACCCCAGCTTTCCTTCTGTGTCCACATTTCCACATGCACACAACTCAACTCAGAAATTGCCACCCAGTTGCCCTGACATAACCCGTCTCAGACTGAGGATATTCTCTGGATTTCAGATCCACATTCCTAAAAGTGAGAGTCATCTTGACTGAGAAAGAGAGGGCCTATGAGCTTCTCGGGAAGTCCATTTTGAGCTCATTCCTTGAAAAACGGGCATGGAAAATAACACAGCACACCTGGGCAGTGATGTGCATGCAATGTCTCCTCTAAGTTAGGGTCCAGCTGACACAGAGAAGTTCCCTTCAAAACACCACTTCCACTGTAACTTTTTTTTCTGTCCCCTTAGACACGAGGTTTGGTCTCCAGTCCATCTATAAAGGGCTTTCTGAGTCTACCTTGGGGGTTTTCTCACATCACCATGTTTAAGTATCCTTCATTTGCAAGGCTCACTCATTCCTGACACAATTCTCACCAGAACACAGGATTTCTAGTCATGTTAAACTATTTCAAATATTACTTCCTCTAGAGAAATAATTGCAAACAGATGGTCAGACTGATGACTGGATTTACATAGTTTGACCTTACAGCAGAACCATGTTCAGTAGAGCCCACCATCCTAGTACCACTTCCCCTATCAGTCACCTAAATTCTCGCCTGTCTTCCTATGACAAAGGCCCCACTTCAGATTTCTTTATATTTTTAATTTTGCTTTTAAAGAGCAATAGGCAAGATACTAACTAACCTTGCATGCATGACTCTAACATCATCTGCAGAGCACTGGCCCAGGTGCCTAGAGCTAGGCTTTATTTAGTCACAGAAGGTTGCAGGATTCAAGGAGTATGGTTTTATGGACATCACAAGGGTGCTTCTTTTGTTGCTTCCACCAAATATAAATCCTTGATACAGGTGAGTTCCAATTATGAAGACAAAGGGCATACAAGCAGTGTCTGTGCCAGGCCGAGGTAAGGGGATACATGTTTTCTGGTGAGATAGAGAGACAGCCCTAACAAGGAAGAACACAAGCTTACAGGCACCTTGTATTCACCTTTCCCATGGAAACAAGAGTCCACATAAAAACACTGAGATTTACTTGTTTTAGAATGAACAGATTAACAGCTGCTGAGTCTCAAGAAACACAAAACAAAGCGAAAAGCAAAACAGAATTCTAGTTTTATATAAAGTTCTAAAATAATCTCTGGGCAAGGCATAAAATTCAATCATCACTTGTAGGTATATCAGTGACCCCGCCCTGGAGTGTAAGAAAACACTAGGAACACGGTTTCTCTTCAATTGGATTTTCAGTCACCACACAGTGACTGGCTACCATCCAATCCAAAGACTCAAACTGCTTATCTTCCATAATTTGGAGATGTTTTTAGACTAAACCATTTCCTTCGCCCTTCATAATCTTTTCAGTGAGAGTAAAGAGGATAAAATATTACCCCCACTTTTCCTTCTTTCTAAATTTTTTTCATTTTTAAATATTTTCATTTTTTTCACTCATATTCCTTCCCTCTTTATGACTGAAATGAGTCTTCTTTTCAAGCACAGCTTTACAAGGGACTCAGCTAAATAAAGGTGAAGACCTTGTGATTTGTAGGACTTACAGCAGCTGTCGAAATTAAGGGAGCTTATCTGTGCTTTCGCTGTGAGCCTAAAGGCATGCCTGGATTCAACTTTAACCCATTTCGTTATGCTATTACACCTCTAATTTGTCTCTAAAGATGGACAGATGTTACATACTGAGTAGACTGAGGAATTCTTTTTCTAAAAGCAGAATATTTTAAATACCGTGATACTGTGTTATAGGGGGTTATTGCTTATTTCCTGGTATATCTTTTTTTTTTTTTATACTATCTTATCTCCTTGGTGCACAGAGCTAGATCAGTTAGTGTATTCTTGTCTCTCTTTGTTGTTTTAGAAGCACAGCTCATTGACCCAGTAGATTATTTCAGTTTTGGAATGGAGCTCTGGAATTCTCCCCATTCATTGGTTTATTGGGGGCTTTCCAAGAGTGGTGCCATTGAAACAGGCTTGTTCCATTTCTCCCTTAGCACAATTCATGCACTCCCACGGGCGCAAGCCATCAGGGAAAAGAGGTACGCATGCTAAGTAGGATGAAATGCTCCACCGAGCATGCGCACAGCTGTTGAAACAGCATGCTAAAGCAGAAACAGAAAGCTGGGATTCAGGGTGGGAGCCACTATTGATTATGGCCCCTAAGACTCATTTATGTCAGAAAATAGCATTACTGTCCATCACTACCTTTTCAGTTGCTCAGGCCAGTGGCAGAGTTAAAAGGTCCTTGACTTCAACTTTCCAAGCACATCTTGTGTCTAATCCTTCAGCAAGTCTGTAAGGTTCGATCTCGATGGTAAACACCAAGTCCAGCTGCTTCTCACCTCTTCCCAACATAACCTTATCTAAATCATCAGCCTCCAGGTTACTAAATCAGCCTTCCAACTTCTCTGTCTGTTTCCACCCTTTTCCTCACAGTGGCCAGAGAGAAATGTTAAAAATCAGTCAGATTAGTCTGCTATATAACTCTTCAGAGCATCTTCCGCTTCCCTTACAGTGAAGGGCCTGACGCCAGCCGCCATCTAGGCAAACTCATCCTCCCGCTGATGGCTTCACTGACTTCCTAGCTGTACCATTTCCATTCCATTAACTTCCTGGGTCTCTGCTGTCAGTCTGTTCTTACTCCCCACCCTGCTCTAACTTTACTCCCTAATTATTGTTGTCAGCAGCACAGATCAATATTAAGGGCACTAAAAGTAACTTTGAAAAAAAAAAACTTAAGTATTGTCTAGGTTCCCCAAAGCTCCGTGAAAGCAAATGTTTAATTTTAACTATCAGATTAGTTTAAGGCCTAAAAGAAACCTCTAGTCAACAATAAGTACTAAGAATGAATGAACTGGTCCTTTATCCAGTTCACAATTAGTGGCATCCAACTAAATTAATTTAAAGGAGTAGGTCAGACTTTGGAAAGTTTGAGAGAAAATAGTAATAAAAGAATTAAATGAATTAATTGTCCTCTTGGCACCAGAAGCGGCGCTGGCCTTTTCATCGTTAGCATTTCCAACTGAAGAATCACACTCTGTTCGTTTACTAAAGCCTGCCACTGGGCTGAGTCACCAGGACATGCTGCAGAGCCAGTTTTGCTCCAGTGCATCCTGAATGACTCAAAGTGCCAATGACAATGTCAGTTTTATGTCCTAGGAACTCCACCTGGATGTCCACAGTCAACTCTCGGCTGTCTTCAAGTTCATCTTGCTCGACTTGGTGAACTAGAAACTGTTTGTTCCCTGTACAGGATTCCTGGTGTATCTTTTCCAACCGCTTGTGCTGTGACTAATTTGAATGTTAACATTTTTAAGCGAAAACTCTTTGATACTAAATAAAACCATTTGAAGAGACTTTCAAATGTCTGGATATAATATTTTTTTTCAGGAAAAAAAAAGGCAACTTAAGACTTGCTAATCATAAACTAAATATACATGATTTTAATTGAGTGTCAGTAGTCCAAATCTATTATTTTAGTACAAAAGCATCTTTCTGAATGCTGAGTATAATGGCATGCTGTTTGAATTTGTGCTCCATGTATTAATGAACCATATGGTAAACTTACAAGGCATAAAAATGTCCTCCCCTTCTTGCATTACAGGAGATGGGTAAGCTGCCAATATGATACAGCAGGCAGGAGTTTTTTAAATTATCCCATATTGCCATTATTGGTATTTTTGAGAATACATTTTAATTTTCATTGATAAAATACTCTCACTGTCTTCATAAAGGATTTAGAGGTCTGTATTGGCACGAACAGGTCAGGTAAAAGCCTTTTTCATAAAAGGGGCAAAGACTTAGTATTTCTAAACATCCTCAGGGAGACAGAGAGAAATCTTCATCAGGTTAGAAACAAGAAGCACACCTGGCCTTAGGAAACAGATTGACATGTTGTTGATTGTCCATAAACTTTCAGTTTAAGATTCACCAGGGAAGGCATTCAGGTCATTGACTCCTTCCTGTCTGAGACAGAGAAGCAGTGAGGAGCGTGAGATGCCCAGTATATTTTCTGAGGCAATAATTTACCATTCCCCCCAATCCTGTACAGCAGGCTTGTTGGTTCCTATAATATTTGTTCTTAGATATTACAGAAATCCAACCATGACTGCAAAGTGGGCAAAGAGAAGGCCACATGAAGTTCCCTGGTAGTCAAGGAGTGCATGAGTATTTGGTACACGCGTGGTAGATAGGGAAGACACAGCAAGACCAAGAGTGTTTGCCATGTCCATCGTGAAGAGTGAGTGGGTGGCTCCGCGTTACCATTTCAGAAGTGGGAAGCAGAGACGAGGCAAGAACAACACCGAGATGGGCTTCCTGTCCAACACCTTAGCTACTCACTATGTGTGTCTTTAAGTCAATTAAAATTAGACAAGATACACACGTCATTGTTTCTCAATCACACTTTGCTTGGTTGGCCACACTGAAGTAGACAAACAACATTTCATCCATCAGCACAGACAGTTCTACTGGACACCCTCGACTGGACTGAACAATAGCAAAAAACAAGCAAACAAACAAACAAAAAAAACCTCAACCA
The DNA here is from genome assembly GCF_947179515.1 of Apodemus sylvaticus. Classification (NCBI taxonomy): domain Eukaryota; kingdom Metazoa; phylum Chordata; class Mammalia; order Rodentia; family Muridae; genus Apodemus; species Apodemus sylvaticus. Next base: position 47,876,415 of record NC_067490.1, on the reverse strand, counting down.
AGTAGCAGAAACACGTGAGCAAATGTCTGTGGAAATAGCTGCAGGTGGTTAATTCTGGCCCAAGGGCAAGATACCAGGAGAGGGAGAGTGACAGGTGACAAAGCAGGAAGAAGGAGCCACCCGAGGCACACAGGCGTAGTCAGTTTCCTTGAGTGATACCACAACATTCAGAAAGATTTGAGTTCTGGCAAATTCTGCCTCCTTCTTAACAAGTCATCCTTACAGCATTGGGAAGCTGCGAGGCTAAGCGTTGGAACAAACGTCCTTTGGCGTGCTTACCAATTGTGTTTATGAAACCATACGTGTCATGGTAATGGAGGCAATTTACCACATCATGAGTTAATTATTTTTCTTTGAAGAAAGGAGGTTGAAGTCTTATTTGGGCATTTTATTCCTCTCTTACTTTTTATACATTAAAAAAATCCTACAACATTTTGCACTTAGAAAGACTGGTGTTTTGTTTTGTTCTGTTTTGTTTTGTTTTCTCCAACACTTAGTTGTTTCTACGACACAAAGATTGGTATAGCCAAATGCCAGCTACAGGAATACATACCCAGAGTACTCAGGACGTAGTGATGGTGTCAGGTAAGTGCTGTCCAATCTCAATCCCATCTGGCTTCTTTGTCTTCGAGTCATTGAACATTATTACAATGACACCATTTAAAATGTGTGCATTTAAAATAGAGAGAATTGTACAGAAGAGGCCCAGCTCTCTTGTAGAACATGTGTGAAAGTTGGGTGCTGACCACCGGTCACTAAGCTGTGTGTTTCTGGTTGAGGAACCCAAGTCTCTCCAACCTGTTTGCTCGCCTATCACAGCTGTTAAAATGACTTCTCTAGAGAAGTGGCAGAGATTGGGTTGGAAGCACGGAGAACAAATTGGATGTATGCTAAACAAGCAAGGTCAGTGTCTGTGTTTGTAGACGATGGGAGGAGAGTAAGGGTGGGGAGCTGGCAGGTCTCTACTTCTGTTACAAGTTTCCTGAGTGGGGCCCACGTCATATACAGCATCTTTTAAAAGACTATGGAACTTACGAATCTCTAAAAGCTGCTAAGTAACACAGATACACACATGGCTTTACACAGATACGTACATGGCTCTACACAGATACATACACGGCTTTACACAGATACATACACGGCTTTACACAGATACATACACGGCTTTACACAGATACATACACGGCTTTACACAGATACATACACGGCTTTACACAGATACATACACGGCTTTACACAGATACATACATGGCTTTACACAGATACGTACACGGCTTTACACAGATACATACACGGCTTTCATGGAGTAAGTATTTACCGTGGGACTTCCTTGTTCACAATATAGCAACAGTAGCACCCGGGGACACTCGCGACGCAGTTTGGGTTTAGTGTTCTTTGCCTTATAAAGACATTTCAAAACTTCTAGCATCTGTGTCTTCACTTCAACTACTGTGAGAGTGCAGGAGCAGAAAAATCTGTGACTACTAAGAGCACATTCAAGGTTTGGCAGCTAAGAGTTCACAAATCTAGACACAAATGTATGAATGGACTCAATTCCATTCTTCCTATTACTCGGAATACTGTTTCTTCTAAGCAAGCACCAATGACATCTTTTATTAACTTCCAATGTTTCCTGGTGCCATTCCCAATGAGAATTTATTAAACAGAAATAAGCAATAAACATTTCTATGCTCCTTTTAAGATTTGTGTTTTAATTCCTTGATGAAGTACTCGTCCAAAATAGTCTTAAAATATGTTAACCTCCACATACTTACTCAGAAAAGGCATGGCAGCAGGCAGGCAAATACATGTTTTTAAATGCATCAAACCACAAGGTTTCATGTGAAATAGTAGAAAGCCATCAGAAAGTGTAAAATGACAATAATAGCAGAAAAGTTACCATGCTGATTAACAAAGTTTTAACCTTTCTCAGAAACCAAACTCAGGCTTATCAACAAGTACCTTTACCCAAACAACCATCCTCTGGTCCCTAAAATGGTCTTAGTTTTCTTCAGTCTCCATGTTATGAAACACCAGTGTTGCCATATTATTGTCATGTTATTACACAGATTGAAACTTGTATTTTTATAGCTTTATTTTCCAGTTTCACCTACAGAATACACAGGCTACCCATCTGTCCTGTGCCTGACGAATGTTCTTGTCTCTGTGGCAGGACTCAGCAGAAAGGTCTTAATCATCAGTGACAGCACCAATATACTTAGCTGACGTCACCCTTCAGGGCTTGACTCCTGCCAGTTCCTACACCTCTTAGATGTGTCCGCAAATTCTGACAGAAGCTCAACTGGGAAAAATGTGGGGAAAAGTATTGGACAGAATTCCTGCTACTGTCTTGCGACTTTACTTAGGAGAAAAGTAGTCAGTTTATGATAAATTATCGGTTGATTTAAGTACTATTATCTTAATAATATCTCATAATACATGACTGATATTTTAGGAAAAAATTAGTTCAATCATGTCCAATATATCATGAGGAATAAATAGAATGTGTAGCACCATGTAATGATTTTTTTTTTATCCTTCCAGCTCAGAATATCAGTCTCTAGTGGAAATAAAATCACAGTTCTCTTTCTAAATGTACTTGAGAGAGATATAATTTTGTACGCCCCTGATGAGCCATACCTCTGGTAATCACATATTTATGTATGGCCCCCATGGTGAGCTTGGGCTCGATGGTGGGGATAGCAGTGGCAGCTTAACGAGGACTTCTACCCTAGGCCTCTGTGTCTTGATCCCTGTACATTTAGGGCTCTTCGATTTTAGGCAGCCAAGGAGCTACATAGAGAAGCTTAAGTAGAACCCAATAATCTATTCCTCTTTTTCCATCCTAAATCCAGTGATAGCACTGAACTACACGGACTTACTCAACGACAGTGTCCTTAACATATCAGCTTTCAAACATAGTCTAAGCACTATCTGCTCATACTTATTATTATATTGAATAATGCCAACACATTTTCCATTTACATGAGTAGCATTTAGTGATACTGGAAACTGAAACTTGGATTTTTTTAGTGTGTGTGTGTATATTTAATAGCTATTTATTATTTATATTTAACAATAACTAAAAGTCATTGCACACTGATATTAATAACTTCTCATTGATATTTTCCTGCTAGTAAAAACTGTATTTCCTAAATGTAAAGAGTGAGGACAGGGGTGTTTTCTCATATTTATTGTAGAACACTGGCTTAACAGAAAATACCCTAGTCTCTCATTTACTTCTTCATTTGATCTTTTGCAATAGATTTGTCTCAAAGAACTCTATATCCGTAAAACCAAAATTTCTCACAAAAGTCTAATGTTTTTGTAATGTTATGAAAATAGATTTTACTCGATGGAGTCATTTATTTTAAAAACCTTCCATTAAGAATGGCAACAACACTAATTCTGAGGAGAAACCTGGGTCCCATGAAGGGTTTTGCAGAGCATAGCCCTCTCTCATCTTCGACACTCATACGCCGGGTACTCTTCTGAGCCTTCTACAGTCTTGGGGGAGAGATCTATGCTATCCACCATCCCACTTGTCTTTTTAAGTCTAACACTCAGAGCCACCACCTCGACTCCCTTGTTTCAGTTCTGCATAGTCAGGGAGACTTTCCTTCTACTGCAAACACCCCATCCAAGTCCTTTATTCAAAATCTGTATCAAATTCATCTCCAGCTCAGAAGGAAGTATTCACACTTCCGCTCTAATCTAGGGCTCCATTTTCCTAAGGCTTCAGATTTACAGAAGGAAGACACATCTGTTTCCCCTCAATTAGCTAGTGCTTTCTTCCACAAGTGTTCGGCTCTAACTTGAAGCATGGACATAACCTTAAACTAACAACTGATACCAGTGTCTTACTCAAAGTCCAAGTTAGAGAAAACTCACCATGATCTCTTTATTAAATAACCACAAATGTAATACTAACAGCATTGCTCAAAGCCAAGCTAGAGATATAAACAATGTATACTGTACTCTCCGACCACGATAGAAAGGCAAAGCAACATTAAATGTTTTCCATGTTGCCAAACCTTAGTGACATTTATGTATAAAATGCAACATAGAATCTGGTGGGATAGGATTCAATAGAACAAAGACCAGAACAGAATAGAATATAGTTCATGACTGAGTTCAAAATAAGTTCTACCATCTCCTACCATTGGATTTGGAGTATTTATTTGAACATATATCTGCTCAGTGTTCCAATCCATAAAATGGGCATAATATTTTGCACCACAGTATTATGGGAATTAGGTGGGTTAATATTTTTTAATATCTTGGGTATATACTATGCAGTATAAATATTTGTGAAATGAAATGCAAGAAGTATGTGTTAGATTATAATAAAAAATCTTGGAAAAAAACACAAAGCCACAGGAGATAAGAAAATCTTTGATGGGCACAGCACGCAAATCTCAGCAAAGTACTGTGTGTGGTGTGGTGGGGGCGATAGTCTTAGGTGGGAAACACGGCATGTGAGCATTGGCTCCCATAGTCTGGAGCCAGACAGGAGAACATTAAAAGAAGGGGAAAGTTGTAATACCTTATGTAAGCTTCTTTGTACCCCAGTTCTCTTTATCACGACCCATATGTTTGAAAAATGATGCCTGGCTGTGATAAAAACAGATGCATATGCAGGAAACACAGCGCAGCTAGCTAAAAGGACTGTTGGGCAATTCAGTTTATTAATGACATGTTCAATAGAGTAACCATTTGCAGATGATCATTAAAATAGAGCCCCAACAGTCCTTTCTTTGGGTTGTTACTGTTTTCAAGTTTCATCTCCAAAATCTCTTTAAACAGGGTACCCAGCTGGGCTGGAAGCAAACTACATCTGGGCAATTGTTCAACCCTAGATGAGTAGAAACAGGGCAGACCATATGGTTTGGAGAACTCCGTTATTGTTAAAGTGTAGCACAAAGATGACTACACTAACACTTCGGACCCTGATGGGATGGTCTTGAATGATTATGCCTGGCTAAGACAATTGAGTAAATATTTTAACCTGACAATCTTGACATGACATGATTTAACCTGACAACCTTGATATGACGTGAGACCTTCCCCAAGGGTGATTCCTTTGTGACAAGTCCACCTGAACTGGTACTGAATGGAAGCAGTGACAAAGATGGAGGTCAATCATATTCAACTTAGATCTCATTGTCAGTGACAGGTCCAACGGCCCTACAGGGAAATTCTATACTGTAAATATAGAAATACAGGAATACTGAAAGTCCAGAATGAGATGTTGAAGGAGACTTAAAGTATCATGAGTCAAAAAGATTGTCTTAAAGTAGACAGTGTGTTATAATTAGTCACTGTTTTATAGATGAAACAACTAAACCAGAGAGAGAAAGAGAGAGAGAGAGAGAGAGAGAGAGAGAGAGAGAGAGAGAGAGAGAGAGAGACAAAGACAGAGAGAGAGACAGAGACAGAGAGAGAGAGACAGAGAGAGAGAGAGGCAGAGAGAGAGACAGAGACAGAGAGAGAGAGAGAGAGAGAGAGAGAGAGAGAGAGAAACAAAGACACAGAGAGAAAGTAACTAGGTTCATGTAGTTAATCAAGGACAAGAAAAAACCAATAGCCTGACTCAGGTGTTGCATAGTGTTCTTGGTACTGGATTGCCTGGAGCAGTCTCTATCTTCATTTTCATTATTGGAGAATATAGCATATTTCACAAGTCAAGCATCAGATGTGGACACAGGGGTTGTGTCTGACAGAGCTAAGTACCAATTATCTGGAAGGCGAATCACTTGACTTACAATCCACAAAACTGAGTTTATTGGTGTGTTGTCAGGACAAACTGACCGAACATTTCACAGCAAAGCCTAACAATTGTAGAAAATACTTTCCTCAGATTTCCTGGTGATTCAGACAGTGCCACCCAGCTCCTGGTTTAGAGAGATGAACAACAGGTTTGTTGACATTATGAGTGTCAGTCACAGGGGTTCATGGGAGAGCAAGTTGTTTTGGTTTTCTCTTTCTTTCTTTCTTTCTTTCTTTCTTTCTTTCTTTCTTTCTTTCTTTCTTTCTTTCTTTCTTTCTTTCTTTCTTTCTTTCTTTCTCTCTTTCTTTCTCTTTCTTTCTGTCTTTCTGATATATTTCCATGTTGTTAGGAAGGGGTATGCCCATTCAGATCTGTGGGTGCAACAGTAGGAAGGCTGGCACTGGAGTGAAACCCATGGGGCAATGATTTTACACACAGGTGGCAGCCACGATGTCTATTATTAGATTCATGAGATATAGTCAGAAGTCCTGTTGCAAAATGGCAGGCTGGCAGGCCAGTTCCCTGACAAAGTGCAAAGGCATGCTATAAACACTTGCATGGACAAACAGCCTTAGCAGCCACCACAATCAGAAGGAAAAAAAAAGAGAGAGGAGGTTTTCCACAACAAAGGAAGTATTGTTCTCCGGCAGTTTCCTTCAATTCTTGCTTTGTTGTACAAGACACTTAGACTCCACCATAGAACTGCGGTGTCCCACCCAGCATTCTCCCTGTGGGCAAAAAAAAAAAAAAAAAAAAAAAAACCAAAACAAAAAAACGATGAAATAAATTAATTCACAGTGAATTGTTTCTTCTGACTGAAGATCCCACTTCTTCAGTTCTATAGCAACAATTCTCCAAAGAACAATGAGGTAGCACGGACCGCGCTGAGAGCCATAAGGTAGACGGGGGTGGGGGGGTGGGGGGATGGGGGAGTGGGGGGTGGGGTTGGGGGGGTGGGGGGGTGGGGGGGGCGGGGGGATGGGGGGGGTGGGGAGGTAGCTGGGTAGATATGGATACCGTTCTTTCGAAGGCTGGCACTCTGTCTTACCTAGCACGGGACAACCACCTCCAGGCTCCCATTTCTCCATCTTAATGGTGGGGCTCCCTGTCCTGAGTCTTGTTGAAGACTACCATATACAAACCTACCTCCCTTCCATGACACTGCTTGCTTGTTTACCTTCAAGCTATGGAAAGACAAAACCTGCTTGCTCAGAGAAATTAAAAGCTTGCCTGAAAATATATGTTGGTTGTGTAACAGACAAAGGTGATGCCAGACAACTGTCTGGTTTTGTGTAAAGTCAGAGGAGGAATTATGTGAATAAGAATAACAGGGAATTTGGGTAAGCCCTCCTGCCGGGGAAGGGAGGCTTCTACAAAAGCTTCTTGCCGCCTACTTCCGTCCCCAGCTGACATGTTACTCATCTCTGCTATGTCATCAAGGTGTGTCCTGACTGCTTTTGCCTTCTTGGTATCAAAGTACATGTGATCTAAAAATATGTGTTAAGTCAGTAGAGATGAATTTCTTCAGCAGAATACATATACAGGTTATCGAATACATCAAATTAAAGATATAATAGTTTAGTAAGCTCTAGCCAATACTAGACATGGAGTATATAAAACCTGAATACCATGGCTCCAGGCTTCCAGGGGCTCTACACTTTGGTAGGAGCCTGATAGATAAATAGGTAACACAAGTTCCACAGGACACTGGAAGAAAGCAGAGTGAGGAGGAGGCGCTCAATTTGCCTACAGTCCTCAGCGCTGTTTACAACATTCCTTGTGCTTATTTTTAAACCAGAAATCCTCAAGAACAGCCTGTGGTTCGCTAGAGGGTAAGCCACACCCTACTCCTTACCTGCTCAGGTAAGAATGAAAAAAAAATAGTTACAGGTGGGGTTCTGACTGATATGATTTAGTATTAAGTTCAGTTAAGCCCCTAAAGCCAGTTTCTGAAAGAACTTCCTGCAAATAAGGTGTAGGACTGTTCCAGCTCTTGGTGAAAACATGAACTAGTCGACAGACATGTTGCGGAAGGAAAGTGGCTCCTACAATGTCTTCTGTTTTTTCTGCTGTGGGGTGTGGTTAGGTGACTTTCCATTGGCCAGGGGACTTTGGGGCTGACTAACTGATGTCCATAATGTTTAAAGGGGCAAAGCAGGGATCATCTGCTGTTTTGATAAGGAAAAAATATACCAGGATGATGCTAACAACAAAAAACACATTTTTTAAAAACATGTGAAAATACCATCTGGTCAGAGGCATGAATTTTAAATGTTGGAATTGTCTCAGCTTTCTGCAATCCTTTCTCATTAGCGAATCCTTTGTAAAACTGCAATCACACCCCGATTTCCCAGCCCAGAATCCCATCTTTTACAGCATGCACAAAAATTGGTTTTCTTATGGTTCCTCTTTCTGCTTATATTTTCTTTGTATTTCAGATTTTAATCATTTAAAAACTAAATCGGGATACCCTGGGAACCCCAAGGCCACTGCAGCCAGGGAAGCAGGTTGGCTAACTAGAGATCTTCATCTCCCCCTCCTCTTCTCCAAGTCCATCCCCCTGTCTCCATCCCCCTAGCTCTGCAGCAGACAGCTGTCACCTCCTCTCACACTATACCTCGATTCCCATGGGAATAAGCAGATCCCTGTGGAACACCCTGCTTCCCTCCCACCTGTGGACACCCTCAGATTCCTCTCATAGCCCATCCTCATTCCCAAGTGTCAGCTCCCAATATCTCAAAACAAGTTTAACTGGGAACCCCCAGTGACCACACCTAGCAGGATACCATAAGAATTCCCTACCAGGCAACATACACAGTCACCACACCCTCCTAAGAATCAGAGAGGGCAACAGAAACCAAAGAACAAAATAACCACCCAACAAAGACAAGACCAGATATCAGCACTTCGGATTACAATCTTCCCAAACCCAAAGGCCTAAACACCAGTGTGAAAACATATAACAGTCAGAACAGTATGTCTCCACTTGAGCTCAGCAACCCTACTAAAGTGTGGTCTGAGAATTGCAGCACAGCTGAGACACAGGACAAAGCCTCTAAAATAGCTGCTAGGAATAGAAGACTTACATGTCATTAAAGAGGAAATTAAGGTTTCCTTAAGAAACTTATGAAATAAGTAGAAGGAAATAAATAAAACAGTTCAAGTAGAAATTCTATTTCTGAAAGTAGAAATAGAATAGAAAGAAAACCCAAATTGAGAGAAACGTGGAAGTAAAAAGCTTAGGAACTTGAACAGGAACCTCAGAGGCAAGGCAAGCCTCACTAACAGAAACAAGAGATGGGAGAGAGAATCTCAGATACTGAAGATAAGACACAAGAAATGCATGCCTCAGTCAAAGAAGATATTAAATCTAAAATGCCCTGGCACAAAACATTCAGGAAACCTGGGACAGGATGAAAAGACAAAATCTAGGAATAATAGAGATAGAGAAAGAAGAATAAACCCAAATCAAAGGCACAGAAAATATTTTCAACAAAATCATCGAAGAAAAATCTCCTAATCTAATTAATGAGATGCTTATCAAGGTACAAGAAGCATACAGACTACCAAATAGCATAGTCTAGAAAAGAAATTGACCTCAAAATACAATAATAAAGACAATGAACAGAACAAAGAAAAATATTAAAAGCTACAAGAAATAAAAGAACAAGTAACATAAAAAGTCAGATTGCACCCTGATTCTTAATGGAGAGTCTAGAAGGGCCCAGACAAGTGTTTTGAAGACCCTAGAAGACCACAAATGCCAGCCAAAATACTATACCCAGCAAAGCCTCCAATCACAATAGATGGAGAAAGTAAGCTATTCTACGATAAAAGCAAATGTAAGGAATATCTGTCTATAACTCCAGCCCTACCGAAGGTACTAAAAAGAAAATTCCAACCGAAAGATGCTTACCACACTCAAGAAAATACAGGAACATACAGGGAATAAATAATCCTAGAACAGTAAATCAAGAGAGAGGAAATACACACACATTCACACACACTCATATACACTCACACACATACACACACACACACATTCATGCATGCACACACACACACACACACACACAAACACACACATGCTACCACTACCACCACTAACTACCATTACAAAAACAAAACAACAAGAATCAACAAACAGTGCTTATTAATATTGATATATATCTCAACATCAGTGGTCTTAGTGAGTGAAATGAATGCAAAACCAGAATCTGTCCTTCTAGCTATACCTAAGAAACACCTTAAATCAAGAACAGGTATTACCTCCGGGTAACAAGACGGAAAAAAATTTTCAAGTAAATAATATAAGAAGCAAGCTGGGTTGCTGTTTAATATCTTGCAAACATCAAACCAAGACTAATCAGAAGAGATAGGGAAAGACAAAGAGATAGTGAAATTTACCAATTGCAAGTCTTAACATCTATGTTCCAAACAGAAGGGCACCGAAGCTTATAATAGAAACACTATAGCTTAAGTCACATATTGACCCTCACATACTGATATTGGGAGATTTCACCTCTCACCAGTAGATGAATTATCCAGAAAAAACTAAACAGAGAAATGCTGGTGCTAACTGCTGTTATAAACCAAACAAACAAAAGAACACATCTTTTCAGCACATCATGGTGCTTTCCCCCAAACTGGCCATATACTGGGACACAAAGCAAGTCTCAACAGACATGAGAACACTGAAACAGCACCTCGCATTCTTTCAGACCACCACAGACATAAGCTAGATATCTACAACAACATAAATGACAAAAAGTTTACAAACTTTTGGAAACTGACAAATTCTCTACTGAATAACAATGGGTCAAGACATAACTAAGAAAGAAATTCAAGACTTTCTAGAACTGAATGAAAATGAGCATACAGTATACTCAAACTTATCGGATACAATGAAGTGTCTTCCAAAGTCAAAATCATAGCACTAAATGCCCAGGTAAAAACAAACAAACCAGCAAAACTAACTGACCAACAAACAAAACCAGAAAGAACTTACACTAACAGCTTAAATTCTCACTGAAATCTCTAGAATAAAATGTACAATCATAGTCATTAAAAGACTCCTAACCCTCTTAGAGTCCAAACCACCAACCAAAGAACATACACGGGCTGGACCTAGGCCTCGCCGCACATATGTAGCAGAAGTACAGCTTGGTCTTCATATGTTCCTGAACATCTGTAATGAGGGCTATCTCAAAAGATGTTGCCTGTCTGTGGGATATGTTCTTCTAGCTGGACGGCCTTGTCTGGCCTCAGTGGAAGAGGAAGCACCTAATCTTGAAGAGACTTGAATTGCCAGGTCAGGTGAGGTCCAAGAAGGGCCCACACCTCTTCAGAGGAGAAGAAGAATGGAGAATGGTGGAAGGATTGTGTGTGTGTGTGTGGGGGGGGGGTGACTGGAAGGGGACATTGACTAGGATGTAAAGTGAATACGTTTTTTTTTTTTTTTTTAAGACTGCCAACCAAAAAATGCCCAGGGTCCTATGTTTTAGTACAAAAGTATACCAGACTTCCAAAGGAGAGCTAATACCAATACTCCTTGAGTTATTCTACAAAAAATAAACAAAAGGAATATTACCCGATTCATTTTCTAAGGCCACAGTTACCCTGATACCCAAACTACATAAAGACAACAAGGGAATTACATGCCAATTTCCCTTCAGAACATAGATTAAAAATAAGTACTTACAAACTGAATCCAAGAACATATCAGCAAAGATCATTCACCATGATCAAGCAGGCTTCATCCTAGAGATGCAGGGATGTTTTAACAAATCAATAAATGTAGTTCACTATATAAATAAACTGAAAGGAAGAAAGGAAACCATATGATCATCTCATTAGATGCAGAAAAGGCCTTTGGTAGACTCCAACGCCATATCCTAATAAATATCCTGGAGAGATTAGGGATACAAAAGACATACCTAAACATAATAAAGTTAGTCAAAATCAAGTTAAAATAGAGAGAAATTCAAAACAAAACAATTCTACTAAAACAAGACACGGTTATGCACTCTCTCCATATATATTCAATATATTACTTGAAGTCTTATATACAGCAATAAGGGAACTGAGGCTGATCAGGGACATACAAATTGGGACATGGACGAGCCAAAGTACCTTCATTTACAGGTGATATGATATTATACATAAGGGACCTGAAATTTTCCATTGGGAAATTGCTACAGTTGGTAAACACTTTCACCAAAGTAGATGGATACACAATTTCTCAAAAATCAGTAGCCTTCTTATATACAAATGACAAATTGACAGACAAAGAAATCAGGGAGCAAGATGTTTCACAATATCCTCAAATAATATAAAATATCTTGGGGATAACAGTATCCAAACAAGTGAAAGATTTGTATCATAAAAACTAAGACACTGAAGAAATTGAAGAAGATATCAGATGTGAAAATCTCCCATGCTTGTGGAGCAGTAGGATTAACATAGTCAAAATGTCTATCCTGCCAAGAGCAATCTATAGATTCAGTGCAATCCCCATCAAAATTCCAACACAATTCTTGACAGATCTTAAAAGGACAATCTTCAGCTTCATATGAAAACACACACACACACACACACACACACACAAGGATAGCTAAAACATTCCTTAATAATAAAAGAACTGTTAGGGGTATCATCATTCCCAACCTCAAAATATACTACAGAACTACAGTAATTAAAAACAGCATGTTATTGGCACAAAGGCAGACAACACCAACCAATGGAATCAAATTGAAGACCTAGGCATAAATCCACCTACCTGTGAAGACCTGATTTCTGATAAAGAGACCAGAAATACATGCTGGGAAATAAGTATTTTCAACAAATGGTCCTGATCAAACTGTATGTCTGCATATAGAAGAATACAAACAGATCCATACTTGTCACCCTGAATAAAACTCAACTCCAAATGAGTCAAGGACCTCAACTAAAATCAGATACACTGAACCCAAGAGAAGAGAAAGTGGGGAACAGCCCTGAACTCATTAGCAAAGGAAAAGACTTTCTACTACACAGAACACCATTAGCACAGGCACTAAGGCCAACAATTAATAAGTGGGACCTCATGGAACTAAAAGAACTTTTGTATGGTAGCCTCCAAAATGGGAAAAGATTTTTATCTACTTCACATCCTATAAAGGGTTAAAAACCAAAATATATAAAGAACTAAAAAAAAAAAAAAAAACAACAACAACAACAAAGCAAACAAACAAACAACAACTAGATATTAAGAAAACAAATAGTCTAATTTAAAAAGTGAAGTAAAGAATCTAAACAAAATTTGCAGAAGAGGAAACTCAAATAGTTGAGACAACCTTGGGTTTGGTTCACTTCTTTTTTTTTTATTCGATATATTTTTTATTTACATTTCAAATGATTTCCCCTTTTATGGTCCCCCACTCCTGAAACTCCCATAAGCCCCCTTCCCTCCCCCTGTTCTCCCACCCACCCCTTCCCACTTCCCTGTTCTGGTTTCGCCCTATACTGCTACACTGAGTCTTTCCAAAACAAGGGACCACTCCTCCGTTCTTCTTGTACCTCATTTGATGTGTGGATTAGGTTTTGGGTATTCCAGTTTTCTAGGTTAATATCCATTTATTAGTGAGTACATACAATGATTGATCTTTAGAGACTGGGTTACCTCACTTAGTATGATGTTCTCCAGCTCCATCCATTTGCCTAAGAATTTCATGAATTCATTCTTTCTAATGGCTGAATAGTACTCCATTATGTATATATACCACATTTTTTGCATCCATTCATCTTTTGAGGGATACCTGGGTTCTTTCCAGCTTCTGGATATTATAAATAGGGCTGCTATCAACATAGTGGAGCACATATCCTTATTACATGCTGGGGAATCCTCTGGGTATATGCCCAGGAGTGGTATAGCAGGATCTTCCGGAAGTGATGTGCCCAGTTTTCTGAGGAACTGCCAGACTGATTTCCAGAGTGGTTGTACCAATTTGCAACCCCACCAGCAGAAAATCTCCCATGCTCATGGATCGGCAGGATTAATGTAGTTAAAATGGCCATTTTGACAAAAGCAATATACAGATTCAACGCAATACCCATCAAAATTCCAACTCAATTCTTCATAGAGTTAGAAAGAGCAATTCTCAAATTCATCTGGAATAACAAAAAACCCAGGTTAACTAAAACTATTCTCAACAACAAAAGAAATTCTGGGGGAATCAGTATCCCTGACCTCAAGAAATACTACAGAGCAATAGTGTTAAAAACTGCATGGTATTGGTACAGTAACAGGCAGGCGGATCAATGGAACAGGATTGAAGATCCAGAAATGAACCCACACACCTATGGCCACTTGATCCTCAACAAAGGGGCTGAAAACATCCAATGGAAAAAAGATAGCCTTTTCAACAAATGGTGCTTATTCACCTGGAGGTCAGCATGCAGAAAAATACAAATTGATCCACCCTTATCTCCTTGTACTAAGCTCAACTCCAGATGGATCAAGGACCTCCACATAAAGCCAGACACACTCTGAAGCTAATAGAAAAGAAATTGGGGAAGACCCTTGAGGACATCGGTACAGGGGGAAAGTTTCTGAACAGATCACCAATAGCGTATGCTCTAAGATCAAGAATTGACAAATGGGACCTCATAAAATTACAAAGTTTCTATAAGGCAAAGGACACCATCAAAAGGACAAATCGGCAACCAACAAATTGGGAAAAGATCTTCACCAACCCTACATCAGATAGAGGGCTGATATCCAATATATACAAAGAACTCAAGAAGTTAGACCCCAGAAAACCAAATAACCCTATTAAAAATGGGGTACAGAGTTAAACAAAGAATTTTCCCCTGAAGAACTTCGGATGGTGGAGAAGCATCTTAAAAAATGCTCAACTTCATTAGTTATTAGGGAAATGCAAATCAAAACCCTGAGATTTCACCTTACACCAGTCAGAATGGCTAAGATTAAAAATTCAGGAGACAGCAGGCATTGGCAAGGATGTGGTTCACTTCTTTAGGTTGGAAGTTTACATACTTGCTCCTTCTGTAGGGTTGGATTTGCACATAGATATTGATTAAGTCTGGTTTTATTCTAGAACATCTTATTTTCTCCATCTATTGTGATTTGCCTTAAGCTAGAGCACCCAAAACCTCACTCCCTTGGAACTGGAGAGTCACAGGAGCTTTCCTGGGCTTTCCCTCAGGAATCAGTGAGCTGGGTGCAAGGGACTTTTCTCATTTTCCTTTAGCTCCTGAGCTGAGCCATTCAGAGTCTGACTGTCTCCACTCTAATGTGAGCTATTGCCCCCAGAATCACCAGGACAGCCCCCAAGTCAGATGTCCACCATGTCTCATCACTGTTGTCCTCATGCTGAACAACCAGACGTCAGTAGACATGGTAGTGGTCTAGCATGTTATTCTCCACTGGGCCTTGGAGATAATAACAAAGCCCTTCCTCTACGTTGGGAAAGAGCAACAGGAGACTTTCATAGTTACAATAGATACTCTGATTCAATGCTTGCATTGTATAGTAGAGAGGCTTAGCCCCACAGGGGCTGAGGTGGCTCACAGAGGGTTCTAGAGCAGAGTGAGAACAGAGGGAGGACCCATACTTACTGCCTCTGAGTCTCTTTGTAGCTCTTCTACTCTTTTGAAGGGCAGGATTAGAGTGCTTGGCCTTCAGGTCCTCATTTTTCTCGGGAAAGTCATCAGGGTCTGTCCTCACAAAATTCTGTCTTAATTGGTCATTCTCCTTGGCCATGAGTGACGTATGATCAGGTAAAGGACCAACAGCCACTGCCATTGTACCACCTTTCCTTCGCACATTCTTATAGCCCTCTACCCTGCCCCGCCCCCAACCCCATACCACCCCTCTCTGGTCTTCCCCATATAGACACTGATTGTCCTCCTACATGTGTCCTTTTACTGTCCTCTGTAATTTTGGCATTTAGCACCAGGGAGTTCTCAGAATGCCTGTGGGGGGGTTGTGTTACAAGGATGTCCACTCTGCTTGATTCTTCACAGTCATACTGTGTTCTTGCCAGGTAGAGTCCCAAACATTCATTAGAATAGCTACGTGATTCATCTATATTATCCACTCTCTTGTCCCAAATCAATGCCTTTTAACTGTCTTGATTCTGTCTCGGAAAACAAGCGTGGGTCCCCAAGCTGCTAGCTACTCACATTCGCAACAATCCCATTCTGACACTAGGATACCAACCAGAGTCTGAAAAGATGTGGGTATTTGGTTGCAACATCCTCACCTGGAAGGCAGACTCCCTCTACCAGGACAAGCTGGTGGTTTACATCACAAACTATAGCCAGTGCTTCTGGCAAGGCATCACTGATTAACAGAGTCCCTCACAATCCTGGATGAGTTGTAGCTCTTGTTGAAGATCAGGGGCTATTGCTTACAATCTATCATTAGGAAAAGAAAAAGAAGATATAAAAACTACCTTGAATTCAGAGAGAAAGGAGGCTCCAGAACCACACTGGTCATTGTTTTATCCAAAAGAAAACCCATCCTTCAAGAAAACCTATTCAGTTGTCTGCTATTGCTCTACATTCTATGGCAATTCTAACTATCTTGGTTCTGTACCTCTGGAAGACATTGTTGAACACAATTTCAACGCAGCTGGTCCAAGTGGAAGAAACACAGAATGTCTTCTTGAGCTTGCAGATTCTATTAGGAAACTTGTGCGGGGAGATGCAGTCAAAGATCTCTTCTCTTTGGAAAAACTAGTAAGGGAATGTTAAGAATGGAACTAGAACCTCAGGAACACACACAGTTGCCAGCTCCTCCAAACTGGCAGAGCGTTTAGTCCTCAGGGAATAAGTCAGTGTAGCCCGGTGGTAGTGGTGCATGCCTTTAATCCCTGTAACTGGGAGGTAGAAGCAGGTGGCTCTCTGAGAGTTTAAAGCCAGGCTGGTCTACAAAGCTTGTTCCAGGGCAGCCAGGGCTACCCAGAGAGAAATATAAATAATAACTTCAGTACAAAACAGCATTATGTTTGGACATCCTTACTTGAAGATCCTACTACTTAATGCTGTAATTGGAATATCATCTAAACTTACAGCTTATTTACAAGTGTCCTAAAACACGTTTAGAAGACTTACTGATGAAAGTCAGGTTTAGGAATGGAGCTGTATGAGAAAAAAGTTACACTAATAGTTAGTCATAAGCAACAATGGACAAATATAAAGCAAAAAGGATTGCATTCATTCACACACACACACACACACACACACACACACACACACACACACACGCTCTCACCTCTAGTCTGGTAAGTGTTGTATCCTAGTTCTGATGGAGGCCAGGCCCGCAGCATTTCCTCACTGCGCTTTGGATCCCTGCTGGAGCCTTGGTCCAGAGTTGGGGTGTCTAGGTGGGCTGGTTCCGGGAATCAGTCAATCTCAACAGGAAGAGTCTCTATCAGAGCTCCTGGGAATGAGCCAAACCTTAGCTGCCAGATCAGGGTTTTTAAGTTTCTTTCAGCCCAGGCCTTCAGCACCACACACACACACACACACACACACGCTCCAGACTTGGTCTCCATGGTATCTTTTTAGTCAATTAAAATTGAGGTGTTCACTGAGTCAGGGTGTTTACCTTAGCACATTTCACACTCACACACTCTGGACTGGGTTACATTTGTAATTTCTTTTATTTGCTTACATTTATTCCTTACACTTACATACAGAAAAAGAGTTCACGTTATACAGGTGATTTCCTACTACAGGACATTTAAACATTTGTTCATTAGAAATGCAGGTCTCACTTCACTTCCTGTTTCTATTAGAGTAACCATGGTTTATTGTATATGAGTTTAAAATAATATTAGAAATATAGGGTAATACATAAGGTTCTAGCACTGACTGTTAATTTCCTTATTTGGGGTTAAATGAAACTCAAACTTAGGCCAAAAGGAATTATATATTTTTAAATATAGAAATCTCCTTGGAATTATAATATACTGTTTTCTCCTTTTAGGGGAAAAGGCATTTTTATTACAAAGAAAAAACTCTAGTACATGTAACATGCCATATCTCAGAACTATAATACTGTTTACTTTGTATTTATCTCATAACATAACCCGGGGAATAGATTTTCTGATAATTACCAATTAGTGGACACAAAATAAAAATTGTGTCTGAAACAGATTTTACAATTATATTTCCTCAAAGTAAAACCAACAAGCAAGCACGCATGACTGTACTGTAGCCATCCTATCCATAAACACAATAACTGCTATGTAATACTTTCAATGTGAGAGGAATGGTAGTCCTCTATACACACTGTGTCAGCATTCATATAGAAACCTGTGACACACGGTTCCTATCACCATTTCCCAGTTAGGAAGCTGCCAGGGGAACTGACGCCCAGGTCTGCTGAGCACAGTCAGGGCTCTTTGCATCAGAGCAGTCATACCATGGCCTGGTGTGCTAGACTCATCCTAATTATAGGCATTATCTTAGAAGAACCTTCTAGTGAATTAATCTGTGACATCATTTTGATATGATCATCCCCTTTTTTTCTCTTGGAAGAGCCTATCCTCATGGGACACCCCTGTCCATGGGGTAGAGAAGACTTTTAGCTAAGAGTCTATCTCCTAGTAAACTGACAACACTCCAGTGGAAGAGCGCACACCCAGCAGTGTTAGGGTAGTCTTCTTCTTTTTCTCCTCCTCCTCCTCCTCTTCCTCCTCCTCCTCCTCCTCCTCCTCCTCCTCCTCCTCCTCCTCCTTCTTCTTCTTCTTCTTCTTCTTCTTCTTCTTCTTCTTCTTCTTCTTCTTCTTCTTCTTCTTCTTCTTCTTCTTCTTCTTTCTTCTTCTTCTTTTTCTTCTTTCTTCTTCTTCTTCTTCTTCTTCTTCTTCTTCTTCTTCTTCTTCTTCTTCTTCCTCCTCCTCCTCCTCCTCCTCCTCCTTCTTCTTCTTCATCTTCATCTTCATCTTCATCTTCTTTTAGGATACAAGATTGGGTGGGTAGAAAAGGGGAGATAGTTCCAGGAAGGGAAGGCAAATATGATCAAAACACATTGTAAGAGCCTCCCAATTCTCAAAGACTCACCTCTTAAAAACATCACTTATTCCCTAGATATCAAGAAATAAAATCTTAATTAAACGACTAAAAAATAATTACTCACAGAAAAATATTTACAAAGAAATTGTTCTATATGTGGTACATTATACACCATTTGCTTCGGGGGATTTTATAAAATTACTGTTTCTCTGTTGTATAAAGAAAATATATAATAAGATGGCTACTTCCTAAACTGGATTTTATGGCATTAATATTTAATATAGTGATTTCCTGCCCCCCTCCCCATTGGGCATACAAGGCTGAATTTCCTAAAGTTTGCGAGGGTTGAAAGAGGTGTTACCTAAGTTATGTGTCTTCACTGGAAAAGTCAAATACAAGATCAGCCTTAGGCCATCTGGATCAGAGTACCTTCTGTGGCTGCCAAGAGTGCCAGAGAAGGTACTCTTTATGTTTGTAGGGAAGCCCATGGAGGGTGAGATTGTTGTAAGAGGAGACAGCCAGACACCACCTCACACCCCCACCACCACTGCCATCGCCACTCCCACCCTGTGGGGATCAGAGGCCAGCTGGCTCCCTTCCTTCTTGCATTCTTCCCTCCTACTGCCTAAGTTTACCATTTCTTCTGCTGGACATTTCTTCTTCTCTTTCTCACACTAGGTTTCTCTAGATGGGGGTTTTATTTAGCTCCTACTCCTTGGAACAGTGGGCTGTTTCTGAGAGGAAAGGAGCAGCGTGGCTCTACTACAAGCCTCGAGTCTCGAGCCTCCAGGGAAGGGCAGACATTCTGGTCACTACAGTTCATCCCTCTACTCAGAATGAAGTAGAAAAGGAATAGTTGTCACTGCGCGTGGCACTTGGACATGTTACAGAAACACCCTAACAGCTACAGAGATGCTGGGAGCACTCGGGAAGTGAGTGCTTGCCCTGCAGTCAGCAGTGAAAAGCTGGTCTTCTGCCTGGTCCTGGAGCCACGACTCTTCAGGCTTTGCTGTGAGACTGTCTCTTGCCTTGTAGAAACTGGTCGGCAAACTACTTGATAGCAGTGTGTCTCTTCCTTGGGGTATACGAAAAACAAGAAAGGTCACCCACTAATTTCAAGAGTGAAACTCTTGCTCTTGGAAGGGCAGACGACGTGCAATGTGGTGGGGGCTGTGCAGACAAGCAGGAAGCCGCATGTTGTAGAATTACTTGCTCTTCACAAAGGCAAAGACAGATACAGGGTCATTTGCCTTGATGGTCTAGTCGTCCCTCAACAACAGTTAATCATTGGACATGTAAAGCAATACCCAGGAGGGGAACTGTCTCTTATACAGGACATATGTAGGCAGCTTAGTTTAGTTCACAGAGGAAGAAACAAGTAAGAGGCCAAAAGCAACCATTGATAGCAATGCAAAGCATAGGCCCTCTAGCATCGTGACAACTACCCCATCCAATGGCCACATACATACGTCAACCTGCATTTTGATGTTATGAATCAGTATTGGGGTCAGAGTCTCAGGATTTTGTGAGCTAAGCCCAGATGGTTGGAATGGGCGAGATGTTTAGGAGCCATGATGGTTGGAACGGGCAGGATGTTTAGGGGCCATGATGGTTGGAACGGGCAGGATGTTTAGGGGCCATGATGGTTGGAACGGGTAGGATGTTTAGGGGCCACTCATGTGGCGTGCTTGATCTCTTGAGTATCTTGCCAAAAGCTTTACGCAAAAATACAGTGGTCTTTCTTGCTGAAAACAAGCTTGTTCTGAGTTCACACTCTCAAGACAGGAAACGGCGTGTCTCTCATCTAGTGATGAAGCTTCTGCAGCTGCCAAGGAGTCTCAACCCAGTCCCTTACTGGGATGGAGCACAGCACAGTCGCAAAGCATCATCAGCCTACTCAAGACCACAGGCCCTGGGCAAATGGCTTTCCTTCCCTGGCCCCGACACTGTCCCTTTAAGACCCAGCATTCACTGCACAATCTCAGAGCTCATCAAGCTTTAGGTATGCTTAAGTTTTGGGTATGTTTGTTGAGTACATCTGAACTCTTCAGTTAATACCAACATGTTCTTTCAATGTACAAAGTAAAATAAAATATAATATCCAAAAAAAGGTCCCCTGTATAAGTTTTTAGGGGTGTAGATGCTAGAATATTGTAAAGTTCCATCTTGCATGTCTGAGCTGAAGCTTGTCAAGTCTGGCTAGGACATGTACTAGAGAAAGATGCAGAAAGGCCTGACCCTATACTGACATGCTGAAGGGTGGCATGTCCTAAGGAAGGGACCCATGACCAGGGCACATGCAAAATCTCTGAGGATGATACACTAACACTATCTCAGAAAAGCTCTACTAAGTTCCTCCTGATGTAATTTTCTTCAGAAACAGCTAAAAAGGGTACACTCCCTGTGGCAAACATCATGGCTGGGGATTCCAGGTATATTTGGTTCATATACAAATACCAACACAGCTGTCATAGGCCGGCAGACAGTGGAAGGGACGCAGCAAAGTAATGCTAAAAGGCCTGAGGAGTTTAAAATTTGCAGGAGCCAGACTGGCAGGTCACCAGCCTGTCTCTGTGTATTTGTGTCTTTATTCTGACTAATTTCTTTTGTAGAAAAGTAATTGTCCTTATTACTAGCATTATCCCTGTTACTACCTTTGGCCAAATAATTAATAGCTAACTCCATCCATTTATATTATTTACAATCTTGAGTGTCTACTTCTTAAAATGCTCATGACAAATAGATGATAGATACATATATAGATTGATTGATGCTGATAAAATAGGATGAATAGATCCATGTATGTATGTATGTATGTATGTATGTATGTATGTATGTATTATGTATGGATACATATATAAAGTTGTAATAGGAACCATTGTCATCAACATCAGCCAATTATTTTATTGAGCCGCTATCACAACCTCTGGCCTCCATGATCACCGGCATTCACATGCACATATTCACACACACACACATATACGTTAATTTAAAAAAATGAAATCTTTCTTAAAGAGTTGGATGGCCTTATCTAGCCAAATGCGGTAGTTCTTAATGTGTAGTTCAAAGGCCTCAGGGTACTCTGAGGTTCTCTTGGATGTCTAAACAAGGAGAATCAATGTCCATAAAGACACGTCTCCTGGGCATATACCCAGAGGCTTCCCCGGCATGCAATAAGGAGCAGCATTATTTATAAGAGCCAGAAGCTGGAAAGAACCCAGATGTCCCTCAACGGAGGAATGGATACAGAAATTGTGGTATATTAACACAATGGAATACTACTTAGCAATTAAAAACAATGAATTCATGAAATTCTTAGGCAAATGGTTGGAACTGGAAAAATATCAACCCAAGTGAGGTAACTCAATCCCAAAAGAATACACATGGAATGCAATCACTGATAAGTGGATATTAATTAGCCCAGAAGCTCTGAATTCTCAAGACACAGTTAGCATATCAAATGATACCCAAGAAGAGGGAAAGAGAGGGTCCTGGTTCTGAAAAGAGTTGATCCAACATTGTAGGACAGGGAAATGGGAGGGGGTGATTGGGAAATGGGCAGAGGGAAGAGGGCTTATGAGACCCATGGGGAGGAGGGAACCAGGAAAGGGGAAAGCATTCAGAATGTAAGCAAAGAATATAGAAAATTTTTAAAAAATTTTAAAAAAGACACTAATGTGCTATTTACATGATTCATTCAGTTTTTCCCAAATACATAGTAGAGTTTCTAGAAGTAAGTGGTCTGTCTATTGCAACAGATCGAATACAGAAGCAGATGAGGAACTTCACCTCTTCCTACTAAACCAGACATTAAAGAAATGGCTAAAATTTTTGCCTTATTAAATATTTTGCTTTGGAATATATTTTTCCACTAAAAATATTAGTAAAGCTAACAAGTAATGTTTGCATTTATTTTAAAATAAATCAACAAAAATCACCTTAGTTTTACATTTCTTTTAAAAGTGTATTTATTTTTATTTATATGTATGTGGGTGTGCTTGAGAGTATCCATGTACCATATTAATACAGGTGCTCACCAAGGCCTGCAGAGGTCCTCAGAGCCTCTGGAACTAGAGTTACAGGTGGCTGTGAGGTGTCTGATGTGGGTACAGTCAACCAAGACTAAAGCCTCTGCAAGAGCAACAAATGTCCTTAACTGCTTAGCCATCTCTCTAGCCTCTTCTGCTTTAATTTCTAGATCACACTGATATGTAATTTATATATTGTTCTATACAGATAAACAAAATCTTCACAGAGTGTTAAAGAGCTGTCTTTGCACCCTAAGCACATGGAGAGTCCTGGAGTGAAAATTCTGGAATTTTGGTTTATTTACAAAACATAGAAATAGTGTAAGAATGTGCTTTCATTTTTATTCCAGGTGTAAGGATGTGGGGTCACTTCGGACGGACGGTCTGCAGTGGCAGACCATAATTTGACTGGTGCTCTAGCAGAAGCTTGGTTTTGCCAGCTGAAGATAATGTCTGTGATTGTGTGATACTTGGAATTCTGGGAACTTTCCAGATGGCACAGAAATACAAAGGCTGGAGAGGTGGGGTTGGTGGTTGGTGGGGAGGGGTGGTTTTCATTCCTTACTAGTCAAAGAGGAAACAAAAGGAAAAGACTAGGTTCAGGGATTTTCTGAATTCCTTTCTCCCCTCTATCCTTGTTTCTCTCTTATCTACTGTTGGGGTGAAATGCAGGTAGGGGGAATAACCAGAAAGTAGCAAAGACCAGCTACAGAGTCCCAAATTTGAGACATGCTGCCCAGAACGTTCTTAGCCTCACTTGACTCACTCATGTTTTAACCTATTTGATCGTGACTAAAGGTCATCTCTTCCATTAGGCCTTCACTGATTTCTCTTCCCTTTTATCAGACCTAGGAAGAGATGGTTTCAGGGACACGGTATGTGGCAAGTACTGTCCTAGGGGTTTATAAATATAGGAATAAATATAGGAATATATACAGTCCTACCTCTTAATCATGGATCCCTGATTTTCAATTTCTCACAGAATATTCTTACTTGAAATATCTTCATAAATATAAGCCATTGATTCTATCAATATATAAGTTTCTTGAAAAGTCTGAACTTGCCTTTTATGTCCCAAAAGTTGATTAATGAATGACTATGTGCTAAGTGACAACACAGTTTGGACATAAACTATACAAGCCCTCAGAAGAAACATCAATACTGAAAAATAAATAAATGAAGAAAGAGAGTATTTTCTTTGTGCTTGTTTGTTCTGTTTTGTCTTGGTTTTTTTTTTGTTGTTGTTTTTTGTTTTTGAGATAGCTAGCTTTTCCTTATGTAGCCTAGAGTGACTGTGGAACTAATATCTTCCTCAGACGCTGGAGTGCTGGGATTAAAGGCTTGCCTCACCATACTCAGCTAAATAAACTAAGGTTGGAGGATACTTACAGACATAGGAGTGAGCAGAAGTAGTCTTGACATTAAATATAGGAATAACATGACCAAAAGCACACAACAGCATATCCTTGAGGTTCACTCACAGAACAACGGGATAATCAGTGACAAAGTGGACATTATCAGGTTTATAAACGGAGGAGAAAAATGGCGAATAGAAATGAAAGGAGACTGGATATTCTGGGAGTTTTCTTTGTAGATTCAATTTTGAGAAATGAACATATTGGATCTAGAGAAATGGTTCAGCATTTAAGAGCAAAAGCTGCTCTTCCAGAGGACATGAGTTTGAGTCCCAGCAACTACTTAGTGTCTCATAGTCATTTGTAACTCTAATTTCAGAGGATCCAGTGCTAACTTGGGCCTCCTTGAATACCAGACAAGGGTGTAGTGTACACACACTTATATACATGAATACACACACATGTATACACACACACACGTACACAGGCAAAACATTCATACATATAAAATAATAAAATAAGATGTCTTTTAAAAAGTTAGTAATGAAGATATAAAATTCAGGTTTCTTGGCAACAAGGAAGCCAAGAACGATGGCTTTCCTGCAGCTCCATTTTATCACAACACGGCAACCCTGACAGTAAAACCACACCTCCCATGATGGCCAAGCCTACTCTGGCCTTGTGTTAAAAGAAACAATTTCCTGAAAACACCATAAGTTCAGTGAGATGCTCATGGCATTTGAAAGAATCGTTTCCACTTTATAAAACTGAATTTTCAAAAGTCAATGGATCTCACAGCATCTAATTGCTTTAAAAAAAATACAACCTCACAAAAAGTATTTGAAATAGATACTTTAGTGAGCGTAAGGGAATTTTTTATGTCAAGTGAGTACTTTTCCTTTATTAACAAGAATAATATTTTCCTAAGAAATAAGCCACAGTCTCTAGTAACACCAAAAGTTCTTCAGAAGTATCCACGTATTTACAAAATTAAAAATATTTAAAATTTGAAGGCTTAAATTCTGTAAGACAGTCAATAGCATGTTTCTAAGTGCCCGCTCCCCCAGGGCCCAGCCAATCACGTACACTGGAAAGTGCCAGAAAGTTAAAAAAAAAAAAAAGCTAGCCCCCAACCCCTGACTCCTGGAGTAGAGTCAGGAACAGAAGAGGAAAACCAGTGACCTAGAAAGAGGGAAAAGCCCCACCCCTTGGAAACCTGTTTTGCATGTGTTGCTTTGATAAGGAAATAATAGCAAGAACCAGAGAAGGAAATATGGAGTAGTTTAGGTGACATAGGAAGGTGTGAGGGATATATGCATATTTTCTATCTGCATGAGTTTATTTGTTTCCTAAAGCACATGCTAGGTACAAAGGACAGTCATGACATATGAAGCAATGAGGGAATGCATCTCCAGACAGATGTTTTCTCTAGCTCATCAAAGCTCTCTGTTGGGAGGCTATGTCGTCGCCAGAAAAGAAACTCCGCTCATTTGTAGTGTGACTCCCATGATCTAAGTGTGAGAGAAACCTGAAAGTGGGGTTCACAGTGCGTTTCCATTTTTCTTAAGAGCTATAACACATTCTAAAAGACATTTGCCATTCTCCCTAGCAAGCACTTTAAAAGTTCTTAGGTTTAAAAAAAGAGTAGTTTTCACCTCTGTGTACTGGCAGCCATTGTTCTGGTATATGACATCCACGGGGAGCCACACCCCATGCCAGGGAAGCAGGGGGAACAGACTGCAAAGACTCTGTTTCCCTAATTACAAGACATGAACAACAGCACTCCCTTTTCCCAAGTCCCCATTTCCCTTTCTTATAAACTAGTTACAATAACGACACCTCCATCTGCCTCAGAGAGTCACGGCGATAACTAAAGAAGAGCTATAGGAAAATATTTTGCACAAAGATACAATTTTCATGACATATTTTAATACATGCCTTATGCTTGCGAGGACTGTTTCAGTAAGTGTCTTTGTTAGGCAAAAGTCGAGTTATGAAACTAAAAGTACAAGTTTCCATATGATGTGGCATTTCCTGCCCTGTTTTACAAGGCCATGTCCCAGATGGGTGCCTATTTATTACCATATGACCAACCCAAGTGTTGATTGCTGTTATTAGGGCATGAAAATATTAGCCAAGCCAAGATCCCTGTTGTGAAATACTAAGGACCATGCAAATGCAAGAGACTGTAAGCCCTTGTGCTTCATTCGTGGTTCTAATAGCTAAGGAGTACGGGAAACATTTCCACAAAATGACTAGAGTTGGGATTAGAAGACTAAATGTTACTTTACTGATGAATATTTCCACTGGTATTAGGAGATCCTGTAAGGCGAGCTCACGGCTGATCCTGATCCGAGGGTGAAGGCAAGCAGGTCCTCCACCCTGGAGCACAACCCTTCCACCCTGCTGAGCTCAGTTCAGGTGCCGTCCTGCCCACTGCCCTAACGTTGAACCTCGCTCTGTGCTAGCCTAAGGTGGGAGGTCCTTCTACAGTCCCTGCTTTACTCCCAAGGAGTCTGCGTCAGCCAAGTCGCTGCTTCTAGATGCCAATGTTGTCTGCCTAGTACAAGCAACACCTGACTGGGCTCATCAACTTCACTGCAGAGCTGTGTTGATGTGACCAAAGGAGCCAGGCCAGCAAAGTAAACTGTAAAACAGGCCAGGCAGGGTCTGTCTCCATGAGTACCTAAACTACAACACGGGGCAGTGACTTCTGAGGTCATCCTGCTTGAATTTAGAGAAACATACATCCAAACATGGCTGGAAATGTTCAAAAGAAAAAGAAAAGAAATGAAAACTTGGAACTGGGATTTTTATTTGGAATCTTACCTTTATAAGTATTAACAAGTAAATCAAAGTTATCGTCTACGTTTTTTTAAACGTGGTTGTTTCCATTTCTAAGATGGCATTAACATACTCCAGTAGGCCTTGATCCGTAAAAAAGGCAGCACCTCTCTGCTTGTTGGCCTGAGAGCTAAGCTGTATGCCAGGACCAGTCTGCTGATCAGTCCATTTTTCTGCAGGATGAGACAGAACTCTGTCTATGGAGAGTATTTCAAACTACACTGGGGGGTGATCAAAGGCACAGAGGAAGAAAAATGGCTGGGCAGCGGGTCCTCGTGGCTCCCTTTGCCTGTCCACTGACAGACCTTGAGCATCCTCCCTGGACAGAAGCATGCATCATGCTCTACCGGATGCCCTGTGGCCCCTGCTCCAGGTATTCTGGCAGTTGAGTCTCTGGATGAGAAGAATGCACAACAGAAGGCAGGAAAGCATCGCACACCACTGTGCCCAGATGAGGAGGGCATTGGCCTTCTGGTGAGTTACGAGCAGAGGCAGAGAGAGCACGAGGTAGGTTTTATCTTTACCAGTTATTTCAGAAGATTGTATCTAACTCAGATTGTCACACCCTAGAAGGGCCTTTGAGAGAATCTTGCTCTGCCTTTCCATTTCACAGAAAAACAAACAAACAAACAAACCAACAAACATCTTCTCAACATCAATAGCGTTTGCATGGCCTACTGACCAAGGTAGATAAATGCCTCAAGAGAAAATATGTTCTCCTGATGCCCATCTCCTGCATGTGAGTATAGACTTCACTTTATGCCGGTCAAACAGTTCTCAGATATGGTGAGGGCTAAGGACACTAAGCACCGAATGACTGCCTCCATTTCAACCCGGAACTGGTTACATGTGTGTTTGTTGGTCAAATCATCTCCGGAAAGCTTTGCTCTGCTGTTAGTAACTTCAAAAGAAACTCAAAGCATGACTCGATGAATTTGACTTAGCAGCCTTATAGAAACCACTTTGAAACCAGCGAGCCTGTAAAGTACAGATGGAAACTCTGCAGTCTGGAAGGAGGCCATAGTAGGCTTTAACTTAAAGAGAGCCACTCTGGCCTCGGCCGTGGAGAAAGCAAGGTCTAAAGTTCACAGGGCAGTCTGTGCAAGCTGTCTGGCAGCCTGGCCCCAGCCAGGGAAGGAGCCAGGCCTCTTACGTAATAGGAGACGATCTTGCAACACGGACAAGAGCGGTTCACAGTGAAAGCACCGTGTTGTTCAGTCCTCCACAGGAACTGGTTTCACAGTCGTGTCTGTGGTATTAGCATCACATTTCACTAGGAGGGTTTTGTAGATACTTCACTGCCCTTCCAGGAGAAACAAAACGGTTATTGATTGGATTCCCCAACTCAACTGTGGAGTAATTAGGCCAGGTAACTCTTTCCCGACCTGGTCTAAGAGGAGTTATTGGAAGATATCATATCTAGGGTGGTGCAGTCCAGTCTCCACCCCACCCCACCCTCAGCCATTGTGGCCCCCAACATACCAGAAGTAAAGGAAAGACTTGGGTAACATTCTGATTAGGGTCTTTTTATTGTTACTGTTGTATGTTATAGTCAGGGTGGCTCTACCATTTCAAAAATGTAGGTGTTTGACCTTAAATAGTTTCACTCTTAAGTCGTTGGTTTGGTTGTTGTTCTCTAAACGTTATAGGACTGCACAGTCAAGAGTCTTGAGAGTGACTCCAGCTAGAAACTGTATTAGCCCATTCAGGCACATGCTGGTGCCATTTACCAAATACTATTTCCCCATAGTAAACTGCGGTGCTTACAGAAGGCCCTGTGTCTAATGCACACACCAGGGAGCCAGACTATGTCCTGCTGTCACATACTCAGGGGAAAAAGAGGGGGTTGACAAACAGCAGAGCAAAGCTTCCTAGAAATGCTTTGAGTAGCAAGGACATATGCAGCCAGTTCGTGGTTGAAATAGAGACAATCATTGGGTGCTGGTCTCATAACATGTGCTAGAGTAATGGGGGGGGGGGAACAGTATAACATATCCCAAGATAATGTACACTTATAAAATAAAAATTTAACGTTTTCATATACCCCAGCATAATAATAAAAATGATACTAAAAAATGATATTAATTAAAGGAAACTACTTGCTTAAAATACCAAGAAGCATTTTCCTGTGTCATCCCCAAAATCACCCTTGTGTTTAGAAGAAGTACCTGCAGACTAGTCATAGTAACCAACTCATCCTTTCTAAACTATTCCTGCCAGAATACTCCCCATCCATTATTGCTCCAGACACAGTTTTCTTTCTTCCCAGCTCTGGAAGAAGGGAGCCAGGAAATCTCTAGTCGGTACACTTCTCTTATCTGAAACAAATGTCTCTATAGCCCCTCCCTCGTCAAGATCATGCTCGGATCTATACTGCTAGTGAAATCATAGCTCAACGCTTTCTCCTCAAATCTGGTACAGTATCTGCATTTTGTCACAATCTACATTTGGGGAAGGAGGAGGTGGGGAGGAGGGAGGGAGGGAAGGAGAGAGGGAGGGAGGGAGGGAGGGAGGGAGGGAGGGAGGGAGTGAAAGGGAGAGAGAACAAAAGGGGGAGAGAGGACAGTAGAAGGAAAAGAAGAAAGGAAGGAAAGAAGGAAGGGAGGGAGGGAAGAAGAAAGGAGGGAGGGAGAGAATGAGGGAGGGGAAGAGAAGAGGGGAGGGGAGAGGAAGGAGGAAGAAGAGAGAGAAATGGTGGACAGTTGGCTCCTATACGTTTACCTTCTCTCACTAATGAGTCAGCTGCCCAGCTGTAAGCGTGGACATGCCCATGATCTGTGCCAAAGGGAAGTGCCCACCAGGGACCCTACCATGGAAAAAAGGACAGTATAGCAAAAGAGAACAAAATGTCTCAGGCAGAGAAGATGGTATGGTATAAAGTTACAGTGGTGAGTTCACAAGCAAATAGGCAGGGAAAGTCCTGTGGAGCAAAGGGGTATGTGGACCCCCAAATTACCCAGGTCCTGATGCTAGGAGAGGAGAGAGTGTGCCTGCCAGGAATTCAGGCTGACACAGAGATTCGATTCCTCCTGTGTTACGTGCTGTGCATGCCCTACGTGTAAACCTCAGAAGGTGATGCTGGCCACTCTGTGGGCATGTGTGATTCCGTGAGTCATTGCTAGAATATCAAAGGGAATCTTAGTCAGGAAACAGTCTTTGCCTTGGTGTTTATGATCAACAACCTCTCGGCAAACACAGGCTAAAGAGCAAACAGCCCAGTATAGAGCCATAGTCCCTTAGACTCAGAGCCCAGGCCCCACTGACTGTAAATGCCCTTGGCTGCCCAGCCCTTTCAGCCTTGCAGTGGAGCGTGCAAGGTGTTAATAGACAGCCCCATTCTGCTCTTTGGTCAGCATTTCATTCAAGGAAGGGCTGGCTAGCATTCACCCAGAACACAGACAGTATATACACAAGAAAGCACCTTAGAAATTAATCATTTGTAGCATGGATTTGCCATTTCCAGAAAAAAATCTCCTGCAAAAAATTCGTAAATAAAGTCACTACCATTGAACAAACTACACAGCTTGAAATTTACAATTGCATTCTTCATTGGGCAAAAGGATGTTTTTATTGATTTAAATAGAAATGGCTTTTGAAGTTAAGGTTTCTCCCTTGGTAGACACTTGCAACCTGGACTAAATCACATTTTACTTTTGGCCTCAGTTTTCTTAGGAATAGGTAAGACTTAAGCAGAGGGAGGAACGATCTCTCTGCGCCCCTTTCATACCTCTGAGAGCATTCAAACCTTAACTGTGTGTCCATAAGGCAGAAAACAACTTTAAGGTGCTCGCAGTCTTAGGTCAACTCGTGTGAACAATTCAGGTCCCTGGATATTTGACGGGTCAATGAAACAGCATCATCTAGCTCCTCAAAAAACCATTCACAGCTGGGCAGTGGTGGCGCACGCCTTTAATCCCAGCACTTGGGAGGCAGAGGCAGGCAGATTTCGGAGTTTGAGGCCAGCCTGGTCTACAGAATGAGTTCCAGGATAGCCGGAGCTACACAGAGAAGCCCTGTCTCGAAAAAAAAAAACAACAAAACAAAACAAAAGAACCCAACCATTCACATCTTCTTTCCCTGTGCCCAAGATCAGAAAAACACGAGAAGATTTGGAGACTGGAGGGTGGGGGGTAGGGTATATTTCAGTAATGTTTACTTTCCTGGCATGTTATCAAGTCATTTGATTTTTTTACATATGCTTGTTTATGGGAGGCACTAGTGCCACAGGACTTGTGTAAGTCAAGGGACAATTTACAAGATTTACTTCTGTTCTTCCACCTATGGGATCCAACTCCGACCATCAGGCTTGGTGACCGGGCCCTTTACCTGTAAGCCATCTCACCAGCATAAGTCATTTTGCCCTTAAAACCATCACCAAGTAATTTCAAAGCCAAATCTGCAAGGTATTTGGTAAAGAGAAAGAAGCCGAGAAAGGGCGGTGGTGGGGGAGGAACAGGAAGAGGAGGGACAGAGTTGAGTGAAGAACTAAGATATGATGTTAAGCTTAGTTCTTGGCAGCCTGTGATGCTTCCCGGTTGTCACCTCAGAGGGACAGGAGAAGGCACGCTTTCAGTATCCAGCTCACAGGTAAGGGAAGGCATCCCCTCCCTCCAGTGTCTAACTCACAGTCTTGCCTGAGGGAGGCAGGAGCTGTGGAAAGGTTCTTAATAAAACCTAATGCTCAGTACAATGAAATGAATCTCCCCCTTTTCCTTTTAATGTGAATCATTGTTCTTGAGAATAAACTAGATTTCTAAGCAGACCAACAGCCTAAACGTTTCATAAGCTTAAGTCTCAAAGCTAATGACTCTAGAAGAGGAAGAATTATTTTGTTGTTATTATTATCTTTACTGAGATGACAAAGAGGAGCTGATGTTAACATTCTAAGGTCAACTCATCCGAGGGTGTTCCACCCTATACGGGTCATTAAATCTTGTGACAGCACGGTAACCAGGCAACTGAAGTGCCTCCCACTTTGAGGCAAGGCGGGTGATAGTGGCATAAGTCACCCTTTCCTTAGTATCGGGTGCAACTGCCACCAGAACAACGCCCATGCCCAGGTGACAACTGTGCCAACCTAGGTCAACATCTCACCTCAAGGGGGACAATCACTCCTAGGACAGACCCGAAGGGTAGCAGATGGCCTGAACGCCAATGGATGATGGTTCTTCTTCTACTCAGAATGGAGTTTATGTGCCCCAAACAGGATGCCTAACTTACCTGTGTTGAGACAGACACGACGAGAGTCTGGAGAACCATCAGACAAAAACAGTGATTACGCTGGGCTATTCTTAACTTTCTGCACAGATTGCAGGGCAGAGCTTTTCCTGAAAATCCTAAGTTCAGATGTTTACAATTACAGGCAATGAGGCTCAAAGAGACAGCCTCATGGATCACTTGGGTTTTATTTTTGGTTTTGTTTTCATTAGATGCAACAGTGAACTGAGCTGCGAGCCTTCCAAGGGAGTTGCACAACTTCAGCTTTTAGAGATTGTGTTTCATGGTCACGGAAAAAAAATAATTGGGTTTAATAGGTTTTCACAATCATATCTACTTAACCTTCCAAGATCATTACTCATTTAATTGCAAGCCCCAAGGAAAGATCATAGGGTAAGGACTACACTAGTCAGTCGTAACAATAAAGGAAGCAGGTTCTTCACAAATGATGTAAAATCTGTAGGATTTCAAATGCTGTGAACGAAGCTCCTAGATTTAACCTAATTGCGTGCCTTTGGTAATTGTTTCTAGTCTGAAATGGAGACTCAAGGGGTAAGATGATATTCATTAATATAGACATCTCCTTATAAGCATATAATACAGGTAAAGAATGATGGAGGGCAAGCCAGAAGCTTTGCTTGACAGGCACTTGCTGTTATTCAGGCTTAGTTGCAAATACTCTCATCTTCTGTAGACGAGTAACTACAACTAGAGACGACAAGGTTAGTGGACCAGCATGTCCCTGTGTGGGGAGGAAGCACACATGTTGCAGCACATATATGGGGCAAGGACCTGTGGGGAAGGAGGTCTTTGCTTAGCTTTTAAAGTACCAGCGAGGTCACTCAGGTTATAAGCTTTAATTAGCTGTTCTACAAATTACATCATTCTTCAAGCTCTAAAGGATCTTTTCCATCTTGACGCCCTCGAAAGAAAAATCTTGAATGAGAGGCTTACTCTCAACCTGGTTTTTATTCTCTCATTTATTCCATGGGATTAAAGCAAAACAAATGTGCTTAACAAAGAAGCAAACCTGTGTGCGCAGAGAACTATAATTGGATTCCTCGTTCTGGCTCAGAGACACAGCACTTAGATCCATGTTGCTTCTGTCAATTTTTTTTTTCTTTTTCAAGCTGCAATGTCCTTGTTTGTGTTCACTCCCAGGGTTCCAGGTTACTCTGTCAACCCAGGCTCATTTTGTCCCACATCCTCCCACAGAGGTCATATTTTACTATTGAGAAAGGCTCAACAGGAGGATGAAGTTCTCTGCATCTACAAAGCAACCAAAACACAAAACACTGCCCCTGGGAAGATGAAGACATGTGGGAAGATGACAACAGACCTTCCAGCTGAGCAGGAGGCTGGCTGACTGGCTGATGACAGACAATCACAACAAAGTCTAACAAACACACAGGCTCTCTAGGCTCCCAGCAGACCTAGTCACCAGGCTAAGAAGGACTTTCCCAATCTAGGCCTGGGCTAGAGTCACAGGCAGGGGTCCTCAACAGCGATTTACTTGCTAACACAGGTCAATAAAGAAAAGAAAACACCCTACTCCTTGGTAGATTGATCAGTTGGAAAAAAGAAAAAGAATTTGTTCCTGACCAGGCAGATATTTCAAGAGTAGCAAAGGAAGGAAACAGAACTATAATACAATTAAAACAGGATATATTTTGTGAAATGTTAAGAATCCATTTTATATTAGGCAGCTCTTTAGCAAATGGCCCACACAAATAAGGTTTGGTTAAATTGCTATTCTAATTTATCAAAAACTATGTTTTCAGTGAAAAGACTTTATGAACACAAATGAAGGTGGTTTGGTTATTCAGCAGGTAAAACCAAAAGAGCGCACCAGAAAATTCTGTGTATTCCAAATCTATAGTCACTTCAAAGGCATGGAATGCTACACTTTGTTCCTACCCTGCTGTTCTTTCCCCTACCGTGGTCAATGGAGGTATGCCCCATTTCCTTGTCTCTCGTCCAGCCACCCAGTCTTCCCAGTGGAGCTCCCAGAACATCAGTCTGAGTGTTGTAAGCTTTCTGTGTATTATCTGGGCATGAGCATCCCCGGAACAGAGCAACAATACAGAATGGTCATCCGGACTGCCTGCTTCATAGGTTGTGCAAACCACAATGGGAAGGACAGTGTTCACAATCTCAGAAGCTTCTAGAACGACTCCAACCTCCGGAAACCCCTAGCACGACGAACATACTCCATCTATTGACTCCCTTTCTTCATCCAGATCCATAGTCACACAAAGTACTCAGCAACAGTCTACTTCCTACTCCCTCAAGAAAGCACCTAAATAAAATGGAGACTGACATTACTGGTATTCATTGGAAAAGCAAAAGACTATTGAGAACTCACCTGTAAACCTCTATGCCAAGTGCTAAGGATATAAAGATCAGAGGACTGGTAGACCACAGGTGGGTGTTTACAATAGTCATTGGGTCATCCTGCCGCCTTTGTTCTGACTCCGTGATCATTATTACACTCTTCATTTTATATAGGCTTTAAAACACATTGGCATCTTGATCTCATTTGATCGTCTCACTAATCATGTCGGATAAGGACTGTTCATGTTAAAGATGAAGAAACTGAGATCGAGGGGTAATGAGTGATTTAACTCCCAGTCATAGACCGAGCAAGAGGTAGACTCAGGAATCAAACAAAAAGCTTTTGTGCACAAATCCACTGCTTGCTGAGCAGAGCGACCAGCCTTCTGAGGATGAAAATTTGAAGTACTTTTCCAAGAAACTTTCTCAGGAGTAACACAGAAACAAACAAGTCTTGTCCGCCTACCATATGCAAAACCTGTCTTGGCCTCTGGGAAGATGTAGCAATACAAGTGTGGACACAATACTGTCCTGACTCAAAAGAGGTTCACGAAAGGAAAGAAGACTCACCAGATGCAAGCAACCAATCAAGGAAAGTTAATGATAGAAGGAAACGGAGAAAGGAAAGCACCAGGTGGGCTCTTAAGCTTGAAGGACCCAGACTGATCGTGTAGATTATATTTGGGAGGTCCTATGTTTATATTCCGCCCAGTTACTCTTAGGCCAAGAAGAAGAGGGGGTGTGGTCATGTAGACTTTTCAACGGCTCTTGAGTTGTTCCTTGGATAACACAAGTATTCTGACCCCTAAAGAGTTAATAAGTTAGAAGACTTCATTTCAACATCGAAAGCCTCTTGGAGTTTGATAAGCTTGTATCGTCCTCAAGAATCTAAAAGTTTTCAGAGAACTGATCAAGCGTTTTAACTCATGAAGCTAAAAGGCAGACCTAATGGACACTTGTTAGATGTAGAGTAGTTATTTTATTTTTCTTCCTGACATCTATGGTTTTGTTTTCAAAGTTGATTATAGGGAAAAGGGACAAATAGGTCTGACATCCAGAGCAAGGACAGACGTTGCTATCCTGGATGGTGGAGGATGTGCTGCACTGCCAACTTCTGTAAGCAGTGGTAATAGGGGCTAGAGAGGAAGTCAAGGGCTCCTTAACACAGTAATATCAGGATCAGAATAGTTATTGTGCAAGAAAACGTGTCAAAATGTGTCGCCTGGATAGAGGACTTCACTGTGCTACCCCGGCCGACACCCAGTAATTCCTTTGAGTGCAGATACTGTACTGAAAATGCTGCTGTTCTGTTCTGCCAACTGCTTGAAAGACCACGTGGGAACTGGAACACTCCAACCATCCCGTTTACTTAGACTCTCCCCTGGCCTAGCTCCAGACGCCAGATGAAGAAGGGCCTTGTCAACACGTGGCACTTTCTGACCAGGTGCCTGGAGACAGATGTTCCACTTCCTGAGGAAGAGGACTAGAACACAGCTGCTGGGAAGCATTTGACAATGAACAGTGGGCGGACAGCACGTGAGTGACAGACAGGAGACGTGTGACTCCCACTTTATGGAGATGTCTCACCTCTGGACAGTGCAAGAATCAGGAGATTTTTGACCCCGTTATGCTATCGTTCTCTGGGGAGGCAGGTTATATCTTTGAGTAAACTTCGTTTACCTGTTTCTCTGTCTGAAAAACTGAGCTAGAGTTAAGTTCCCTTGGATGTCAGGAGGACCGTCGCTGGCTAATAGTGGGTTTTTATGGTACCCATAATTCATCCAACCCCTTATTCATTTCATAAATTAACCATAAATATCATCTATTGCTTGCAACTAAGGGATTAATGCTATTCCCTCCTCCTCTTTTGGTACTATAGATCTGGTTATGTCTCATCAATAGCCACACTCATAAAACCCTCTGAATATGGTGAAAGAGACATCCCTTGTATCAAAAGGTAATTCCACCGGCGGACTCTAGAACCATTCTTGTTTAGGGGGCCTCCTTGCACTATCTTCTCTTTTTTCTATATCGCCAGTGTCTCCCTGCCTTCTGAATCATTCATGTAAAGCTATGAACAGACTCTAGAATCAACCACCTTAACTGCTGCCCCTTTGCACCCTGAACTATCATTCTTCCCTGTTCATCCCCCAGCTCCTCTACTGTAGAGAATCATCTAGATTTTGGTGTTTCCATTTCCTTACATTTCGATTCTCTCTTCAGTCCACTCTTGGCTGGCTTCTGTATCCAACATGCAACATACAGCACACAACATACAAAGTCACTGGTGATTTTCAGGCTACTAAGTCCATTAGACAATCTCTTGTTGTTCCTGCCTTAGCAACATTTTTGGTAATGCTGAATGAGCTATTTACCTCTGAAGTAGAGGCCAGGCACCTGATTGGCTACTCTGTACTTTATTAGGCAGGATCTTTTACTGAACCCAGATTTGTAAACATAATAGCAGTCCTGCCTCAGTATGCCTCAGTCTTGTTGGTACAAACACCCACATATTGTTAGACACTCATGAAAAAAAAAAAAGAATGGCTTTCTATGAGTAAGATGACTGGGTCAAAGATAATGGTCTTCAACAGAATAGCAATAACAATAGAGTTATCAATAGTGTATAGCAGACTGTGGTGAGACTCAAGATGGATAGCCTTTTTCTAGATGGACACCATTTGACAAAGCTATCCAGAGAGTTAGTGTGGCCAAATCCTCATCTGGATTTTATCAACGTGGTGTGGTTAGGAAAATAAAAGTGATTTTAAGAACAAAGTACAAAGTCACACATCAACTCCCTTCTTAAATAAAAATAGATTTTTAAAAAAAACGTTTTTTAAGCTTCTCTTTTCCTTCTTAAGTTAATTTGCTGAGTTATTTTATCTTCTTCCAACATCTTCTCCCCAACATCTGGTATAACTGACTTGAAATATTCTTCGTCGTGTCCTTTTTCTGAAGAAATGGCGTGTGTAAGAGCCCGGTCAAGCACAGTCTAAAAGAAGGCCTAGTGCCTCTCTGACAGTGTCACTGCACATAAAACTTTACCTTGGAGTCACTTGAACTTGGGCTTAGTGATTTTCTAGGTCACAGAAGTCACAAAGAGTCAGTAAGAGTTTTAAAAAGTCCACTGAAAAAAAATGAGCCAATAGGAATTCAGTAAAAACTCCCTGGAGTTCATCAATTATTCCACCATAAATTTACAGCTGAATCCCCCAGGGGCAGGGCTTCTACAGACACTGGCAAGCTGGGAGGGAAAACTGACCAACAGCAAATTTGCTTTATCTCTTTCCTCTGATCAATTACTGCTCCCCTCTTCCTAGGAAAGCTCTTTCGCTGAGCCCTCAGCTCAACAGTGTTCAGAATTACATAAATCTAAGACTTGGCTTTTCTGGCCTCACTGGTCCACATAGCACTGATAAATTTCTCATTTGTCCCCATTTATTGTGTTATTTAGACACTGATCTAGTTTTCTAACCTGAGTGGTAGAAGTTTCTCCTTGGATTATGACAACAATCGTATCTTTTGCAGATAGAATTTAGGATAGCATCCGTTATCTATTGGGACCCAAAGAACAATTGTTTGCTTTATAATATGCAATGGAGAAAGAGTAATAAATAACATAGGAGGACCAAAAGCTGGATACAGGGAAACAGTGGGAAACGTTGTTTCTGAGAGCCACAGAGTAACATGTGAGATCAAGCAGACAGGAAGTACAGCCAGAGAGGCCTGCTAGAAGGCACAGTAAAGAGCCAAGCTCTGTTTCGAGGAAAGCCCAGTAGGAAATGAAAAGAACCTCAAGAAGTTAAGGGAAGTTTTGGGGAAACAAGTCAGTAGAACTGAATTTTCAGACATGATGGGAAACTTCACGGAGGAAAGGTAGGGATGAGAAAGACACAGTAGAGATGATCTCCTCATTTTCAGCAGGAGTGACCGTGAGACAGGACTGTGGGGCAGAAACAAGGAACTGGGAAAGGGAAGTGTTTCTGTGGGGAAGAGGGCAAACTCAGCTAGCTGTCGGTGAATTTGAGACACTGGGAAGAGTTTCAAGTGAAACTCTCTCTCAGTCAGAGAGATGGGAATAAAGCATGAGCAAGGAACAGGGCATGAGCTGTAAACCAGTGAGTCACCATGTCCTCGTGCTTGCCGCCATGAGAACGGGGACAGTCTCTGTACACTGTAGTGGTCTGTGAGAAGCGGAAGACGTAGGTGGAAACCTCCAGTAAGAGGGGGCTGAAGACTGAAGCAAAGGCGTCTGGGAAATGTCGGTGCGAACAGGAAGTTAGCAGGAAAATGAGGAGTACAATGCCAGAGGTGTAAGAAGTAAGAAGGTTTCAGGAGCAGGAAGAAAAATAATGAGGGGGGACGGTGTGCATGGGTTGGAAGAAAGCACGGTAGAGGCCGAGATGGCAAACAGGGATTTCCAGGAGCAAAGGTGAATAAAGGGTTAAGAAGGCGGTATGGAGATTGGGTTGCAAGAAGTTACAAACAAAGACAGGATATGAACCATAGACTTAAAAACTTAGCAGTAAAAATGGAAGCAAAATGACTCTAGGCATTTTGTAGACAAAAATCTACATTTAGTATTTGTGGGGACTTTTGTTTTTCTTGTTTTTCTTGGGTTTTTTTGTTGTTTTGTTTTGTTTTTGGTGGTGGTTGTTTTATGAGATAGGTCTTCATAAGCAGCCCTACCCTACCCCTACATACTCTAGAAGCCACTAGGTAGCCCAGGTTGGACTTGTACCTGTAGTGACCATTCTGATCACCTCTTTGGTTTTCAGGCTATAAATGTACACTTCAATTAAAGATGTACACTACCATGCATGGATTTTATATGTGAGGAGTTTATATAAATATTTTGTCATATTGTTAAATGAGTTATTGAATGCCTATACTCTTTGCTGACATGGCAAATGGAAATTCAGATGGATTTTTATTATCCTGGAAGTAGAGGTTAATATTCTTGCCCTCTTCCGTTCATGAACAGGAAAACACACACACACACACACACACACACACACACACACACGCACGCACGCACGCACGCGCGCGCCACTTCCTTCAACTGGGTACTATGTGACTCTGAGGGTATCGGGCCTGGGTAACAGCAAATGCCTAGGGTCACCCATCCATCACAACAATGCTCCTGTCTGGGTATTTGAGACTTTTGATCCATTTGCAATGCCCTTCTTATGCAAATACAACTCCATGTCCAATGTGACTGTTTATCTATCAACTAATCTAGCCATATTAGGAGTTTTTAAGAAAATGACTAATTCCATCCTTCTTGAACAGTCAGTCTTGTGGTGATTTCCACATAGTCCTGCAGAAAACCATGAAGTCCAAAGAACAGACTCCTAAATCTGTTCTGAAAAACATCAAAACATTTGACCAAGGTCGGCATGCCTCGCGTGGTTTCGCCCGGCTGCCTGGCACCCTGCCAATACCTTGCCCCAAAACCTTAGCTGTCCCATTCATTTCCAGAGTCAAGGAAAATGTGATGTATGAACCTAAGATAGGAATAATGGCATAAATATTCAATATCCTTTCAGGTCTGGTACTTATCCAGTCATTTGATGCTAAGTTAAATTAAATTTAAATTTTATTACAGAAAGTAAACTTCTATATGTTTAGATTGGGAACGAAAAGTATTTTTCCCCTACGTCTGGGAATAGTCAAAATCAAATGCTTTGGGACATAGAAATAAAATATATCCATAGTGATTTTTCCCTTTGGACTTCATGGTTTTTTGCAGGACTGTATAGAAACCACCACAAGACCAACTGTTCAAGAATGATGGAATTAGTCATTCCGTACACAGGAAAACTGCTTATGGGTTATAATCGGTAGATAGAAGAGCACCCAAATGCCAGTTTGGAGCTCAGAGAATTGTCCAAAAAGACGCCAATTGGCCAGGGTCCAGTTCAGGGAATAGAGTGCAAAACCTCTTAGGATGGGCTTTGGAGGAAGCCAAGAAATGGAGCGCCTCCAGCCGGGGAGTAGGAAACAGGTAGTGTGAAGGCAGAATGGGAAAAACAAAAGGTGGGGCGCCTTTAACTGGGGAGCAGGGAGGGTTATACAGAGGGAGAGAAGCAGGAGAAACGGATAATGGTAAGGATGTTTGAAAAAGTCATAGGGAAACACTGTAACAAGCTTACTTAAAAATTGATATACACCGTGCGTGCGTGCGTGCGTGTGTGTGTGTGTGTGTGTGTGTGTGTGTGTGTGTGCGTGTGTGTGCGTGCGTGTGTGCGTGTGCGTGTGCGTGTGCGTGTGTGTGTGTGTGTGTGTGTGTGTGTGTGTGTGTGTGTGTGTGTCGGGGGTGGGGACCACACCTAGCCTACTGCTACTGAGTGTCTTCTAGACACAAAGTGGAAACTCTCCACCTATAAAATCTTAACTGTATGGTTACCGAAACAGGACCCACTTAATGGTAACTTCAACAGATGTGCGAGCTTGGAGCGGGGCCATGTTCTAAGGTCTCACCCTAGAGAAAGAGCGGCAGTGGCTCCTGAAAGGGGAAAGATCAGTTCCTCCACCACCACCACCAAGGATAAGCTCCCTGAGAGGTTACCAACGGGTAGCAGTAATTAAAGAACAGGGGGTCATGAATTGAAGAGGGAGTGAAGAATTTGAAGGACAGATGATGGAGGACTAGAAATGAGACAAATAAAACATAAATAAAATTCTGCGTATGAAACACTCAAAAATAGAAAAAAAATTAAATTTAAAAGAAAAGTTCTGACATGGTATTTTTAGGCACTATGTCCCTACAAGTGAAACATTACTATAGTTGATTATACTATGTAATAATTTTGCATGGCAGATGATTTGAAGAAATAAAATTTTAATTGTGTGTGCATGTGCGAGCGTGTGTATGTGTGTGTGTGTGTGTGTGTGTGTGTGTGTATCCAGGCTTGGTATTTGGTTTGTGAGGTTCAGATTCATCTACAGTGTAGTTTGTCACAATTTACTCATTATATAACTACACTGCAATTTTTATCCAGTCTTCTAATAATAGACATTTGAGTAGTGTCCACTTGGGGACCATTGCGAATAGTGCTGTTTGGAGTGTTCTTGCCTGCATCAGGAGTACACATGTGTTCATTTCCCTTGAGGTAGGAGAGAGACTGTTGGGTTATAGGGTGTTCATATGTTCAGGTTCAGCAGAAAGTACTGCTGAACAGTCCTCCCGTGTGCTGTGCCTGCGTAGCCGTCTGCTAGTGCACACTTGAGCCCCAGCTGCTCCAGGGCATCGACCGGACTTGGTTCCGTCAGGTGTGTGTGTGGGGGGGGGGGGGTTGTTGTTTGCCTCTTCCCCTTCCGATGGCTTCAGTGTGCTTGTGTTTTTTAAGTCCCCAGATACCCCAGCGTGGGAAACAACAGTGTGATCAGTCTTAGTCTTACGCGAACATTACTAATATTGAGAGCTACCCATTTAAAAGAGTATGATGATGAGAATTGTCTTCTCTAGTGTTTTACTTTGCATTGACCTGGAAGGGGGTTTTCCTGACTCTTCGGTTCATAGAGACAAACTGACAGGCTAGATTTACTCAACTCTGCTTCTATATGTCTTCAAAAATAAATCAGGAAAAGATAGGCAGGAAGAAAGAAGAAGGGATGGAAGGAGAGAGAAATAAGGGGTAAGAAGAAAGGAACAGAGGAAAAGATGGTGGGGAAGGGAAGGGGGAAGAGGGGGAGGGAAAAAATGGGCCACATTTGCCTGTCTCTAGCCACAGTGATTTCATGAGTATAACCTCTTTCAACATCAAAAAGATAGCTTCTATAGGGAAATGTTTAATTGACTTTAATGATCTTGCAATGATTTAATGATTTGGAGAGATGGCATTCATTCCTTCAAGGATTCATTCAAATACACATACAACTGTGTGCATATAGACATATTTTGTGCATGTAAAATAAGGTATAGATATAAACAAACATAAATGAAATAAAAGATTGACATCAATATGTACTTATCTGCAGTCAGTACTAAGTATGTCTCCAATATTTTCAAGGCTGTTTTGGACTTGGCTTGCTCGGAGTGCCCCTGAAGTGTCTTCAGTCTTTAGCCACCATGTGATTAACTATGTCTAACTCCTCAGAAAGTCTCCCCAAAGCTTCAGGAGGCAAAGGCAAATGGATAAGACATAAGCCACTCATTACCTCGCCCTTTGTTTGACTCTACCTTCAGGGTACACACTCCATAAAAACCCATTCTAAAGTCAACCCAAGAGGACTCCAAGTGATGTTATGGCACCTCCTCAAGTTCTAAAACTACAGAGACGTCTAGGTCTCTCTGCAAGTCTAGATCCTCTTCAGTCCTCCAAGGCAGAGCTACTTAAGTTCATCTAAAAAGGCTCTGAGACTCAAAAGGTAGAGAGCAACTTTTACCGATCCTTTGTCCAGACACAAGCCTTTTGGAGGCATAAGAGCATTGTGTATAGAGCTTATGGAACTGAACTCATACCTAGGTCAATGCAACGATACTGAGAGGGGTAGGCTGTCAACAGTTTAGGAATAATAGGTGCTGTTCTCCACAATGTAGAAATTTCACACCACCTAGATCCTGTTTCTAACATTCTGAATTCTTCTCTCCTCTCACTGTACAGTACACACACACACACACACACACACACACACACACACACACACGCGCGGCGCGCGCAACACACACACACATACACACACGCACACACACTCACACACAGAGCCATTCCCCCTCTTTTACAAAATATTCATAAGTATTGGAACAAATCACTGTTTTATACTAATTAATCACAACCTGGTTAGCTTCAACCCATTACTCAGGAAGTGAGAGCAAGGCTAAACTCTGCTCCTGTCCAGTTGCTAAGCAGCTGTGTGGCCTTGCCTGCAGGGCTCACTCTGCCCATGCAATGGATGCTCTTAGTTTTCTTGGTGATCACAAACGTTCATGCATCCCTAATTCCTCACAAGGAGGAAGGGGCCATCGCTTTTCTCCCATCTCCACATGGATGCTATCCAAGCCAGAGGGAGATCTGATCTTCTCTTTATTTAGAAGTCTGTTACAAACAAGATCATTATTAAATAAGGATGTGAGAAATAAGTTTGAGCTTGCAAGGAAAGAGACAACCATCCCCAATGAAGAGTCTACACAAGACAAGCTTTACTCTTGGTCAAGAGGAAGTGCTTGGAAACCAAACACATAGACAGGAAGTGAATTCAGATTTTTCACTTACTCTGATGGTGTCTGTCTTTTCTCCCATTGGCTGTGGGCTGACCTCACAGACCTAATTCAATTGGCTAGCCTGAAAAGAATTGGTGCACAGGAAATGAAGAAAGGGGGCAAAGTGTCATTGCTCCAAGGAGAAAAGGGTCACTGCTCCAGGCCATCAAATTCCTAGACTAGAGAAGCAGACCTTTGAATGAACAAAGGTTTTACTGGACTGAGAGAAATTAAAACATTTGCACAAAAAGTCTTACAAGATCTATGTGTATGTGTGTGTGTGTGGGGGGGTAAGAATATTTGAATTCCTTGTCCTTAACACAAATTTTATAATATTTTATAGAAAAAAATCATTTTAGACATTTTTACAAGCGCTCAATAGGCGTGCTTCCTGTCAGTTTTAGCCACAAGACACTTGGAAGTAAGAATCTAGCCTCTGGATTTCACAGCACTCAGTTCTCACTATCTCCTCCTAACCTGAGCCTGCTCTGGGAAGGGGAAAGAGAGGCTACGACAAGCAAGACAGAAGGGAAGGAGCTCAGTTATCCCCAGTCCTCAGTAGGCTGGGGAACCACAGCTTCCAGATCATTTCTTCCCATGTTCCTGCCTGCAAGGGCTGCTGGGGTGTGGCCTCCCCTCTCTTAACTCAGAGCAGTAAAGCAGCTTCCCTCCTCCTCACTGCCTGATGGGGGGCGGGGGTGGGGAGGTCTGGACCAGCCCCACTTGACCCCGTTTGTCCTTTCCCTTAAAAGCCAAGACAAAAAAAGTGTGATGGTGAGCTAGCAACAATCACCCTACTGGTTTATTTTTCCCATGCAAAGTGAAAAT
Source organism: Apodemus sylvaticus (assembly GCF_947179515.1). NCBI lineage: Eukaryota > Metazoa > Chordata > Mammalia > Rodentia > Muridae > Apodemus > Apodemus sylvaticus. Next base: position 47,831,808 of record NC_067490.1, on the reverse strand, counting down.
TTGAATACAAGACAGAAAGACAACTGGCTAAACAACGAAATTAGCGACCTTGGTTCCATTCCCAGGAGAACTGATCAAACGGTATGCCTTAAAGTTTTAATGAGATATCAAGAGAGAATTCCAATGTGCTTCCTCTTTCAGAATAAAGGATAAAGTCTGGCTTCCCTCTCTGCTGTCTTCTTCCCTCTCTCCTCTCCCAAGCTCAACGCTGCCAAGCACCAGATGTGCAAATTGTTGGAGTTCTCCGAAAGAGCAATCTGTCCATTGCACTTGGGTGGTAGTTATTTCTATTCTTCTAACAACCATTCCCCAACACACACACACACACATACACACACATACACACACACACACACACACACACACACACACACACACACACAGAGACAGAGACAGAGAGACAGAGAGTCACAGAGAGAAGAGCACAACACTGTTGTTGTTCTAATGTTCAAGCTAAGACCCAGCTAAAGCTCATTCAGAAAGTGGGAGGTTGGTGTCTGGCCACAGAACAGAGGGAGGTGGGAGGGAGACTTTCCCTGCAGTTGTATGTCCTAGATCTGAAATGAGGACCTTCTGAGAACTCAGAAGCAGATCACACTTGCAAGCCTAAGTGCTGACTCATGTCCTTCCTCTAGGGCCACAGAAAGGAAGGGTGGGGTTGGAGAACCTGACCCTGAAGAGAGGGGTAGGAAGAGAGAGGAAGGAGGGACACTAGCAAGATTCCCCTGGCTTCTGATGTTCAAGATCCACGAACCTTGATGGAAGATTCCGCAAACGCTGCCAGAAATCCTTCAGCGTCCTTCTCAAGCTGCTCCTCATTTATTTACCTTTGGGACTTCCGAGGCCCATGCAGTCAATAAAAGAGAAGAGGAAATGCCAAAAGTCTATTTCTGTCATGTCTACAAGGATGGGTGAAGTGAGTCAAACAAATCAAGGAAAGGAGAAAAAGAGAGGAAGGAGAGACAGGGAGGGCTCTGTAACTCAGGGTAACCCAGGAAGGGATCTTTGCTGAGATGTGAGTATCATGTCTCCCATGTCCTCCCAAGCCTCCACAGAGGCTTGGTTCACTCACATGGCTAGCTCTCCACAGCCTCTTGGAGTAGTTTGATAATTTAAGTAGTCAGCAGTCTGGCAGTGTCCTATATCTGGTGACTAAGAAGACTTCACACTCTTACAGGCACAAGTACTGTCCCATTAGTTATATCAGGAGTACGTTCTGTGGTGAGCCCAGTCACAACTCACTTCTGGTGGCTACAGACAGTACCAAAGTCAGCATTTTATATTTGTGGCTTGTATGTATGTATATGATATATATATATATATATATATATATATATATATATATATATATATATACACCATGGAAATTATGATTAATACATTTTGGTACCCCTGCTAAATTAAGTAACTGTGCTATGACCACTGATTTATTTGCTCTATAAATATTATTTGTTTATGAAGTGTTGGGTACTTTTATGGTAACTCAAAATACATGTATAGCTCATATCCACAGGAAGTCTGCAGAAAAGCACTGGTACGCATATCGATCCTGCATTCATTAAAACCTTCTGGTGTTAAATGACTAAAATATATAATAAGGTAAGTCACCTACAAAAGGTGAGAGAGGATGAGACGTCTCCCTCGGTGACTTTGTTTTGGACAAGAACCACCATATCAAAGTAGAATCCCAGAGGAGACTAGGAGCGGATTTATTTAATTGTCCCTCTCCTCTTTTAATATTTGCACTTGTCCACTTTCAAACACTGTAACAAACTACTAGAGAATATCAGCAGAGAGGAGTACAGACTTATTTTGATTTATAGCTTTAGAATTTTCAGTCCTTGGTCACTTGGTCCTATTTGAGTCTGTGACAAGGCAGAAGATCATGTCAGAGGGGCTATGGCCGAGCCCCTCTCACATTGTTATATCCAGAGAGCAGAGAAAGGAGCTATAGTTAAGATACAGTAGCCAATAATGCAATCTCAAGAATTACTCCCTTAAACCAGTCCCACTCCTAACTTTTAAACACCTTGTAGTGTCCATCAAGTTGTTGACCAGGGAGTGTTAAATTGTACACAAGGTCAGGGTCCTTGTGATTTCTTTTCTGGCTTGCACATTAACAAGTCTTTAGTGTATGAGATTTGGAAGACCTTTCCTATCCAGACCAACAATATAAAATATATTTACAATAATATAAATATGCAGCCTTGAGATCAGGGGCTGAAGATATAATCTAGAGTGGATTTGGGAAGACCTTTTAAAAATTATTACTAAATCATAAAGAACTGAAATACAGTTTTTCTTTCATTGATTGTTTTTGTTAAGAATGATCTGTTCAGAACTGGAGAGATGGTTCAGCAGTAAAGAACACTGGGTGCTCTTACGAAGAACCTGGGTTCAGTTACCAGCACCTACTGGGTTCAGTTACCAGCACCTACTGGGTTCAGTTACCAGCACCTACTGGGTTCAGTTACCAGCACCTACTGGGTTCAGTTACCAGCTCAAAACTATAACTCCAGTTCCAGGTGATCCAACACAGAGAGATGCACGCAGGTAAAACACCAATGCACATACAAAATAAAACTAAATCATAAAAATAAAAGTTCTTTTTGTACTCTGTCATTATCATTATTTCTTCCTTCTCCTCCTCCTCTTCTTCCTTTTCCTGCTCCTTTTCTTCATTTTCCTCCTCCTTCTCTTCCTTTTTCTTCTCTTTCTCTTCCTCCTCCTTTTCCTCCTCGTCCTCCTCCTGCTCCCCTAGTCTTCTTTTCTTGCCAAAGGCTTTCCAATTCCTTTGGACTTCAGGAGCTTCTGGAACATAGGAGTCCTATTTCTGTTCTGCTACCTCACCTGCCTCGCCTGCCTTGCAATGAATGACGAGTGTCTCTTCCTCTGTGTAGTTTTAGCTAAAACCCATTCTCAGGAGAAATAGAACTGCAGCAAAGTTTTGGGTTTGACCGCGACAGGAGTTCTTCCTCATAGTATCTTTTTCTTTGTTTTTCTCCAAAATTTAACACATCGTTTGTACATATCAATAGGATTCAGTGTGATAGCATCATACATGCATGCATACAGCATGCCTGGGTCATATCTAACCATGCCTACCCTTCACCTCCTCTGCTACCATCTTTCCAGACTCTTATCAATATTCTGCAGCTAGATGATCTTTCTCCACGTTTCTGCATTCAAGAGAGAATGTGCTGTCATCTGTCTCTGTGGGACTGGCTTATTTTATATATGGACTCCAGTTCAACCAGTTTTGCTGCAAATGACAGAGTTTCCTTTGTATTTATGGCCAAATAATGTTGTGTTATATATAGTGTATGAACCATATTTTCTTTATCCAGTCATCTGTTGATGGGTACCTAAGCTGATTCTATATCTTGGTTATTGTAGAAAGGGTCTCAATAAACGTAGGCACGCAGCACTCTCGTATGAGATGACTTCATTTTCTTTGTGCATATACATTGAAGTATGATCATCTGATAGCATTGTTCTTATCACACATGGATGCACAAGAAAGAAAAGTAACTTACTGGCAACTCTTGAGTTGTAGAGCAGCCATCCAGTGCCCATAATCTAAACGTAGCTTTGTGTGGAACCAAGAGTGAATTGTGTTGGACTGAAAAGAAGCCACCTGAAGAAACCTATCGGCTCCATCGAGAGCTGTAAGTAGTCACCTGTCTGTGTGCTTTAATAACACTTGTTCTGGATACCTTAGTCCCATTTTCTTTCTTGCTGTCTACCTTGCCTTCTACCCCCTAACAAGATTTCTCAATTCAGTTACTCGAGTTAATCTCAATTCCACCCAGATAATTGAGCAGAAGGAGAATAGGAGGGTGGGGGCACCTTGTAACATGCAAGGCGTTTTACAAATATAAATTACGACTAAGCACTAATTATATAGTGCTGTCTTCTCTGCTGATGTAGAGGTGGGAGTGAAAAATGCAAGATGACAGGCCCTGGCCCCGGGGGTTCCAGGGCCTCTGCGATAGAAGAAGAGATACCATGAGGATGGTTGATCAGTAATGGCAGGCTAGGGTCATAAAAGGTGGAGGAGCAAGGAACTTTTGAGCAAACTCAGAAAGGCATGGGACTCTTCTGCTGAAAGAAACGGGAAGGATGCGGAACAGCATGGGGAAGATGGTGAACCTCTTACTCAGGAAGTCACGTGACGTTACAGAGACGATGCCTTCCAAACAGGAAACTATCCCGTCAGACCAATGCTGATCTTGGGATGGAAAAAGATGGATGAGAACTTTGGCCATTCAGTCAGACCCTCAGTTTTCCACATTAAGTAAGAGTTGATTTCTTGGAGAGAAAAAAAAGTTACAGTGAATTTTAAGATGCCCGTTTTTATTTTTATATTACTTTTTTTATCATGTGTTTTCTTCAAAGGACTGCAATAAACATACAAATTATCTTTGACTCTAGAAGGTTGGTGGGCAAGGATAAGATCATGGTTCCAGTTCATGGCTGTAAATAAAGCTACACAAACCTCATCATCCCATGTCTGATCCCAGGACAATGTCTGAGGTCTACACAGGCTCTTCACTTTGTAATGTACAGGGAGAGCTCTGTTGGTAATGTACAGAACATCTGTAAAGAGTGAACCCAGAACTTCAGTGTTGTTATACAGAAACGTATCTGATTAAAATTTGCGAATATATAATACTTTAATGAAGCTTTTGCATTTGATTTAAAAAAAAGAATTAAATGTTCAAGATGTGACCGTTTGACAAATGTTGTTACACACAGGGACCTTGAATAAACATGTCAAAAAAAAATCACCTATACACAGGGAAGGTGACAGGCCCCTTTGGTCTAGGTAAAGACTTGAAGAATCTATTTTTAAGGTTTTTTTTTTTTTTTTAAGCACAGAGAATAGCCTGAGAGAGGGGATACGAGGTGGTATTCTTTTCCAGCCAAAGGTGCAAACACTCAATTAAAATGAAAGGTGCATTTAGAAGGAATGTGTTGCCATATATCACCTGTGATTAGATGTGTGACAACTTCTACAGACAGGAAGGCTTCCCTCCATTCAGGAGTAGACAATTCACCCAGTTACTTGTGGGTCTAAGGTCAAGCCCTGACAATGGGAACAATGACTGTCAGCCCTATGGAGGAAACTCCATCACCCAGCTCAGGTGTGCAGTGGAGCATCTGAAGAGGAGCTGACTCTGCTGTTTACTCTGGTTAAGCCCTTTGTCTTTCTCTGGATGGAGACACATTACATGACGCCTCTTACTAGAAGCCACATGGGACATTTTTGTTTTTCTGTTTGGGGCTTTTACCAGTTCTGCATTCCGAGGTCAACATAAAACCCCTGTTTACTTTCTGTCCTGGAAAATGCTGTCAGCTCCACACTGAACTCTTCCTGGAAGACCCTCCTTCTCCTCCCACCCAGCAAGCCCCTTCTGATTGGCTATAGGAAGATGGTAAACTCTGACGGCTAGCATCAAGTCCTATCTGGGGAATGTTTTGCCAGCCCTGAACTCATGAAAGCATGCTCCTGGAGAGGTCACTGGCTCTCTAGGATGCTTCCGCAGTGAGCTTCCCCTTAACCTTTACATCTGGAAAATTCCAAATAACCAGAACTTGCACTTCTTTGGAAACAATTTTGCCAGCTGTTATTTTCCTATAACATGAATCTGTATTCAACTATGATACAAGGGGAAATTTTAGCCTAGAAATTAAAGAAAAAGTGAGGAGGAATGACCAGACTGGGCCATGCTACAATGCTGTAGTCTCTCCAAGGGCTGTGTAAGGACAGACTCTGACAGATCAGATTCCCCTGTTGCATTGAATAAGCATTCCGTGTAAGCCCACTCTTTTTCCTCCTTTGACACTTACCCAAAATCACTATGTTTAAAATGGATTTCAAACTCCAAATATTTCTGATATATATTCTCATTGAGTGATAGGAGGAGGAAAAAGATACTCTAATTTATGCTCAGAATAAAAACAGTCGTAATACATATGAAAAAATAACAACAACAACAACAAAAGAAATAATTGTTTAGAAGATTTAAAAATGAGGGAGCGATGGACAGTTTTAAAACTTCTCTTCAGCTGTACAGTGTGTCAAAGCTGTTAGTCACTGCAGACATCAAGTCACAATAGACAGACTCAAGCAAACAGCTAGATCAGAAAGTGCAGAGACCATTTTTGCACCAGAGACTTCGATGATAGAAAATGTTTGCCGAGGTTCTCAAGTGAAAGTCGAAGAAGGGAAAGAGAAAAAGGTAAGCTTGTCTGTTTTCTACCCACAGATAAAATATTTGTACTTCTTACCATGGAAACACCAACTTAGAGAAAAGGAACAAACTCTGGGGACTTCCATCCTGAACACGTTGAGAGGGAAATGCCCAGAAATAGATCCAAAAAAGAAAGGGCAAATGGATTTGTGCAGATATGCTATCAAAGGCAGGACATTAGATACAAGTGTGTAAGATGAACTAGCTACTCAGCCAAGCCACCGTAAGACAAAGCCCACTGTAGGCGGCAACAACACTATGTCACTGTACTCATCCTACCCAGAATGTTTAAATACCCTCTCATGTCCTTTGTAAACCATCTTACTTCCAACATTTAGAATCCTCACCAATTCCATGGGAACCACTAGTACTAGACCCACTTGGAGAACCAGGTATTCCAATGTCCAACCCTTCACCACAGATTAAATCTCCAATTTGCAGTTTCTTAAGGTTCCTGAAAGAGCTCCCATTTGACAGGTAACCTTAGAAGACGGCTAGTGAATTTTACATGTGTAATTTCTCCATACAGCTATTTCCTTAAGAGAGAGTTCATAAAGAATTTATAAAGAGTCACATGGAAAGTAACAAATCTTTATCCATTCCTTTTGAACATGTTTATTGTGTTGATGACCGGAGTGATCTTAGGAAACCCTGCTGATTCTGTGCGTTTTTCTTTTCTTTAAGTCACATATGCCTAAAGAAGACACCAAGTTCCTTTCATGTCCACTGCATCCATAGCCCAACCAAATGCTCACCCTCAATGAACTCCTGGTCTCTGGGTTGTCTTCTTTCATTTTCAGTTGATTGTACTTCTTTTTCCTGTTAACACAGATGATCGAGAGCTAACTCTCTAGTTGATTCAGCCAGAAATCACCTGGCAGCTATATCTCCTAAGTAGTCTACCACACACATAACAATACCACTAAAGAACCCTCAAACTGATCAAGATGAATGGCCTCCAAAGTCTCACAGGAATTTACAAGAACCAAAAGGATGGTCAGGAAAGTAGATCATCTGCTTTTATTTATTTTGTCATGTTCCTTAAAAACTTATTTTTAGGGCCATGTTTTATAGTACATATACTATATCAGAACCTTGTGGATATACCATTCATAAATTAGCATCTATTCATTAAAGCATTGTGTCAAAATATTTTGTTATTACTTCTAGGAATATGTGATCAAAACCAATCAAAAAGTTCATGTGAGACATCTTGGCTAGTAGTTCTATTATCAGAGAAAACTGACAATAAAATAAAAATAAATAAATAAAACACTAATTACTCATGACATAGTACTGGATCTGATTACTACCTGGTTTCATAAATAAAGTTTTGTTGGGGCATAGTCACACGGATTCATTTACACAGTGTCTAGGGCTAGTTCAGAAGATGTGTTGGAGGTAGAATAGCCCTCAAGTCCTAAAATATTTTCTGTCTCTGGCCTTATAGAGAAAATAAAATAACTGACCCTGGACCTAGACCAGTGTTTCTCAACCTGTTGCTACCCTTTAATACATTTCCTTATGTTTTAGGAGAAACTATCAACCATAAAGTTATTTTATTATTAATTCATAACTGTAATTTTGCTATGGTTATGAATTATAATGTAAACATCTGATATGCAGGATATCTAATATGTGACCTGCTTCATGACCCATAGTTGAGAACCGCTGATCTAGACTAACCTCATTCTTATGGGTGAAGGAATTGAAATCTGGAGACATTGAGGAAACTGTGAAAACAGAACTAAAACCATGCACGTTCCTCAGAGTGCTCTTAGGCCTCTGCTTTGTGGGTAACAGACCCTGGCATCGCCATGCCTATGTTCTTTCCAAACATTGTCATGTAAACTAAAGTTCCATGTCGTCCATAGCAGCTGCTTGACCTAAGTCTGTCTAATGTCTTGTGCTTTGCGACTTCCTGGCCAGCTTGTAGCCAGCTTACTCTGAACAACAGTGAGTGCCCTGCTCCCACCCAAATCGCCATTGTGCTTCAGTCAATATGCTCTACTTCTTAAAAGATCCAGAGATGACACTGCCAATAACATGATTAATTACATGCCAAAGAAATATTAGTATTTGTCTAATCATGAGCGTTATACAGAAAGCTATAATGGTCAGGTCCTCAAGACTCCCTCTTCCCACCCACACTTCTTTAGCACTAGACCTGGAGACTCTCAAAGATGTTTGGGTATGGGCAAATGAACCCCTGAACCTCTTCTTGTTGGGGGAGATGAGCCTGGGACTGAATTTTGTACTAGAATTACTTAAAGTAGTTTCAGTAAGCTTGGCCCAACACCTGTGCCATCAGCATCATCTGAGAACTTGTTAGAAGTGTAAATTTTCAGACAGTACCCTGAATTATTGGATCAGAAATTATAGGGGCGGATCATAGACATGTGTTGTTATTTATAGTGTTCCCGTTGAATTAAGAAAAAAAAACCACTGATTTAAGGACCTGGCATCATTACGAAAGAAGGAACCAGAAGAAAAGAACATTTTGTACCCCATTACTGCCTTTCCATGAATTCCTTCTCCTGCCAACATTTACATGTACAAATCCCTAGGGAGAGATACTTCTTTGACTTCAGTGGAGCAACAAATATGAGTAAGCTTTGGTTACTGAATAGAAAAACACATTACAACGTGCCCAGTGATCAAATATCTGACCTCAGTTATGCTCACTGTATTTTGCTTAATGTTCATCAGGGTCCTAGCAATATATATATAACTCAATGTAAAACATGGATCCTATACATCTACTCCGGTGAACACCTAACCAATACTATGCTATAGTCTGATTAAAGATATAATTTTTCAGCTAAAAAATAGATCACCAACAAGCATCTCTTATTAAAATGCAAATCAAGCACTTTGAATGAAACAGTTGTTATCTGGATACATCATTGTGAACTTTAGCTGGTGGGAAAGTCGAGAGTGTTTCACTAGGGAATGGGCATTTGGCTAATCTAGCTGCAGACTACATTTTTAGCATTGGACACATGCATTGTCCAATCAGAGAAAAGTGAGTACAACAGGGCAGTAGCAGAGGAAGGACATCCTGAAGAACTAGCGGACTAGAGCACAGAGCTGGGCTGAGTGTGATGTAAGAGGAACTGGAGGAACAAGAGGCCCCCAGTGGTGCTTTAGTTCAGTATTATAACAGATTACCTTAACTTTTGTTTGAGACTTGAAGGAAGCCGGAAGTGAGTCACCACTGAGGCAGTTCAGGCAGGACATAAAGGTAGTTAGAGCAGGGAAGGATAGAGAGAAACAGACAGAATTGGTAGCATATAGATTTTCTGATACGGAGTGTAGGAAGCAGGAGTCCAGGCTGATTGAGTTTCTGCTGCAGGGAACTCATTAGAACTCACCTGTAAGTCAAGGTCTTCCTCTAGAAGAAGATCGAAGAGAAGCAGGCAGAGAGAAACCAGAAGGAAAGAATGCTGCAAAAGGAAATGGAGGACAATGCTTTAAAAATAAAAGGTCCTGATTCCTACTCACAGAGAAGAACTCAGGAGGAATAGCCACGTTACAGGACACCTATCACAACCAGGCTTCCTGGCCAAGAATTGCAGCAACTATAACAATTCCCAGGTTCTTCCTCAGGGAAAATATTTACTCTCTATCCTTTTAAATCTTATTTCTAGTAGTAGAGATTTTTATTTTGTTATAAGGATTGATGAAGTCATTAAAGGCTAATCAAACAAAAAGCTATTTGACCAAATTAATTTGTGTCTGTAAAATATATGACAGAGGTCCCAGCAGCCCAAGCCTCCTTCCCAGAGTCGCCTTCATACTGACTCTCTGATGGCATTATAAACATCTTAGTCCTAAGACAACTAGCCTCAGAACTTCCCATGAAGTCTATCGGATATCACCTCACTTAAAAACCCACACCTGTAATCCCAATACTTGGAAAGCAGAGGCAGGAGGATTTCTACAAGTTCGAGGTCAGCCTGTTCCCAGATTGAGTTCCAGGACAGCCAAGGATATATATCAAAACCCTGTCTTGGAAAAAACGTACAACAACAACAACAACAAAATGTACTTCACACGCTAGGATCCACACAGACAGGTGTAACAAGTTGGCCAGCATGCGCAAGTCAGCCTAATGGTTAGAGGCGAGCTGCCAGGACCAGGGCCTGAGCCTTCTTCTTCTTCTTCATGTCCCCCGTAATACAAATGGAATAAAATGCACCCATGGGGCAGCGGTGGTCTGAAAGGCAAGGTAGAAGCATGCATGTATGAAACCTAAAGATTCTGTGCTCTTAGGACACAATACTTTCCTCCAGATCCTAGGTTATTCTTCACCAAAAATAAAATAAACATCAACAGAAATATCGTCTGCTTTCAAGTTGTTCACCCTGGGTGACAGGGCCTGATGCTGGTGGAATTTCTGCCAAGTTGTTAGCTTCACTTTAAATCTCATTCCAAACGATTCTTTGGCAACAATGGACCAAGGCAGAAGTGGGTGACCTCCAAGCACACATCTGTAACTCCCATGTACTGTACTGGGCACTGAAGCTACATCGACTACACTTGATCCTCACAGAATTAGTGGGCCGGTGACTAACCCTCTCATTTCACAGATGAGGAAACCGAGACTCAGAAGCATTCGATAACTTACAACATGTATCTAAGTCAAATACCAGTGAGCTTTTTTAGCAAGCCCAGCATTCAAAGAAGCAACACTGTCCAAGGAGACATGTGACCACATATCACACACTCTGCCATTAGACTAAGTCAAAACAAGAAGACAGCCAAAGAGGGAGAGAGGGAGAGAGAGAGAGAGAGAGAGAGAGAGAGAGAGAGAGAGAGAGAGAGAGAGAGAGAGAGAGAGAGAGAGAGAGAGAGAAAGAGAGCACACTCTCAGGTTACAGAAGCAAAGCTGGCGGTGGGGTGCAAGGCTTGACAAAAGCTGTTGCCTATATCGTATCTTGTGGACCTAATGCTTATAGAAAGAGGACACAAATTAGTTATTTAAAGATTAGAAATTGGCATAATGTTTAACCATTGTTTTGTGTTTTTATTTTGCTTCAGTTTGCTGTTGGAGAACTTGGTGGGTACATATTATCTGTTTTGATCAAATCCACTCCCACCGCCTTCTCTCCAGTCCCTCGCCTGTTCTCCTACTGATTGCCCTTCTAACTTCATGCATTTTATTGTTGAGGTCAGTGAGTGAGTTCACTCATGTTACCCATATAATACATTTGGGTGTTTGACATCTACCGGGATTGCCTACCGGGATCTTCTCTGGGATTGCCTCCCTGATGAAGTGGGCTCTTGCTCTGCTCGCAGTCACCAATGGCCCATAGCTCCTCAGCTGGGGTGGGGCTTCATGAGGCCTTCCTGCTCCCATTGCTGGACTTTCAGCTGCTTTGATCTTGCAAAGGACTAAGCACATAGTCAAACTGCTGTGAGTTTATGCCTGTAAGAGTGTTGTCAGGGCCAGACAATACCATTTCATTACAGATACCCGTTGCCTCTGACTCTTACAATTTTTCTGTCCACTTGCATGGTAATCCCCAGGCCTCAAGGGGAAGGAGTGTGATACAGATGCCCCATTTGCAATTATACTCTCTGCAGTCTTCTATTCACTCCATGTTGACCTGTCACAGGTCTCTGAATTCATCATTATTCTCTTGCAAAAGGATGTTGCCTCTGATGGGGGATGAAAGATGCCCTAACCAGTGTGTCTAAGGGTGAGGGCTTAAGGTCCAGTTTGTTATTGTGTTTATTTAACTAATTAGTGGTCCTAGGTTATCTCCTGGATACGAAGCCCAATTGATGGCACCAAGCATTAATTCTGTCCCGTGAGCCTCAAACTTAATCAGAAAGTAGCTACTTCTATAGCATGTCACTATTACAAAGGTGAACATATCTTGCCATGGTAGTCATTATTGTAGATCTCTATGTGCCCAGCAGAGTATAAAGAACATGACTATTTTATACTCTGAAACTTTATACACATCAACAGAAATATCGTCTGCTTTCAAGTTGTTCACCCTGGGTGACAGGGCCTGATGCTGGTGGAATTTCTGCCAAGTAGTTAGCTTCACTTTAAATCTCATTCCAAACGATTCTTTGGCAACAATGGGCCAAGGCAGAAGCGGGTGACCTCCAAGCACACATCTGTAACTCCCATGTACTGTACTGGGCACTGAAGCTACATCGACTACACTTGATCCTCACAGAAATAGTGGGCCGGTGACTAACCCTCTCATCTCACAGGTGAGGAAACCGAGACTCGGAAGCATTCGATAACTTACAACATGTATCTAAGTCAAATACCAGTGAGCTTTTTAGCAAGCCCAGCATTCAAAGAAGCAACACTGTCCAAGGAGACATGCGACCACATGTCACACACTCTGCCATTAGACTAAGTCAAAACAAGAAGACAGCCGGGAGAGAGAGAGAGAGAGAGAGAGAGAGAGAGAGAGAGAGAGAGAGAGAGAGAGAGAGAGAGAGAACACTCTCGGGTTACAGAAGCAAAGCTGGCGGTGGTGTATCTTGATCATATCTATCCCCTCACTCCACCACTACAACTTCTCCCAGGACTCCCCCCATCACAGCTACCCCGGCTCACCTCATGTCTCCTATTAAAACTGTTTATTTAAATACACTAGTCTAATGACTGCAGCCTCATGACTATGAGGCCATCCACAGGTTTTATTCACCTGATGATGACAACCAGAATGAAATGCTTCATATCCAAAGAAGTTTCCTCTAGCTGTTTTATTAAATGAATTCATAATTATATTTAAATGAGTATGCCATGTATTTTTTTCCTTACCTTTTCTAAACCTGTTTTCTTGGGTCTGTGCACTTGTTGGACTCTCGTTAGCTCAAATAGTTGAATGTTTTCCATTCATGTGGTAAATACTCATACGATTTGCAAATCAGGATATTTCTCCCCCTTTCGGTTTCCCGTCACTGTGAGACTTGCTTATATTTCTTTGCTTATTGTTTTGGACAGTTTTCAATGTGGAATGCTATGGGAAAAGAGAGATGCTTTTCTTTCATGGGGATATTCTAACTTTAGATCTGTTTTCTCTGCCTGTGTATCTCACTCTTACAACCTCCTCTGTACCATTGCTATATGCATTATTTCCTTTGGAGGATAATCCCAAGAGGAAAATAGTCAACAAAGTTTTAGATTCTTTTTCTTTAGGCATAGGGAATGGATGAAGGAGGGTTGCAGGCCTGAAGCACCCGAATCCGAGGAATCCAGAGAGCTATGAGCAGAGACAGAACCTCTTCCCATATCCATTCCACCAGAGTTAAGAGTCAACGCCCATCCTCAGGGCAGGAGCCTAGGAGACCCCTGTGATGCACACCTGTGTGTCAAAGAGGCAGTGTCTCTGTGTAAGAGCCACAATCCAGCACTGATGATATGCAGAGACCCAGAACATCTTTGTGCCAACTGACCTTGTCAGCTATCCGGGAAATCAGAGAGGAGACTTTAACCGGCTGCAGGGGGCCAGTTCTTAACCTCTTAGATTGGAAAAAGGAAATAAGAGGGAGAGAAATCAAGGTTTGCCTCTGAGACAAAGACCACAAGAATAACAGCAGGAACAAATGAAGTGCTTTATGCACAACTGCCCAAGGAGCCCTGGCGGCAAGCTTCCCCGAGTCGCTGCATGTCTGTGAGTGGGGGTCGCTCCCCGAATATGTGATAAAGCAGAGGTGAAATCTAAGGGGCTCCTAACAGAAAGCGCGCTCCCTTGTAGCTCCTTACAACTAGTGGTTTCTTTTTGTGTCACAGTTTGTGCTTACAGAAATATTCACAGACAAAATATTTTAGAAGATTAGCATTCGTCCTCTCCATACCTCTTCGTTTTTCAGAACTTTCTGACACCTAAAACACCGAAAGTTGGATTTCATCCCACTTTCCTTGCGTTGAGGTAAAAATGCACCTTTCATACTGCATAAGGAGCCTGAGGAATTTGTATAAAATAAACATCTTGCTATAACTACCGACTTCCTTTAAAAACAGAACGCTTCCGCTATCCCCCACCTCTGCTTTTTTCCAGGAAGCGATTCCAAGGCAGCCATTCTGTCCTTTCCAGTCTTGAGCGGCCTTATCTGCTTTTGTCCTTAACAAAAGAAATTAAGCTAGGCATGGTGGCACATGCCATTCAAACCAGTGCCAGGTGAACAAGGTGGGCGCATCTCCGAATTCGAGACAAGCTCGGCGTACATGGTATGGTCCGGTCCAGCCGGCCAGGCGTGCATGTGGAGATGCCATCTCAAAAGCAGAACGTTCAGAACTGCCGGCTGCTGGCCCTTTTCCTCGCTTGTTTCTCAACAGTGTTGTGTGTGAGATCCTTTCCTGCGTCCGTGCGTCCCAGGGGTCCCTTCGCTCTCTCCTCACTTTGTATCCTATCATGGGCACGTGTCATGTCTGGGTGTTAATGCTGTTTATAAGCATTTGTGTTATATGAAGCATGGGCCTTACAAACGTCACTGTCCCAAACATCCTCACGCGAGCCCTTGTCGCATGATTTATTTCAGCCTTTAAAATGAAGTATTTTTAATAAAAAGTGAAAAAAGTATATCGTATCTCAAAACAGGATCAAGTATAACTGATAATAAATCAACAGCCTATGATATTTTTGAGTATCATCGTGAAACTATATTCTAAAATTTTTAATACTACGATGAAATAATACTTTTTATTGAAAAGAAAGAATCAACAACTTCTTTTATGAGGTTGTTTTGAGGCAGGGTGGGGTCCCAGTACTCAGGAGGCAGAGGCAAGCAGGTCTCTGTGAATTTGAGCCCATTCTGGTCTACACAGTGAATTCAACGACAGCCAAAGCTGCATAATGATATTAAATAAATAAATACTAAATAAATAAATAAGCAAATATATAAATGAACGAATGGTTGTTTTATGTGTATACATGTCTTTTGTGGTAATAATGAATCTCAGTCTGGGGTTTCTACCCCACCTTGAGGATTCCATTCCCAGATAAAGGACACAACACTTTTACATTTATAATAGGCCTTAATAAGCACTAGAGTGGGACAGGTGTCTACCCTCTAAACTATTAGTGTTTACTTTTCTATCAACAACCCTGAGTCTTTTTTTTTAAACAGATATTTAAATTTTATTATTATCTGAGCTATAGGCAAACTTTCTTTTTTTTTTCCACCATTTTTTTTATTTTGTAAATTCTTTGTTTACATTCCAAGCACTTTCCTCTTTCCCAGTTCCCCCCTCCCCATATGTCCCATAAGCCTTCTCTCCACCCATACTCCAATCACCCCCCTCCTTTTTCTTGGTCCTGGTTCTCCCCTACAATGCTGGATCAGGCCTTTCCAGGATCAGGGCCCTCTCCTTACTTCTTCATGGGAGTCATTTGATATGCTCCTTGTGCCTTGGGTATTTGGAGCTTCAGGGCTAATTAATATCCACTTATCAGAGATTGCATTCCATGTGTATTCTTTTGTGATTGGGTTACCTCACTTAGGATGATATTTTCCAATTCCATCCACTTGCCTACAAATTTCATGAATTCATTGTTTTTAATTGCTGAGTAGTATTCCATTGTGTAATATACCACATTTTCTGTATCCATTCCTCCATTGAGGGACATCTGGGTTCTTTCCAGCTTCTGGCTATTACAAATAAGACTGCTATAAACATAGTGGAGCATGTGTCCTTATTACATGCTGGGGAATCCTCTGGGTATATGCCCAGGAGAGGTATAGCAGGGTCCTCCGGTAGTGTCACGTTAAGTTTTCTGATTTCCAGAGTGGTTGTACCATCTTGCAATCTTACCAGCAGCAGAGGAGTGTTCCTCTTTCTCCACATCCTTGCCAACACCTGCTGTCTCCTGAGTTTTTAGCCTTAGCCATTCTGACTTGTGTGAGGTGAAATCTCAGGGTTGTTTTGATTTGCATTTCCCTAATGACTAATGATGTTGAGCATTTCTTAAGGTGCTTCTCAGCCATCCGAATTTCTTTAGGTGAAAATTCTTTGTTTAGATCTGCAACCCATTTTTTAATAGAGTTATTTGGCTCCCTGGGGTCTAACTTCTTGAGTTCCTTGTATATATTGGATATTAGCCCTCTATTGGATGTAGGGTTGATGAAGATCTTTTCCCAGTTTGTTGGTTGCCATTTTGGTCTTTTGACAGTGTCCTTTGCCTTACAGAAACTTTGTAATTTTATGAGGTCCCATTTGTCAATTCTTGATCTTAGAGCATAAGCTAAGGTGTTCTGTTCAGGAACTTTTCCCCTGTGCCCATGTCCTCAAGAGTCTTAAAGCGCTATGCTCCATCTGTGCCAATCTAATACCAATTGGCCATACCTCAGGGCCATGTTTGCATGATTCCTATGTCCTAGTGTCTTCCCCTCCCTCTGCCTTCTCTCTCCACCCCCTTGTGGTCCTACCTCCGACCCCCAGCTTGGGAACCAAAACTCTGCTTACCTCTCTTCTGCTCAGCTATAGGCCATAGGCATCTTTATTCAACCAATAGTTTTTAACTAAAGAGCAAGGTTATATAGCATCACTTGGCGTACATGAGCATTTCCTAGTCCTTGGGGACAACCAGACCTTGGGGGCAAATATTTTTCATTAACAATACATAGCAACAGACCAAACCTCAACACAGTCTGTGTGACTCTGGGTACAAATGTACTTGGCTGGTATGTGAAGTTTGGAGGATGGCTTCCGAGGGTCAGTCCTCACATTATACCTTGATTGACACAGGGTCTCTTTTGTTGTTCATTGCATATGCCAGGCTAGCTGCCCTGAGAGCTTATTGCAATTCTGTGTCTGCCTCTTGCCTTTCTGTAGAAGCAGAGGGATTACAGACATGTGCAATCCACTTGATATAGGCTCTGTAGGCCCAGAACTCCCACTTGAGTGGCAAGTGTTATATTCATTGGGCCATCTTCCCAGCAAAGGAAGGAATTATTTTCATTCATCTCTATTGAAACACAGAAGTGCTATATAACCTAGCATTAGGCTAGCTGTATTAGCTATTAGGCATCTGTCCAAATGAGATGAATCAGTATATCAAAGAGACATCTGTGCCTCCATGTTTATTACAACATTATTTATAATAATCAAGATACAGAAGCAACCTAGCTGTCCATCATTGATTGATAAATTAAATGTGGTGCTTATACACTATAGACTTCTACTTGGTTCAAGAACAAGGAAGGTTTATGATTAATGACAATGTGAACAAACAGAAAATAACACAGCCATAGAAAAACAAACGCTGCCTGATTTCCTTGTAAATGAATTTGAAAATGTGAATTTGTAGAAGCAGAGAAATAGATGATGGTTTGGGGCATGTGAAAATGAGGAGATTAGGGAGACAGGAAAATGGGAGGTATAAGAGATCTTTTGTACAGCGTGGTAACATAAACTGTAGCAATCCATTCGTACACTTGAGTGTTACTAAGGAATCCGATTGTGGAGTTTTAACAGTATGTGACTCTTAACTATGCATATTCTGGACTATGCCCTGAGCTCTTCATAAGAAAAATGATTCCATGACTGGGAGTAAATTGTATCTCTAAGCTGCTCACATTGACTGCTCACCAAACACAAACATTCAAACCACAACCGTGAATGATATTTAGAAGCTTTAAGAACTTGAGCAAACTGCTTTGTAGATGAAACATGCCTGACATTTTATCCCTGTCCTCTCGCGAGTTCAGATCTTTAACTTACTATTTCATGATATAGAGGGACAGAGCCATGCCCCACAGGCCATGCCTACATCATGATCCAGTTTTATATAACCTACAAATTATGAATGCTGAAAGGGGAAATCATTTGATATGTAAATAAAGAATACATCGAATAAAAAAAAGAAAAAAATTATGAATGCTGTCACATTTGTAAATGCATGGGAAAATGAGAATATTTTATAACATATAATATAAAATTGTGATGCAAATTACATAAAATTCAACTGTCAGTGTCTTTAAACAAACTCTATTGGCTTGAAGCCACCCACTAACCTCCTTACCTGTTGGACCTGCTTTCATGTAATAACAGCCAAGGGAAGCATTTCTGACAGAGACCATATACTGCCTAAAACATACATTCTCTCGCCTTTTGTAGAAAAAATAATTGTTGCCAACCTTACACTATATAAAGTCTGGCCACTGAGTCCAATTTGAAAGCTTTGTATTTTACAATGTACTCAGTATTTTTGATAAGGGTAGAATCAACCTTTATACTGAGTTTTGTGGGCCAGACCTCATTTCAAAAGTTCTATCATGTTTCCCACATCTAATAATACTCTCCTATGCAACCTAGCTTACCATCTGAGATCAGATGAGTGCAGGGTGGCATCCACAGACCCACACGTAGTGTGCTTATGTTTAATTAAGAGCAATATTTAAATCTTTGAGCAACATGTGCAGATTGAGACAAAGATCCTCTATCAGGGGCTGTTTGCCTGATCTGGAGCTGGGAAATTTGGTCCTGAGGCTCTGGTGCTCCTAATGTCCACATTCTGCATGAAGGTGGTAACAAGCCTAATAGGCCCACCATCAACAGTGTCTCAGACATTTGAGTATAGGTGTGGACAGACTGTCTTATATCATAGGTCTGTATGGATGTGGCACCTATTAATAATAAATCCTTGGCCTATAGTTTAGGCAGGAAATAGGTAGGACATCTTGGAGGCGGAAAGGATTCTGGGATAGCATCAGGTGAGAGCTTCGCTGGGATGGTGTGAGGAGACAGACACATGGTACCTGAGAACAGGTAACCAGCTAAGTGGCAGAATGTATATCAAAATAAATGGGCTATTTAAAGTTATATCCAGTCCAAGAAGAGACTAGCTATATGTCCAAGGTATTTATAAATATATTTTGAGCCTGAGTCTTATTTCTGGGAGCACCAGGCTAGAGGAAGAACCACAACAAACTTCAACATACAGGGAAAACTCAGTCAGTCACAACAATAGGATGAGCAAGAGAACTTCACAAGAAACTAAGCACATCTGGAGAGAGAGTGACATTGATAGACTTCTCTGGAAATACGCCCACGGAATTGACCGAGGACTCTGACAGAGTGGTTTGATAGTCACATTTACCATGGCCAAGGGGATTGTGTAAGGGAGCAAGCCAGGGTAAGAAGAGAACATGTATGATTGTACATCTGTGGGATCTCTCATGTCTGTACACTGTAAGAGTCCCGTCTGTGCAGGAGCCAAGGGCTCCTCCAGGCCTGCACTCCTCTGCTGATCTCTTCCCTCTCGGTGACATTTATGTGTGTCTAGGGATGCAGCTCAAGAACAGAACACTTGCCCAGGTTATGGAAGACCTTGAATTCATTTTTTTTTTTAAATCACACACTTAAGAGTTTCTCAAAGTCTTTTAGAAACTTACGGGAGAACACCAAAGGTAGGGATATTTGGGCCTATCAGACAGGTTCTTCCATCTCAGAAAAGCTTGTATCCAACCACTCCACGCTGGTTCCACTTACTCACCAGCCTAGGTCACAAAAGGTGAAGAGGCAAGCAAGCTCTGTTCTTCCATTAACCATACACTTTCCCCACTGCTCAGGGGAAGGATTTCTCAATGTATCATTGGCCCTTTGACAATTCCCTTTTGAAGACACACTTCTGAGGTCCTACATAACTTAAGGGTTCATGCGCTTAATAATCCTGTTTTCTAACGCTAATTGCCTCTGTAGCTATTTTACACCCTGAGGTGCCAAGGCACGCTGTAAGAAATACCAGCACTCACACGAATCTGCTTCAGAGCTGTAACCTATGGAAGACACTTCATCTCTGCTCTCAAATGGCTGCCTTTGTCATGGGACACTTCCTTCAGGGGATTTCATTGAAGAGGGGGAAACTCGCTTTTAGATTACTTGTTATAGAAAAATTAAAAGGGAGTTTTCTTGGGAAATTATGTGAAGGCAGCATTGAAGTTCTCTGAGAGATAAAACAAGAGAGTGAGAGAGTAAGAGAGCAAAAGGGAGGGAAGGAAGGAGGGAGGGAGAGAGAGAGGGGAGAGAGAGAGAGAGAGAGAGAGAGAGAGAGAGAGAGAGAGAGAGAGAGAGAGACCTATTCTTCACAAGCTGTGAATGCTTACAAAGAGCTACAGGGAGCATCTGTGTGCTTTAAGAACACTGTTAGCAACAGAGCCTGACTCTGTAAATCTGGTGTGGAGAGCTCACCCACAACCCAGCTCACACTGTTCAACCTCCCAGGCCTCACCAGCCTCCTACCATGATAAATTATAAACCATAATAGTAATTTATTGTGCACAAGAAACACAAAGTGAAAATTATTTTAATTCTAACAAAAATGTGATGGTAAGACCAAACCCTGATTTACAAGCCTTTATGGAAAGGTCACTACTAAGGATGACGGGTACCTTTAATCCCAGCCTGGTCTACAGAGCAAGTTCCAGGATGGCCAGGACTACACAGAGAAACCCTGTCTTGGAAAACCAGAAAGAAAGAAAGAAAGAAAGAAAGAAAGAAAGAAAGAAAGAAAGAAAGAAAGAAAGAAAGAAAGAAAGAAAGAAAGAAAGAAAGAAAGAATTATCATAAAGTGATGTATATCTTTTTTTCATACTCAATTCACAAACAGCTTATGGACAGAACATCACCATTCTGGTCCTTAAAAATGTTTGAATATAATATTTATATAGCGTGCATGAATCAGGTGGCTAACATCCAACAAACACACAAATTTTGGGACATTTCACAGAAAATATACAACTTAATCTTCAGCAACCTGGTATTTAGATGTGAGAAAAATGAGGGTTAGCACCATAAGCTCTGTGTACAGCGCATGGGTGTGAGCTGGGCCTGGGGTTTAAAGCTCATAGAAGTGATCTGGCGCCACCGTTGGAGCCCGCACTGGCCTCTCTCTGACAAATGAAAGAAACTTGTATTTTTTGTTTGGTTGGTTTTTGCTTTATAGAATTCTCTTCTAAATAAATCCTGATTTTACCACAAAAAGAGATCTAGTTATGCATAATCATTCCTTAAAGTCCACAGTTACCTGCCCAGCCGTGTCCATTGGTTCTGTATTGACAATAGCCAGGAAATGGGAGTAGCCTAGGTGTGCCTCGGTTAAGGGATGGATAAAGAAACTGTGATGAGCACACTCAATGGACTCCTGTTCCGCTGTGAAGAAAAGCAAAATGAAAGGAAGCAGATGGGCTGGAAAATCTCAGAGAAGTGAGGGAGCTCAGATAAAGAAAGGTAACCACTGCATGCCTCCTCTGTTTACAATCATCATCACTTCAAATTCTAAGACTTGAGTGCTTAGCCTGGTGTAATTACAGAAGCCAAGAAGGCAGAACGAGATCATGGTGGGCGGGTAGGTGAGGTAACTTTAGAGGAGGAGCTTTAGATGTGGGGGGTGTGTGGGCAGGGGTTGGGGCCAAGGAGGAGCTTTAGAAGGGGGCATAGTGGGACACAGGTGCTATGAAGGGGGAGGGGAAGCCAAGGCTGGGGAGCCTAATGGGGAAGGGGAGAAGAAGGATGATAAAGAGGGAGGAAGGAGTTAAATGGCATCAAGGCTGCTTGAAAAAGTCATAGGGAAACATTACTTATGAGTTTTTTTAAAGATGCATAGGTACTATATATAGATACATGTGTATAGACTTTGATGAACTTACACTACATGGAATTATAATGCTATACCACTTCCACCCCAGAAAAAGATCCGTTCACTAGCTAAAACCACAGTGCCAAGCAAGTAGAACCCCCATTGCAGCTGTTTATCAGAGAATTCCCAAGAGAGTCTCTAAACAATACTGGCTATCGCCTTTGCCCAACGTGCCCCCAGATGGTGAGGGTAAAACCCTGAGGACCCCACATACTTCAGGCACAGTACTTAGAGAGATTAGCTGGAACTGATCTAGAAACCTCCTCCCTATGAAGTCACTCTCACACCCACCCATGCACCCACCCACACACCTATCCACACACCCACCCACCCATCATGATTTCATTGAAAGGTGTTATATAGGATGCCAAGAGAGACAAGCCATCAGTAGTCCTTCCTAGGAACAAAGCCTGCAAATCACAGCAGTGTCTGGCCCAGCAAGCTCCAGTGGTGTAATACTGGCACGGACATCTTGGGGGCAACCAACAGTTGTCTAATTAGACTTAAAGTCTCTCAATAGGAAGTAATTAGTGCCTGACTGTAAACATAGCCTATGGCTGGAGTAATCATACGCTTTAAAGGTGAGCTTACTAACTATGATTTTCCTAAATCAATATAGTTTCTAACTGTATTCTAAATAATTATCTTTGTACCTGCAGTTAGCTGTAGCTCTCACCTCTCACCAAAAAAGTTTCTTTTTGGAGCATATAGAGGTCATTACAGATACCCACAACTGATCTAATGCAGAGAATGCATGACTTTAGTGTGCCCACTCCCAGTAGGTGCATCTACAACACAAGCCCTACATTCATGAAAGCATCACAGAGTGGAGGAGAGAAAAACTGTAGAAGTCTAATTCAAGGTAGTGTCTTCTAGACATGACAGAGGTGATGCTTCACCTGCGAAATCTCAACAACATGGTTGTCCAAACAAGACCCGCATAATGGCCATACAAACTGACATGCCAACATAGAGAGGACATTCTCACATGGCCTCATTCTTACAGGTAAAGCTACAGCCAATTAGATTGGCGAGAGATGGAGAACCAGTTTTCTTCAAGGATAAGCCCCCTGGTAGGTTATACAATCAAAAGTGCTCAGCCCTAATCACATGTGTCTATTGGCAACACCAAACCAAGTAGGTAGGCTGTGTGTGTGTGTGTGCATGCATGCAACAATATTTATAAGAAATCATGAACTCAAGGGGAGTTGGAAGGACATGGGAAGAGTTATAAGGGGGAGAAAGGAAAGAGAAAATGAAGTAAATACATCTATGAAATTCTCAGGATAAAATTTTATATGGAAAGAAAAAGATTTGTTAATTCTTTCTGCTCCTCATCCCCAAAACTCTCAATTTAAACAGTTTTCTGAGGCCATTGTTCTCTCTGCTAGGTTCAATTTAGGCTTCTTAGAGAACTGATTTTTGTTTGTTTGTTTGTGTTTTTCATTTGGTTTTGGTGATGGTTTGGTTGTTGGTTGGCTGGTTGGTTGGTTGGTTGGTTGGTTGGTTGGTTGGTTGGTTGGTCAAACTGGAGTGTCAAAGAGCTTTTTAACTAAATAAGCAGTTGAATTTGATGATGGGCAGCTCTTGAGGAGGAGGAGGAAGAGGAGGTGAACTCCAGCAGGTGCTGAGTGATATTTTATCCTACTGTGAGAGACAAGCTATGACCACACTTAAATGCTAAATAAGCATTGATAGGCGTCGTTTTCACTTTATAGGAGACCGACAAGGGCTCTGTCTCTGTTTCCTCTCACTTGAAGCAATCTTTAAGAGATTCTGTGCCATCCTGCCAACTCCAAGACTCCAAATGGTTGTTTCCCAATTGCCATTTTTCTCATGTTCTAAGTCCACAGGCAAACTTTAACCTGCTAGGCACGGGTCTTTCACATGTTTCCCTGTAGGTGTAACTCCTGGTAGGAGGCCTCGGCTTGGGAATAAACAATGCACCACAGCAAAGCTTGGAGCGATCTCTCCCAAGCCTTCTGCAAATGTTTTTCCCAACCCACTGCCCATAGAGTCTCAAGAACTTTTGAGGAGTCTCTGTTATGAATCAGAGTTTGACATGGAGAGAAATCGGCAGGGTACTTATTTAAAGCTGGATTGTCCTTCCTATCGACGGTCTAGACTTCTGATTGAGTCTTATCTTGCCTTGGAATCAAAGGTAAATAGGCCTTCATTATGCTTTGTAGCTTTCAACCTGAGCAGTTGTTGCTTTATAACTTCCAGAAGTTGCTGTGTTCCTTCACAGCCTGTACAACCGAACTCTTTGTCCTCCGATGGTTTATTTGTATGGGTACACATTGTCTTGGTTGCAATTTTTTTTTTCATGGTGAAAATGCATCTGCTTCAAAAGTTACTTCATTGAAATAAACAGATTTCCACCTGTCCCAGCAGGAAACAGAAGAAATGACTTTTCAGAATTCGTATTTCTCTGCCTCTGGAGAAAGCAGAGGACGAACAGCAGAGGTTTGAAACAGGTGCCATTTTAGCTTAGGCCTCGGTTCACAGGAAAATCCACAATATATTGGGAAACAGGTGTGATGTTAAAAAAATATATAGCTACTTTCATTTCTATGACACTTGAGTCAACAAAACTCATTTACATGCATTATTTCATTTTACCTTGACAATAATTCCGTAAAGCTGGCAGGACTGAAACCACGGTTAGGGTTGTTAGTATAAAGGAACAGAGATTCAAATAAACCAGAATTTGCAAGGCTGAGATCAATCCACAACACCTCAAGAACAGTTAGATAAATACAACTTCTAAATAAAATACTACTGGCCAACTGTGAATAGGATGTTCATGCCCAGTGTGCTGAACCGTGTACTCTCTCAGTTTTCCTGACGTATCACAACAGGGAAGCAAGACAAACGTTCTCTATTTCAGATGGACAAAGGTAAAACAAACTATGTTCAGATCTCTCCCCTCCGTGACTGTCTTCCTCCTGGTGGGTGACTTCACAGAGGGAGGGCTTGCTGTGCCTTGCTCTCCCTCCACCCACTCCTTCCCTCCCACCCACTCCCAAACTCATCACCAGGCTTCTGCACAGCTGTGGAGGGCAGCTCAAGCAGATGTATTTTTATTGATAATTTGAATAAAGCCAACATAAATAACATCACAGAACTTTTGGAAAATAGCACAATAGCATGTCATCCCATGATCTCAATCTCTGTTATTAGGTCGTTTCCTCTACCCCACCCACCCACCCGCCCACGCTCTGTGCATCTGTTCTCTCCTACCTGAGATCACATGGCAGATTGGTGCACATTTTAATTTCAAATCTTCAGTTGACTCTATCCTAAACCCTTTCTTTACCTTATCACCTCTTTGAATGGCCACTGACTCTTACAAGCAAATAAAATATAAATAGTGTGTCATGACCCTCTAGCATATTATTTATGTTCTTCCTACTTTTGCACGGGCATTAACTTTTACATATTTTAGGCCACTAAGGACCTATCCTAATATAAACATTTGTTAGCAAAATAGGAGACATATTTCACTGGGAGAACTACAGAATTTCAAGTTTTACTATTTAGTTGTTTGCTACTTTATCATTTTAAATTTTATTTTGCTGATTACTAGTGAATTGACACATTTTATAGTCTCATATGTTTTTGTGAATCTCCTGTTCATGATAATTATACAGTTAATATAGATAGGACAGTTACAACTAGCATTACCGGAAAGCAAAGGGAAAGAACAGTGTAAGGCCATGTTCCAATAATTTGGAAGGTCTTTTCTGTGGTGTTCCTCTTATACATCATGATCAGGGGTTGGTTCATGAACATGAATGCAGACAACACAGAAATCATGCCTGTGTCCATAGATGATCCCCAACTAACAAATGGTCACTTTCCTTAAGCTTAACTGCTATTCTTGCTAATTATCAGAGAAAGGATAAAGGTGTTAGAGGATCAAACCCCAACCCTACCTAGCAACTCATTCTGGTAAACTAAATAAATGTGCTGAGCCTGGATCTTTCTTTACAAAATTAAATACTACTACTAACCCCTATGTTGGGAAAAATTGTCAGGAAGACCCAATCTGTAGTAATAGTCAATAGATGGTAACTTTAGCTTAGTTTTAGGAATATAACCCAAGAAGGTAAGGATCAGCAGGAAAGCGACACCTGCTAGTAGACATGCCATCGGCAGACACCACCTTCTTATTTTGTAATCACTGAAGATGGATAGCTCAGAGAAATGAAAAACTAGACCAAGATTATTAGGGAAACATAAAATCCTCCCTCCCGCACCGTGTAGAAGTAACCTAACTGAAAACTACATGTACCAAACTTTTGAAAAATAGCACAATAGCATGACATCCCATGATCGCAATCTCTGTTATTGGGTCATCTCCTCTTTTTCTGCTTTTTGACTCAAGATTCCCAGGAGAGCAGAAACTGTTACATTACTGCTTTGCCTCCAAGGCTATTTGCAATGGGTGTTCAATGAACATATTCGAGGTGAGTATAGAAACTCTATTAGAATTACAAGAAGTTACAGACCAAGGCTAAGCTAAGCACCCGTCTGAAGGGAAATAGGAGTTAGGCAACATAACTTCTGGACCAAAAAAAAAAAAAAAATCCACAAACTCAAATAGCAATGCATGGAGTTGGCTACACCATAGTATCAAATGGCCTCCTTCCCAAGTCCTCCAAAATGTATTAACAAGAAACAGAAGAAATAGACACGAGCTTCAACATCATGGTATCTTCCACTTTTAAGAAGGAAATCTACTGAGCTTTGTTAGAAAATCCAGATTTATATTTAAGATGTAAGAATGGGAGACAGGGAAAGGAGCTGGTTTACTAACATGCTTGAACCCTGTGCAGGGAGCTAGGATTTCAAGCACATGTCGAACAATGGAAAAGAGGGTGTAATGAGTTACAGAGTAAGTGCTGTTTATTCCTGAGTGGTCCCTGGGCTGCTCTATACCTCCTGGAAATTGTTTATGTGCACAGATCCTGTGATCATGGGGCTATGATTAGCAGATGCTGACAGTGTGACAGTGGAAAAGGCATGAATCACCATTGCTCCATATAGGAGAAAACCAACCGACATCAACTGTGCCTTAGAAGTTAACTTCTCTTTCCATAGTCTAAGCTGTAGACACTGACTTAGTACTGTGGGACGGGGCAGAGAAGTAGAAGGAGAGAGAATGGTAAGAGATGTATTTTCTATTTGGAAATTCCACTTATGAAAACACTTATGATCTGTGAAAATATAAATCCTTAATTTGTAAGAAACGGTCAATGATGACATACATGTATTCAACTACTGAGTTTCCAAAGGACCCAGCACTGCATTTCCTAACTGGTCATATCAATAGGAACACATTCACTGCATTTCAGTCCAAGCAGCTGAGGACTAGAGATACAAAAGGCACATAGGCAAATAAAACTGATGACTTCTTCAAATTTCAAAGAATTATCTATCAATGAGTTTGACCTGATGATTGAGATGTTCAATAATATGCCAAAAGACTAGAAGTAATGTGTTTTCATCTAGAAATAGCAGGGGACACAGCCAGAAAAAAGAAATAGCTTTTCTGAACACAGATGAAATACCTCCCTTTGTTAAGGTCTGCCCAACATTGCTTAGATAAGATGTTTTACCTGTCTTCAGCTTTAACAAAAAAAAAAAAAAAAAAAAAAAAAAAAATACTGATCTCGAATGAAGGGCTACACAGAGAACAAGGGAGCTCTGTGCAGATCTGTCTGGATAAGTTCATAATAGTCTAGCATGCATTCATTACGGGCAGTGTTTGAGAAAAACTTAATAACTTGGAAGGTTTGACTGTTTTGAGATTGTGGCATCTGTCCCTTTGAGTGAGAGTCAGCCGTTCCATATCTTGAGAGTCCCTTTCAAAAACAGCTCTCAAGTAAAAGTGCATACACTCCCCGTCACAGAAGCAAGTCAGAACACAGCTTCCTTTCATCGTCCTGTGTGCCCTCTCTACTCTGGGTCTGTATGCTAACCCTTAATAACTGATGGAAAGTCGGTAAGGAAAACCAAGGAAAAGCAATGTCCTCAAAATTCTACATACAGTAGACTATGCTATGACAGCATAGGCTATGCTATGTTTTTGTTTGTTTGTTTGCTTGCTTGCTTGCTTGCTTGCTTGTTTTTTAATCTCTCCATGATGACTTACACAGGAGCATGGGAGAAACCCCAGGGTTAGACAAGGCCTTTATCCACAGCTGAGTCTGATGAGGTCTCCTGGCAGCACCCCAAAGCCAAAAAGACTTTGTTTCTGTCTTCTCAACGTCCTGACCTCGAGGATTTAAGGAACCAATAACAGTTTCTCCTTTCTTGAGCTATTTTTCTCATGCAACCCCTGGCAGCTGTTTGCCAGCTCAGCATTCAGACTAATTTGTTACAGAAAATGGGGTAAACGCATGTTTACCAAGATCTCAGGATTACGTGCATATTTTACGTGACCAAGTAAAACATGCAAGACTTCCATTAGCTTTCTGTATTACAGAGTCAGAACTTGAGATCCAGAACACTTCTTTTTGAGATATCTTGGTTTCCCACATTTGTTACTTTATTTTGGTTTGGTTTTGAAAGACAGCCGTCAAGTTATTCTGAAATACTGAAGATAATACTTCTGCATTAGTTGCATGTACATTTTTTTAAAAATTGCCTATATATACAGGAATTATGGGATTTATGGGTAGACAGGCAACCCTGTGTGCTTATTTTGTAGACTAAAAATTCTGTCCAGTTAATGAAGGGAGAGTATATGTTGGTTGAGCTGTTTCAAATATTAAATCCTATAAATGTTAAAGTTCATATATTCTTATCATGTTACTATTTGCCTTCAGTTGAAAAAAAAAACAGTAACATTTAACTTCAGAAAGACAAACTGCCATTTGGTTGTCCAGACTGCAGCTGACAGTGCTTAGCAGCCACATGCCTTTACTTCCTTAAAAAATAGTTTCCAGGAACTCTTCAGTGAGCCAGAGCTTCCCAAGACAGAGCCAGAACGCTTCTCCTTTGTCTTCCCTGGGATTCTGGGCACCAGTTGGTGAGGGGAAAACACATAGAATTGAGGCTATATTTCTCTCAAGTTTAAGGCCTGTTCAAACATCAGCATTCCAATCCAACTTAAGCATTCTGGTGTAGGACTATATGCATCTATTCTTGTCCAAATGCAACTTCCGGTTGCTATGATGAGAGAGGCCGGAGAAGTGCAGTCAAAATATTTGATGCAGTAGCAAAAAGGCTTCTCAGATATCAAAGAGTATCAAAACCACATCGTGATGGGTTACCTGTAAATGAATCAAACACTTGTGACTCCTATTTCCCTAAGAATACACATGGAATTTTGTTAGAAGAAATGAATGAAAAAAATTCCAACACAATAAAGTTGGCATATTGTTCACCGATAGTTAAAAGAAAATAATTAAGTACTTAAAAACACACACAAAAGGGATTTGACTAATCAGATCTGAGAGTATGGGCACGTTTCTCAGCTGTTTCCAACCCAGTGTCTCTATCTTCAGGGACCTAGCTCCTATGACTCAACCCAATTGAAACACAAAAGCCCATACTCTTAGTCAAATTATAATGAAAAACAGACTCAGGCACACAGCACCCGGAAGGCACACACAGGCAGATCCTTATGAGTTTGAGGCTAGCCTTGTTCACAGAGCAAGTGCTAAGGCAGTAGTAGGGCTTACATAGAGAGACCCTTTCAAGTAAAAATTTTAAGTGCAAAAGAAAAAACAGTTTATTTTCTTTTCAAAATATAATACATTATTCCCTATCTTTAACAAAGAAACGTTCATTTTTTTCAATATTTATCGAACACCTATTATATTCCAGGATGTTGTTCTAGGCTCAGGGATTTCAGTGGTAAATGAGACAGAAATGGATCCGTATTTAATAAGTATATCATAAGAGGAAGCTTTCCTGTCATGGTAGTATTATAAGAAAATTCCTTAGTTATTGTCAAACATTTTGATTTAGTCATTTGGATAATGGATTTTGTGAGGTTCCTAAACATCTGATGAAGAAGGCAGAATAAAACATTCCAGAGAGCATCCACTAGATGCTGTGTGAGGTCGGCCTCAAGCTTAATTAGGTTAGATTTTTAGCAAAGAAGATATGGAAAAATGCTTAAATCGATTTGATCTCCAAGCAGCTGTTATAAGAGAAAATTATGACCGCCTATAAGCATCTCATTTCAACCAGCCACAACTGACACAGTTACATCCCACCTTTGATAAAATACAAATCAACAGGATAGTAATTGAGATATAATTTCATACCGTTCCAGCTCAAGAGAGGCATTGTAAGGGATAGGGAAGAAGCCATAGATTCTATGGAACAAACTTAAGCCCAGCATTTAGATGCCCTGAGTTGCCTATGCACCATGTACGTAGACTACATTGAGATGAAGCTCTAAACTATCCATAAAATGCACCTGAAGTAATGCAGTCCAATTGAGTAACCTGCTATTCCAAACTCTGACATCCAACCCCATAGCCCTCATTGTACAGCTTTTCCTGTGGCTTCAGAACTCCCTACCCAAGTAGGAGCTTTTCTCCCTCATTCTCAGCATCTTTGTCATAGCCTCTCATGTGTTTTCCCACTGTGGTATTTCCAGTGTCTACTCCAATACCTTGATAATAATGATAAGACAATTATTTATGATGGATGGATGGATGGATGGATGGATGGATGGGTGTGGGGGTAGCTTGATGGGTAGATGAATGGGTGAGTGGAATGATGGATGGGAAGATGGATAGATAGATGGGTTGAGAGGAGAGGAGGTTGAGAGGATGGATGGATAAATGGATGGATGGGTAAATGGCTAAGTGGATGAATGGATGGATGGATGGATGGATGTGTGGGTGGGTAGAAGGATGGATGAGAGGATGGATAGATGGGTATGTGGGAAGTTGAGAAGGTGGATGAATGAGATGATGGATGGGTAGATAGATGGGTGGATGGATGGACAACAGATGGGTAGGTGGATGGATGGATGGGTAAATGACTAAGTGTATAGATAGGTGGATGGATGAATAGATAGATGGATGAGTGGATGTGTGGGTGGGTAGAAGGATGGATGAGAGGATGGATAGCTGGGTATGTGGGAAGTTGAGAAAGTGGATGAATGGGATGATGGATGGGTAGATAGATGGGTGGGTGGATGGATCAACAGGTGGGTAGGTGGATGGATGGATGGGTAAATGACTAAGTGTATAGATAGGTGGATGGATGGATGGATGGATGGATGGATGGATGGATGGATGGATGGGTGGATGGATGAATGGGTGGATGGATGGATGGATGTTGTGGGCAGTGTGGATAGGCAAATTTCCCTGGAAGAACTCCTGATCTGAAGGCCTGGTTTCACAAACATTCTTAATTCCATGCTTCTAATCCATATACCCTAGTATAAGATAACACAGAGATACTTTGTTATTTAAAAGGACCAGTATTGAGATTCCTGATGTTAATTATCTGTATTTCACTAGCCATCCTTGCAACACCTCTGAGCTTCAAGTAAGGAGTCATCAGGTTTGAAAATGATATGGCATAATATGGGCTCAAAAAAGCATCAGATATAACCCTAAATACCCATCCACTTTCTAAGATAAAATCAAACCAGGTAAGCTTAGAACAAAATGATCACTTACAACTAGAAGAGGATAACTACCTGAAAGAAAACCGTTGCCAACCTCTTCTTGAGAAAAATCTATGCCTAACAACTGTCACCAATGAGACTACTAACAGGGAGTTGGAGACAAGAATACATTGCTCTAAGATGCTCCGACATGTAATAAGGACACATGCTCCACTGTGTTCATAGCAGCCTTATTTATAATATCCAGAAGCTAGAAAGGATCCAGATATCCGCAACAGAGGAATGGATACAGAAAATGTGGTACATTTACACAATGGAGTACTACTCAGCTATTAAAAACAATGAATTCATGGCATTCTTAGGCAAATGGATGGAACTAGAAAGTGTCATCCTGAGTGAGGTAACCCAGTCACAAAAGAACACACATGGTAAGCACTCACTGATAAGTGGATATTAGCCCAGAAGCTCAGAATACCCAAGATACAATTCATAGACCACATGAAGCTCAAGAAGAAGGAAGACTAAAATGTGGATACTTTGGTCCTTCTTAGAAAGGGGGAACAAAATACCCATGGGAGGAGATACAACGTGTGGAACAGAGCCTGAAGGAAAGACCATCCAGAGACTGACCCACCTGGGGATCCCTCCCATATACAGTCACCAAACCCAGACACTATTGTGGATGCCAACAAGTGCTTGCTGATAGGAGCCTGATATAGCTGTCTCCTGAGAGGCTCTTCCAGTGCCTGACATATACAGAGGTGGATGCTCACAGGTAACCATTGGAGTGAGCACAGAGACCCCAATAGAGGGGCTAAAGAATGGACCTGAGGAGTTTAAGGGGTTTGCAGCCCCATAGGAGGAACAACAATATGAACCAACTAGAACCCCCAGAGCTCTCAGGGACTAAACCACCAACCAAAGAGTACACATGGAGGGACCCATGGCTCCAGCCGCATATGTAGCAGAGGATGGCCTTGTTGGACATCAAAAGGAAGAAAGGCCCTTGGTCCTATGAAGTCTTGATTCTCCAATGTAGGGGAATGCCAGGACAGGGATGTGGGAGTAGGTGAGTTGGTGAGCAGGGAGAGGAGATGGGATAGGGGCTTTTGGAGGGGAAACCAGGAAAGGGGATAACATTTGAACCATAAATAAGAAAATATCTTAAAAAAAAAAGGATAGATTGCTCTAAAAAATGTCAAACCCAGACAGAATATATCAGAAAGCAGCTGTAAGGTCAATGGTCTTCAACATGTGTGAAATGCCCTCCTGAGGTTTGGAAAGAAATTACTAGAATATCTAACCTTAACTATTTAGTTAATTGACATAAGGCATTGACATGAAGAGAAAATCTTTTGACAGGTCCAGCTTCACTACTGTTACTATATAGGTGTCACTCACCTTTGCATCCGATCTGTAAGCAAGGATTCCGTAGCCTCAGCCATAACTCAGAGCACGTGATACCATAACTCAAACAGTGTCACCAAGCACTGGCCACATGCTACACCCCGCAGACAAGGTTTTGTGGGGGCTTATAGCTCATATCACCTCATTTTAGCTAAACTATCCTTTCCAAAATAGTCAGGTAATCTAAAACACTTCCTTAGGGAGAAAAAAACCCTCCGGAATAAAAAAAGCATGCTAATGATGCAAAAATTAACAATAAATTGTCAAAATTAATACATACTACAAGTAAAAACTCTTCCTTTACCTGTGCTATAATATAAAAATATGTTAATCTTCTATAACTAACATATTAATCAACCTTCTCCCTCCATTAAAAATATCATCAATACCATGTCAGTGAAAGAAATGATCATTTGTAACATTTAACTTTTTAAAAATTATGCTTAAAGCAACATTTAGTAGAACCTTAATTTATATCTTTAAAGGTTTTATTATATATGTTTTATCAAATGTACCATATTCTGATAGATTTTAACCGTAATAAATGATCAGAAGTCAAAGCACATGTTCTTTAACTGACACAATTTTCCCCGGTGAGTTTGGAGACCTGCCCTAGAAAGCAATCTGCACTTATACATACACAGGCAATTAGCTGCCTTAAATCAGCAGAGTTCTGCAAGTCAGACCGAGTGAGCCAAGTTCTCTCTGGGTTCCTGGACCACCAACAGTCAGCCAGGAGACAAGATGCGTGCTGGCAGGCATCCCAGAGCTTTTCAGTTTTCATCTCAGGGAATCCACCTTATGGTCAGCACTCAGAACTAAGACCCAGGCAGGAAGATCAGCCCACACACATCCACTAACATTAGTGGACATCCGTGGCCCTGTTTATACCCTTTACTCAAGGACACTATCCACTGAAGGCTTTGAAGAGGTTTTGAAGAGGAAGTTGAAAGACAAATGGAATTTGACTTTTTTAAATGGAAAGAGTAAAGACTTAGAAAGCTTGAAGCAGTCAGGGGGAATGTAACAAGACAGGATTTAAGATAAGAAGACGTGGACCATGAGATGACTCAGTCCAGGGAGAGATGAAGAATGAAATGAGCTACAATTCTTGCAAGTGAAAACAAGCAAAGAACTGCACCATGCACCAGGATCTTGGTTTGAAACCCAAGAGTTATTGATGTGCTTGACAATGAAAGCAAAGAGATTCATCACTGCTTGGGAAACTCAAAACAGGCATGCCTATGGGAGCCACCCTACCCCAGCAGTGGCTGTGGCCAGAATGTAGCAGAAAGAGCATAGCTAGGGGTCCCCCCACCACCCCTCAATAGGCAGGAACATGTTCAGTATTGGGTTGACAGTGCCAGTTAAAGAAGAATGCAAAGGATTGTAGCCATGTTTATCCAGGTGATGAAAGAGGAAATTGCATTATGAGGATGATACAAGTTGAGCCACAGAAGTCAGAGCAAAACTAAACACTCACAGTTAAAACAGACACACACAAAAAAAAATGATGAGGGGAAATAAAAGTACTGAGACTACATAGAATTACATGTAAGGAAATATGAATTAAAATGTAAATGAATCAGGCAGAATTACACTGTGTTGTAAAGTCAAATTTCAATCATATAATGCTACTGAAGATGAAGAACTTTTCAGTTCATATGGGGACCAATGGCTGCCTACCCAATGGGAGAGAACAGCTTGTCTTAAAGCAAGGAGGAATGCCCAAACCTAGTCTTCACACCAGGGTGCTCCCTGTCTTCTTGATACTGAAACATCTGGCCATATTGTGCAACATTTAAGCCTTTGGCTCACCCTGAGCACATCAGGGGTAGCGAACTGCTGAGTTCACTATCCTCAGGCTCACCAATATGGGAAAGAAGGGAAGTAGTTGATAAAATACATTCATGAATGGAAGACTTTGGAAGGCAGCAATAGCAGACACTGAACATGAGCCGTTAACCTTTGAATGATACCTCCCTAGGAGTGACAAGCTGGGTTCTGGTCCTGTTGTGTTCTGTACCTGCTGGGAATGGGAACATCACTTATTCCATTCTATACCTGCTGGGTGCAGGGATAGCTATCACCTGTTCTGAGCTGCAGTTGCTAGGTGTAGGTGCGTTGACTACTGTGTGCTGTATTTGTTGGGTGCAGATACCTCAGTCAGCTCTCCTACCTTGGAGAAAAGAAGCTATTCATTTTTCCATGCATTCCAATCCTTGGAGCAAACACAACATTCTTCTTGAAATCTGGCAAGTTCTATTCAGAATTATGTGTGCATGCATCTTGGAGAATTCTTTAGCCGGAGAAGGAATTTCATAGCAAGTGTGACCGCGCTATCATCACTGTGGCTGATACACTGGGCTTTACATCCCTCGAGGCACTTAGGAAAGATAAACTAGAAGCTAGAACCACTATCTAGGGAGAGGGTAAGGTAAGGCATCACGCAGCTTTATTTTATTTTAAACTTGTTACTGAATAGTAAGCTAAACATATTATTGACTTGCAAAGGCAGTAGGGAAAAACTATTTTGAAAGCCAAGGAAGTGAGTCACTTCTGGCTTGGATGGGCTTAATGGGGATGTAGATGTAGATCATTTAACTGCTCAGCTCTTGAGGTGCAGTTTTGAATCAATCTTATTTCTTCTCTGTGGTTATTGGGGACTAGAATAAGGTAAAGAAATACAGCCACCTTATTAACTTATATTGAGGATAATTCATTTACACACAATATTCTTTTTTTGAGCTACATTAAGAGATGAGGAATCAGTAAGAACATTTTAGAATGTAACTGAAAATATGGAATAAGCAGGACCCTTGGCCAGGTTTTTGTGACCCTCCCCCAACCCCCACAAAGGCAACTAAACTCTTATTGTAATATTTTTAGACAAAGCCACACATCTCAGCAAGTGTTCTATGGCAATTGTGAACCACTCCCTGAGTGAGAAAAACTTCAATTTATGTAAAGATGGATAATATCCAAAGGCAATCAAACAACTGTTTTCTCTCCAGATTTATGTATATATGTATATATGTATATATGTATATATGTATATATGTATATATGTATATATGTATATATGTATATATGTATATATGTATATATGTATATATGTATATATGTATATATGTATATATGTATATATGTATATATGTATATATGTATATATGTATATATGTATATATGTATATATGTATATATGTATATATGTATATGATGTATATATATGTATATGATGTATATGTATATGATGTATATGTATATGTATATGTATATGTATATGTATATGTATATGTATATGTATATGTATATGTATATATTGCTTCAGACTGGAGGCTGAGCAGCTTGGTAGCCAGTTGTTTAATGTTGCTCATCATTTCTTTGATGTTCTAAACTTTGGTTCCAAAACCTCACCATTACCTACCATGGGAGGGTTTGCCTACATTTCCTTTGCATCGTCTTATATACTTTAATCTTGACAAAAAAAAAAAAAAACCTATGAGAACCACTGGGACTGGAGACTTTTATCAAAATAATCTATAGTCACCGTGCTTCAAGGCCACGTGGAAGTGATTAAGGTCCCAGTCACAGGAGGGGCAGGGCTGACACGGCGGGTGATGATCACAGCTTCCATCTGCCCATGGACTAGATGTTCTGGAGAACATAGAGAAAAGACCCACCTCAGCAGGAGTAGCTGCCCCAGTGAAACTCTTTCCTCCTTGGTCCATTGTTTGACTTAGCCTAAGCAGTTAAGAAATAAAGGTGCAAAAGTCTTTCTACTCCAAAATTCACTAGAATTCTCTACGTTGGTGAAGACTTCTTGGGAAAGAACACTCTGAAGACTCAAGACACGTGATAAGCAAAGGCAGCTCGGGAGCCACAGTGCTTATGATTCAATGTCCAGTCCAGTGAGCCTCAAATGACTCCTCACAATGCCCAATCCTTCGTGGAAGGTTCTTACGTCAATACCCTGACCCAGAAGGCATAAAACAATCTGTGCTTTGGTCATTCTGTGCTGCCTCTGTAACAACACAGTTACTGCGAACTCCTGTAAACAATTATACCCAGTTCAAATGGTGGCTGCCATGATTGAACAAGACACTCTGAGGCGCCCAGCCGGGTTCGGTGAATTCAGTCTCCTCCCAGGAAAGCTGGTTACGCTCTGTGAGTTACAGGACACAGTATAGGGATGTACAGAAGGCAGGGCTAGGGTTTGCTTTGCTTTGTACCTTCCTTATTATATCTCCTTTCCAACCCATACACAGCCTTCTCAGACTATGCTGACTGCTCTTAAAATTCATTTTACTGAAAGTAGTGAGGGTCTCCACTGGCCAGCGTTAAAGAGAAGCACATAGGGGGTGGGAGCTAGGGTGGCTGTGGTAAAGAAACTGCACTCCATTGTCCAGGAGAAGTGCACTTAAGTGCAGAGCTCCTGGGGTTTAAGGCCTTTCCTTGCTGCAGCCTTTGCCTTTTGGACAGAGGCCTCTATTGTGGCACACCACAGGTAGTTTTGAAATGTGCATCAAGTAAGATGCAGAGACCACAGTCATGTCCACACATGAGCTGACTTTTGTGTTCAACCCAGCATCTTCAGAGGAGAAAGAATATTGCATCAAATCGAGTATTGCTGCACCTAACCCTTTAATTACAGCCTCACCATCCTGAAGGAGGCAGTCACTAATTTAAAATCATCTGGCTACTGCTACACAAACAAGAGAGCCAGGTCACTCATGATGACCAAGTCCTGCGCCACTTAATTCTACCAAGTAACTAGCCAAGACATGAATCGCCTTGATTCCATTGCAAGGCATGATGACATCTATCACATAAGTCTCTCTGATGAAGACCTCGGGCTTTCCACAAGACATCCACAGTGGGTAGTCACTGGCTACCCACTTGTTACTTCTATTCTAATTGCATTCATAATTTATTGATTTCAAGTAAAGTCTTATAGAGCACAAGTCATTCTGAAATTCTAGCAAGAACAATATGATAGTAAAGCCTTTGTCTTAACAAGCAATTTTGTATTGTTCATATTTACTGAACTTTCTAAAAACAAAATGTTGTCCCTGGCAACTTTGAGGTGATTTAAAAAATCATGGCTTCTTTCTATTACTACAAAGTTCCATGGTAGAGTGCTTGCCGTTGGCTGCACACAGTGCTAGGTTTGATTCCCAGCCCAACCAAAACTTTTTTTTTTTT
Source organism: Apodemus sylvaticus (assembly GCF_947179515.1). NCBI lineage: Eukaryota > Metazoa > Chordata > Mammalia > Rodentia > Muridae > Apodemus > Apodemus sylvaticus. The sequence goes on along the minus strand of NC_067490.1, from coordinate 47,793,718 downwards.
TCCGAGACAGGGTTTCTCTGTGTAGCCCTGTCTGTCCTGGAGCTCACTCTGTAGACCAGGCTGGCCTCGAACTCAGAAATCTGTCTGCCTCTGCCTCCCAGAGTGCTGGGATTACAGGCATGCGCCACCACTACCCAGCGCAACCAAAACTTAATAAAGGGCAATAAAAACCAGCAAATAGTCCAGTGGCACAATATCTGTTACAATTTTTGTAATCGTTTCTTTCTTATAATCAAAATAAACACTCAAATGATAACACTTTGCCACTGCATAGCATGTGGACTGAAAATCCACAATTCCATCACTCGGTAACTGTGACAGGTTAGTGTGTTTTCTTATGTTTACACATGCTGACAAAAACAGTAAGTTAACCAGCACACAATGCTGTGCACTGCTTTTTATAGTTTATAGATAGTAGAGGCTCTGGTGACCATTAACAATCATCTTGTCTACTGGAAAGTGTCATCTTTCTTAGCTGGTGGTAGGGAGGGCTGTACTACCATCTACTAATTGTAAATAACAGTGGGCATTTAGGCTCACCTTCATTTTTTTGGTGTTTTGTTTTTACTATTATAAGCAATGATATGTTGAATTTTATGCATATATTTCTGTTGGCATTTTAAATTTTTTCATCAAACAAATTCCAGATGCTGAATTATTGAGCATACTAGAAACACCTAATGAACATTTGTATGTAACATACATATAGCTTTACACTTGTTATAGATTATAGTTGATAAATTATATTTACCTGCTCTTAGCACAAAATATATACATTTAAAATTAAATTCTAATTCCATATGAAATAAAGAAATAAGCACATAAATGATTTTAGATATTTCTTCAGCAACAAAGACTGGTATATTTAATTAATATGGGTGATAATTAAAGACCTACCTACTAATGTGTCTAGGACTGGGGTGGAATTAAAAGGTGAAGCACGTTAGGGCTGTGGTGAGAGAAGGGGCAACAAGGCACTGCGACACAGTTGTCAACACTCCCATCACAGGTGACCCACTTCTTCCCATGCAGAACTAGTCCACAGCTTTGCAAACCATGTTTTCAAACTCTAGATATATGCATATCTTGTTTACATTTTCTATTATTACCTTACCATATGCTTCTCTCTATATGGTATTCTGGTATCCATACTGGTGAACCAGTTTCTACACACCTGGTTACTGGTATGTTAAATGTCTTCACAGATGGGCAGGAGAGAAAATACAAGCTAATTCTCTTTACATAGAAGGTGACCTCTAGATGGGAAAGCATGGGGGGAATGGGAAAGCATGGGGGGAGGGGTGTTCCTGCCTACTCGCCTCTACAACGTTCTGAAAATACTCCTGCCTCTTCTGCTGGAGGAAAGAAGCTTGTAGTTTATAATACCACACACCCATCTCAGGCATACTCCTGCAGCTCACACCTCTGTCCACACAAGGGGCTCAAGTTCTGTGCAAGGACAGCAGCTATATTAAAGAGAAGTGGCCATCTTTTTTCATTGTGAATTCCTAGCCCCACCTCTTCAGGATACTTAGGAATGAGGGACTAGCTCCTTGATTCCTTTCTTTACTCCATGCATTTATTTCTCATATTTTTTTTTCTGTGTTTAAAGAATAGCTATTAACATCAGATACTGTGTACCACTAGGCGGTATCTTCTGGGCCAAACATGGAGTCATTAGTAGAGAGGATGGAAAAGGCAAAGAACAAAACAAGTCACGACTGCACAAGGCAAATGAAGGGCCGCGTGTTTAGCATAGATGCTAGACAGAACTGAATTGATCAAGTAAAAGTGGAGACTGCAGGGTGTCAGAGTCAGGAAGAAAAGGCTGGGTAAGGAGAGGAAACATGTTCTGAGGGTTGATGATTGGTCCTGGGGGGTCCTTGAGGGGAAAAAATTACTACATCATCTGTTCTGAGAATTCCTTCCATTGGAAGAGGTGAATAATATCTACCCCTTCCTTCCTTGTAGGATCCCAACAACAAACCAAAGTATGAATGATTCAAAGTCAACCCGAGGAACCAATGAGTTTATGGGGCAAACTTACAAAGAGAACACGGGTAAGACACGGCCTCCATGAGCATGCACAGCAGCGCTGGAGGTCTTCACCCAACATGATTGATGGCTTCCCAATAGCAGCATAGATGGGATGGCCCTTCGGGTAACCTCCTCTGCCCTACATACTCTCCCTAACACCTTCAACAGGCGAGTAGGACACAACTGCATGCAAATGGTTTTGAAGAGCCGCTAGAATCTCAGGTGAGGATCCTATGTGATTCCCTCTTTCTATGAGGGAGTGTTAATGGCGAACAACCTCATAGTGATGGACTCTTGCAAACAGACATTACTGCTATAACCAAAAACAAAACAAACAAATAAGCCCCCGCCCCGTGTGTTACAGATAATACTAATATAGACAAAATTACAATCGCAATGGTAACCTTTGAGTTTAAAGAGAAGGGGTTGGCTTCATTAGCTGCTGTTAGGATGTTAGGCTGAAGTTTGCTCTTGGAACTGAACAGGGGTCAAGGCGAGAAGGAAGAAAACTGCTGTATTCATGGCTCTGCCTCACAGCTACGCTTCCTATAGAATCACTTTAACGCAGACTGGCAAGCCCCAATACTTGTGAGAATTGTATGAATATGTGTGCAAAGACAGACAGTGAACTGAGGAAATTATAGTGGAAAAAAATTGCTACTATTAAGTAGGGACAAGCTGAGGCCCTCAGTAGGCCTGGGGAAATCTCCAAATGAGAAGTCTGTGTAAAGATGATACACAATGAGATTATTGCTTTATTATATTACCCTAACGCTCCTGAGACTTCAAACTGCCACTCCCTTCCATCTTGCTCTCCATCCTGCTAGCTGAGGCACGTTAATGGATGTCAGAAGAGCCCTTGAGTTTTTTTCCTATCAAGTCTGCTAAGAGGGGAGAAGGTTCCTGTTGTTAATTGTGGGGGATCTCCCACTCTTTGTTTTAAGGAAAGTTTAAACAAAATGATCACCCACTCTGGGGCTTTAAACAAAGTTCAAACAGAACAAAGTTCTCTTGCCAAGGTTTAAGGCGAATTTCCTCTGTCCAGATGGCTTCCTCAGGCAGGCCAACGCAAGAAGCAAGACCTCGCCCCTGCTGCCTTTTAATGCTGCTCCTTGATTGTTGCTAACGATCCCCAGCTGTCCTGCACTGCTAGCTCCTTAACCTCTCTCTGCTGGCCACATCTGCAGGCAACTCCGAGAAGCAGGGAAAAGATGCTTTGGCTGGCCCCAAAGCAACACAGGTTGGATCCTGGGGGCTGGAGCATGCACTGGGGATGTGATTAGAAATTAGTTTACAAAAAAACCTTCACGGGAAAACTCTCTCTCTCTCTCTCTCTCTCTCTCTCTCTCTGTGTGTGTGTGTGTGTGTGTGTGTGTGTATGTGTGTGTGTAAATAAGTGTGATAATGGGAAAGTCTACAAGCTATGGCAAACCCATCAAGAACCCAGAAATGTAGCCATTGTCTTGGCGTGCCATATTCCTTATTGACGAGTGCACCCACTTTCTGAGTAGCAGCCTGGATTGGGGTGATAACCTAGATAATTCTGATTTTCCAGTGACATGTGTCTACTTTCTTCACTGTCCCCAAAAGCTGTGTACTGTACTCAAGCCCATCACCCGTCAGGCACATACACTTTTGATCTATACCAGAAATAAGTGGGTCATGTCCATAGCCTGTATTAATTTAATGTTTCCTCCTCTGTTCTTCGTGTATGCTACAATCATCTAGCTATGTCATCCAGCTTACCCAGCGGCAAGGACAGGGTCTTAATATGCAAGCCTGCCAGAACTCAATTAGCATCTGCACCAAGAAGTACATTTTCATGATCGGACCCTACAAAACCCAGTGCAGCTTGCCATCAAGTCTACTTCATTTCTGTCCATTTGTATTCCCGGTCTGTGCAGTGTGTCCTGCTTCCTTCTCATCCTTTTTGTAGAAATGAAAGTTTAGTTTTTATTTTCTTCATGAATGTTCAGCTTCCATGTTTGCCCATCTCATGGGTTCTCGGTATCTGTGGAAGCCAGAAGAGAGAGCTGGAGCCTCCAGAACTGGAGTTACATGTAGTTCTGAGCCTCCCTGTTGTGTGCTGGGAACCAGAATCACCATCCTCTATAAGAGTAGCAAGATTCTGAGTGATCTCTCTGGCATATCATTCCCTCTAAAGGTCAAGCCCAGGGCTTCTCATACACTACCACTAAGGTACATTCTGGGGTCCTCCAGATTCTATTTCTTTAGTTTCTTTATTTACTTTGATTGAATGATTTGATTGACTTGTTGGGGAGGGGTATATGCTGCAGTGCGCTAAATTTCATGTTTGATCAATCAAACTCAGGCCATCCAGCTTGAAGGCAGGCACCTCTACTTACTGAAGCCATCTTGCTGGCTGAGAGTTACTGTGTCTTGAAAGAAGCTAACACACTGTGTTTATCTGTAAATCTAAATACTTATCTGACTCAATAAAGAATTGTTTGTTTGTTTGTTTGCATCTTTGGATATGTTAGCTCATATTAAGAAGGTTCACCCTTCTCTTCTTTTAGAATACTGGAAAAGGAATATGAACTTCCTGGCTCAGCTATTAAAATCAGCATAAGGATGAGAACTGGATAATATCAAGAAGATGCCAGGCTTTATCTTCAGACCTAGATGAAGTTCTGTGCCTGGGATGCCCATCAAGATATACTGCGAGCCTGCAGGTGGATATATCTGAACGTTGCCTCATCATTCTGAGACAGACAGAAGGCATATTTTTACTTTAGGGTTCATTGTGGGAATTAAAGAAAATTTGTGGAACACTCACCCGGCACCTGGCAGATGATTGACACCGCTTATTAAAACTCGTTTACATTTAGTCAAAATATGAGCCTTTTTTTGTTTTGCTTTGTTTTGTTTTTTTTCCCCAGTAAGGAACAATTTTGTCATTGATGAGGTAATATAGAGAGTAGTGGGTGTTTCTGTTTAAAAATATGCCACACCTAGATGTGACGTCACTGGTAGGTCTGTTAAACATAGTGGCCCCACATTCCCTCCAACCTTCAGGATTTTTGTGATTAGAACCAGCCGTCCACTCAACCTCAAATCCACACAATGACAATGTCCACTATTGTGTGAAACAGCACCTTTCCACCTTCAGCACAGCATTGCCTGCATCCTCACAGTCTGAACCTAGATGCAGCCCTCAAGCATCTTCACCAGAATGGGAAATCCTGAAATGAGGTTACTCAGTGGACTTCCATTTTCACATTGATATTTCAATTCCCGAGTTGACTGTTGCTCTCTAATAAAAGCTCCCTGTCAATTATGTAAATACTTAAATGTCTGCCCCTCCTGACATAGTAACACCCTAACTGTATAAGTTCTTTACATGCATGCTAACGTGTACAAAATGTACTAGGATCCTTTAATAATTACAGTTTTTAAAGGGAGATTTGACAAAAGTGAAGACAATATGAAGACAGAATACCTTTCCCCATTGTCCTTAGAAATACATAATAAGCTCTTTTGAACTATCACTCAAATCAATGCTATATTAGGGAGCAGTGTGGTAAAGTATTAAGGGCAAGTCTGAAAGAAACATCTTATTCATTTCCTTATTTGTTGCTAAAATGTTTTGAATAGTCCCTTCCAGGGTGCCATCAAGTCCACAAAAAGGAGAAGGAAGCATAACATACCCTTTGTATTTGAGCACTCTCAAATGCATTCTGAGTTTCTCTTACATACATTCTCCAAAATGTCCTTCAAGTTCTCAATATAAATTGCCTTTAAAGAGACTTACAGAAAAACACAGTCATTCTACGCACACTGAGACTTCCCTTCTTACAGGTCAAGCTGAATAATCACTGCTCTCTTACCCTAACTCTGAACATCCTCTCCAGGACACCACCCCACTAATTTGCCATCTATTCAACAGAACAACATGATATTATGTTTTTAATATATAAATAAAACATAAGTAATGATGAATCAACAATAGTAATAAGTCATATAACAAAATAAAACAATAGCAGCTGCAGTCTGGAACAGATGTTGAAGAACCATGCGCAGAAATCAGAAACAGCCTTTGTGCTAAATCAAGGAAATAGAGGCACCCTGGGCACTCCATGAAAAACCCTGCCGGCCTGACGCTTGACCAGTAGGAGGTCTGTTCTCTATACAGCAAACAAACAAACAATCAAACAGACATGATGTTGGTTTGAGACTTTGCATCAATTTTCCATTCCCATTTGGCCAGCTGTACTGAGGGACACTTCCCCAGACCAACCTGTTGGTCGATTCTGGCACCATCAAAGAGGCTAACCAGTGCCATAGGGCACAGAGCTGTACACATCCGTCGGCCTTAGCTGGGGCACTTCCAGACACCTAGGGTAGTCTGGAATTCTCAGGACCTGTGCTGGTAGAATGTCTGTGCCGGTAGCATGTAACCTACCCAAGGTTATCAATGGCAGGAAGCCACATTTCCAGTTCTTTTCTACCAGTGGACTTAAGAACAAAGAAAGAATGACAAAGAAATAGATCTTCTCTTTGGGTATTTATATAAGTGGGGGGAATCCTTGGACAACATGTTACAGATAAGATCAATCTGAAAGGATTAAAGACTAGAAATTGTCTACCATTCTTGGTGAGCTGTCTGCCTGTATAGGAATCTAGCCACAGAATGTGGCTAGCACAGATGCAGTCACAAAGGATATTGTTTTCTTCATTTGATTTCCTTTAACAAATTTTAAGATAATCACAGAGACAGATTTATTAGAGATGAATTTAATATTATCACAAACAAACTTTTGTGGTTGACCATGGTGGCACATTATTTTAATCCCAGCACTTAGGAAGAAGAAACAGGTGGATCTGTTAGGGTGAGGCTAGCCTTGGGTACAAAGTTCCAGGTCAGTTTACATAGTGAGACCATGACTCAAAATAATACTTCAGCAAAAGGGAAAAGAATTTTTTATGAAGCACTTAATATGGTTAAAGCCTTTATTGACATCTTAAAGGCATTTATATTTCATATGCTTAGATACTAAATAAGCATTACTCAACAACTTTGGTAATATTTAAAAGATTGTATTAATGCATAGACAGGCACGAAAATAGCATTCTTAATAGGAATATCAAAAATTATTTTTCTGCCTACAAAGTAATAAACCAGGGAAAGAGTAAGGATTTAGGCTATTTCCTGAGGGTAGAGGGAACAGAGGACACTGGGAAATCCTTGTGCATGTACCAGAGCTGGGAGGTAGAAAACGGCAACACAGACTCTGACCCCAGGAAGAAAAGTCTTTTCCACCAATAGTAGACCTGGGAGGGGAGTTCCTAACACAGCCAGTTTCTTTCCTCCTTTCTCTATTCAAGGCTTCTCTTGGTCAGTTGAGGCATGTGGATGATTATACAAACAGTACCTCACCCTGGTCTTCAGACTTAAAATAAATCCTTCAACTATTAAAGAAAATGGGCGTGGCCACATGGTCATAATAACTATCAGCAGCACTTACAGAGTTAACAGGAACTGTGGACAGCCTCCACCTGTTAACAAATACCAGAATGCACTTGGAGGTGGAAAGCCAGAGAGGGGAGAGATAGACTGTTTCAAACCAGTGTCCTATTTGGTCTTAACAAAAACTAAGCAAACAAACAAACAAGCAAACAAGCCCAGAAAAGACTCCTTCAAATGAGAGCTTCAAATTCATTGCAATATCTCCTCACTCCTTCCTTATCCTTCTCGATGTTTTCTTGATGGTTGTTGTTTTTGTTGTTACTGGTTTTTTTTTCTTGCTTTGTTTGAGGTTAAGTCTTACTATGAAGGCAAGGACGATATGATCCTATCTGTGTAGCCCAGGGTGGCCTCAGACTCACTCAATGCACTCCTCCTTGTGCATAAAAAAATAATATTTTTGAAACAGTGAGGGTGGCGTGAAAATCTAAGAACAGTAGCATCTTATTATGACCCAGAAGGAACAGAAGAGGTTGCAGAAACTGACAGGAACCATCAGACCTTGACAATGGAGGCCACCTATTCAGAGCGGCAGGATTTTCATTGGCACAGCATTGCCTTCAAATGGGCCCAGTCAAGTGGCTTTCTGTTTGGAAGATTTTGATTTTTAGAATATGCCTGTAGAGCAATAATGGAAGAGGTTAATTTTAATACAGGAAAAATGTAAGTCACATAAACCTAGACAATTCAGAAATGATAAAGATGACGCGCTGAAGCAGGAAGGGGAGTGAGAGATAGCCTGAGGCTGTGATTCCTCATGAGGTTCCTGTTCTAGAATGCAACAAAGCAAGACAATGTTTTAGTGTGAATGTCTGAAACAAAATAATACACGTTTTAAATCAAAATGGCCACATGAGAACACATTTATCCATCTTTTCAACTACTGTCCAGTAAAACATATTTCAAAATGTTTCAGGAAGACGGGTAGAGAAGTGACTAATAAACCAGACTAAAGGGACCTTGACCTAGCATCAGTGAGGAGAAGCCAGAGAACCACAGGCAGGGAGCATCATAACAGATGGTGTTAGGCAGGAAGGGCTGAAGACTCACCATCCCTCCCTTCTTACATCCCAGACTCTAGCCCTGCTCCAAGACTGACAAGCATCCATGTATTCCTTCCACACTCCCCACGACAAAGCCATGGAGCCTTTTGCTAAAGAAACCAAACCAAGTCTCTGAAGAGAGCCAGGAAGATAATGTGGCAACCCCCTCACTTGGATAGTGGAGAAATGTCTGCAGAAAAGGCTCCCCCCCATTTCTATAAACTAAGCAAGTTTTTTTTTTAAATACTCAGAACCAGCAAACAGCCATTCTCCACGGACCTATGTAGGTAAGAGAAAGATCAACGTGACTTGGAAACTTGATCCCAGGAGAAACAGATTACTGTGGCAACCATTAATGACTTTAACAGTGTCTGTAAGAAGTGCTCTAAGATTTTAATGTTTTGCTGAAACAAAAGCATGCAAACAGGAAAAAAAAAACATAGAGGTTATAAGCACGTAGCTTAATGTAGGTGCTACTTTGTAGGTAGCACAAAGTACCACCTATATCACCTGAATTAAAAAAAAGACATAGCTAACACCTCAATCCATCAGGACACATTTCAGGCTCTGTTCCCCATCTTCTCCCCATAGAAAACTGCTCCCAACCCCACAGATTTGTTCATCTGGCCTTGGCTTTTACAGGAATGGGAGTACGTGGTCACTGTGCATGTTTCTGGCTGCTTTCCCTCCTGATATTCCTCTCTTCTGGTATGTACACCAAAGGTTCACTGATTATGATCACAGCATAATAATTTAGTTTTCCATTGTAGGAAAGTACTGCAATATACTCACTCGTCATTGCTGGCCATTTGGTTGCTTTTACCTTCTGTCTTTTACAAACAGTGCTACTATAAGAAGTAAAGTTTAGCATCTATTTGGATGCACATACAACAAATTTATGTTGGATTTAGAAAGAGAAATTTTTAAGTCACGTGATAGGCTGAATTCAAGTTTAGCAGACACTAGTAAAAAATACCCCAAAATAGTTTTACTAATGTATATGTACACCAACAACATATAATGTTCTAGTTGTTCTTTCAGCTTTCCTCGCCTTTGATAAAAAATTATTTTCATTATTTTTGCCTGGCATAGCAGTGCATGCCTGTAATCACAGTGCATGGGAGACAGAAGCAGACAGATTTCTATGACTTCAGGCTAGCCTGGTCCATATAGTGAGTTCCAGAAAACCCAGAACTACATACTGAGACCCTATCTCAAACATAGTTTTTTTCATTATTTCAAACATTCTAATATTATATCATTATGCACTCATACACACACACACACACACACAATTATATAACGGTGGCTGTTCTGTATTCCCCAATGACTAAAGAAGGTAAACATGTTTTATATACTTGTTTTATATTCGTATAGAACTATAAATATGTAGGTATAAATATAAACATTTCTTTAGATAAATATATGAATCTCTTCTATTTTCAAGGTCATAACATGGGACCTCAGCTAACTTTCCATTGACTGGACAGCTTCTCCCCAGCATGCCTGGCTCCTTGCCACTTTCTCAAAGGGATTTTTTGACTGTGCCAGGAACTACATTGGTCCCCTCTACCACACACTCAACTCTGTTGGTCTTGAGACCCTAGTGAGGACAGTATCTTCTTCACCACAGTAAATATCTGAAGTGAAGAAATTAATACTTTTTGTTGTCCCCAGGAGATCCCTGAGGGGGGTGCCTATGGAAATGTAGTGCATGGTGTACATTGTAGGAGGGGCTACTTTCACACGGGATTTCAATTACATTAAGTTAAAAGTGACTTGTTTTGTTTTTTAACTCCTTGCTAGTTTTTAAATGTTCGTGGTAGCACAAATAGCTTTCTTTTTCTAGACAAGAATGACTCTAGACAAGAAGTTGGATTTATTTGGTTGGACTTACTGATGGAAACTTGTCACAACTCTGCTTAGAAGAACACTCATGGGTCTTTAAATTCAGCCAACCTAAGGAGTCAAGAAGGGTGTCCCACAAGACACTCTTAGCTCTTAAGTTTTATTCTTTGATTTTGTGCAAAGCAGTGCTAGACACACTAAGGATTAGGATAAGTTCAAAGAAATATGCACCCAGGAAGAAGGATACCCTGGGAGTAGACTTAAATGAAGATTAACTATTAAATAAGAGACTTCACCTGATGGCTCATTGATTAAGGATAGTTGTATTATATATATATAATATATATATTATTAGAGAAATGAAAATTACTGTTCTGCTCTTGTTCCTGCTAACATCCCATTGTCATGAAAATGGCTACTATGGGTTCGTAGGATAATGATATCTTCAAGAATCCCAGGAGATACAGCTTGAATATAAAATACAATGCCTGCCTCTGAGGTGTTTGCCTTCCTATGTGGGGAAGACAAATAGACAAACTTGGTCCAGAATTCCAAGTTAAATAGGAAGCGGTATGGAATAATGGTCATATCCAGAGAAATGATGTTTCAACTGAGTCCTTGAAGGAATAAGAATTGTAAAGAAGCTTCTTACGGAGAGGAAGACTAGCACATGGTAACAAGTAACTGTGGGAAAGAATGGTGTTCATTAGGGGAACTGAAAGTAATTCAGCACTGGCCAGAGCAGAAAGAGTATGCGAATATTGCAAGACATGTTGTCAACAAGTGACCATGACATCTGTAAGCCACACAGAGCAGTTCAGACGTAGGGTGTCACTGAACAATGTAATCATGGTCACATTGATGCTTATAAAAATAATGGGTATGGTTGAAGGTAGATATGGGTATTGGGTACATAGAAACCATGGTGATAGTGTCAAAAGTCAAATTAGAGACAGTAGGAAAGAGTGGAGGACAGTGCTACCCTAACTGGAGATAATGATTCTCCAAGAAGCCACTGACTGCCATAGAAGAGGCCCAGTCCCAGTGGTGGGCTTCCTCCTTTTGAGCTGTTGGTTAAAAGAATCTCGGGGACCGCACCCCTGCCCACAACAAAATCTATTGCCCTTGTTCACGACTATTATGGTAGACCCAACTGCTGAAGACTGAACACACTTTGGCCACATTTGGTACTGACTAGGAAAGTTCCCGTTGTCCCGTTGATAAGCTTTCTCAGTAGCAGAACATGCTGTTCAGGCTACTGGCAGGGTAGATTCAGATTAGCCTTAGCCGGCTGTGAACCTTGAAAGCTCCAATAATTGCCACTATGACAAGATATACCCATGGGTGCAAAGGTAACATGAGTGTTACAGAGGTAACCAGCTTCTAAACACATCTGGTACTGAAAATCTGACCAAAAAGGGAAGAGCCTGTTACTATTACTTTACAAGATGGATGTACCAACACACTGCCTTCTAAATCTGTATTTCTATACTGTAGATTAGTGCAGCTCTCTGGCCCCATCAGAGAAGTTTCTTTGTGCACGGGACATCAAATAATGCAGAAACTCACACTCGGTCTAAGTGTAGAGAATCAGGATCTGTGGAGGGCCCAGACAAAGATGGGCCATCTATATCACCCTTTGTCCCTCCAAGGCTCAGAGACCATCTCAGGGGTGGGGTAGTGTAAGAGCCAGAGGTCAGGGAGGAGCAGAAGGAAATACTGCCTTCTAGACAGGACAGGACTGCTGCATTCATAACGCACATTATGAGCTTACAGCATTTGTGCCTGCCGGCCCAGTGATCTACACAATACCAAGTCCAGCAATGTTCCAGCATGGAGACCAGGGAGGAACTCCTGAAGCCCCAGCTGCAGAGGAGCTAGTGAGAGTTGCTGGCTTCTGGGGGAACGGTGTCCGTTCTCTTTAAGGGTGTGGCCCATGGTAGATTGATCATGCTGTGAATATATGCGCAACACAATTCAGAATCATTGGGTTAATCACACACACACACACACACATACACACATACACAATTGGGAGGGGTATATATAGGTGAGCATGATCAGAACACATTTTATACGTGCAAAAGGATAATAAAAATATTGTATTTAAGGAGAATAGAAGAGAATGAGCTAAAAGATGACTCTTTGGTTTCCAGATGAGTGTTCAAAGTGAATATTGAAATTCATGATGTATGATTCTTCTAAGTCAAGAGAGACGTGCTCATTTGTTTCTTGGGAGCCTGAGTTTTGCTGATTTACAACAACATTTACTATCTGCTGATTTACTAGTACTGGCAGAGCAGGGGAGCAGTTTCTTGTAGTGAGGGGACGTCATCTCATCTGAGGAGAGAGAGTACTTACCAGAAAGTCACTTAGACTCAGCAGCTCATTAGAGTCTAAGAAGAGGATTCTAGAGAGAAAAATTAGATATTGGTCAAGGTAAGATATAGAGCCTCCTGGCTGGCCAGAAAGCTAAGAGAAATTGAATAAACTGGTTTGTGTTCCTATCTATCACTGAGTGGGTCAAATAGTCGGCTGGCTCAGAGATATCTTATAGGTGATCACAACTGCTTCCTGTTGATTGTCAGGTTGAGACCTGGAGGGTCTAGATCCTCTTCGGCCAACTGAGACCTCACAGCAACCTCCAGGACGCTGTTCCCCTTGCACCAGCAATGATTTTGCTCAATATGACCAGGTCTGTGAACTAAGCATTATGAACTAGGATGACCTTACATGAAGTTAACTAGGAGATGTTGGTAAGAAAACCACTACCAGATAAGCATTGTCCTCCACCGCTTTCTAATGTCTTCCCTGGTAAAGTGTGCTGTGAAGAAAGTGCCTCAGAGCAAGGGACTCCCTGAGATCTAACAACTCCCCTGGTGGACTTTTGAAATCTCTGGGGTCTGAAGACTGTTCTTCAGGGTCCTCAAGTTCCCTCCACAAGTTTTAATATCGTGCCTCTTTACTTCAATAATACCATGAATCAATTCAAACATATTTGGAATTGTCTTCCTAAATTCCTCTAAGACCACCGCCCTATAAAGTCAGTGCTGCCTTTATTCTTGTTTATTGGAAGTGGGACTTTGTTGTTATGGTCTAATGACATGGAGAAACCAGAAAGTAATATCCTTCAAAAGCAAGGTTACCAGGGAAGTACTTCTAAGTATTCCAGTAATCCCAGAGAACCAAGACGCTGCAGAAGTAAACTAAATGGCTGAGCATTTGATACTTTAGATACTAAAGGTCTAAAGTAATACTAAGGTGACAGTCAGGAAGGGAAAAAAAAACACACATCCTGCTTCAGTAAGAGACAGAAATGTCTTCTGGCTTGGTTAGAAAAGCCCCAGGGGATAGCTTGGGTCACACAAGCAAGACAAGCAGGGGGAAAGGTTGAGAGGCCAGCAAAGGCGCTGCCGGGCCATGGCTGACAGATCAGAGGCTCGCGTATACCATAAACAGCACCACAAACTGTCTTCCTGCAAATGCTTTAAGGATGGTAAGACAGGCCTTGGCTCGCCATCTCCTCAGCCTCTTCAACCTTAGTGTTTGGTTCTAATGTACATTCAACGCTGGCAGGGCTTGAGGTACGGTTCCTAACGTGCCTTCCTAAGGCCAGAGTAAGCTTTCTTCCATTTGTCTAATGAGAAGAGGCATATGGTGAAATGGTATCCCAGGCCGACATTAATGCAGACTCAGCAACAGCTGACTGAGAGTGTCTTCTGTGGTTGTCACTCGGGTGCTTTAGAGAACAGAACTGGTCCATTCCCTGCCCACGGGAAGTTTTCTACAGTCTAGTGAAATGAGGAATGGCCCAGTTGTTGGAGTGTGCTGAAACTATTAAGGATTCTCCCTACCCTGCTCCTGCACTCATTTTTTAAAAAAAATAAAATAGACAACAGTGCCTAAAGACTTGGGAAGAAGTCATCATGTCCTCTGAACCTCTCTATCAACGGTATGACTCATGTTCTAGCAGGGACAGCGAAGCCTTCCATCCAGTCTAAGAAATATAGAATCCAGGCCCCAGACTTTCATCCAACTACACACCACTGGCATTTGAGAAGTTTTGTTTCCTCAGGGGGTGGAAAATCTAAAAATTAAGAGAAATAGCTATGTCCTATGCATACACACAAATACGCAAATGTATCCTATGTACTAATTGTAGGAAATGATTTGCATTTGATTAGTTTCTCTGGATGAGTGCTTATTTCAAGAGCTGGCCAAGAAAAGTGTGTCTGGCTAATAACCTAAAAATAAGTTCTCAAGTTCCCTTTATAACTTCTGCATTTCTCATACTCAGTTTTTAACTTTTACTTCCAAATTGTCTATTGAAAAGGGAAAAGGCTTTGATTGCTTTGGCTTTTCTTAGGAATGTTGTGAAACCTCCATTGTGCAATTCACTTATTCAGAATATTTAAGATTTTTAAATGAAATCACAAATCTAATCATTGGCCAATAAAATGTCATCTTCAATCTGAAATAAAGCAATTATCACAAAACTTTTCCACCCTTGACAGTCAAAATATGGAGTTCCTACCACGAGCTTCAAAGAGACACGAGGCTCTGAGGTGCTTGACTTGTTCGTGCACACATGTGTGTAGGACACACAGGCAGGGTTGTGTGTAGGAAGGAAGGGTGCGTTGGGCGCTTTGTTATTTCACGATTCTTGTTGGACACATAACCATCGAGGTGAGGACTGTTTGGGAAGCACCAATGACTCTAATCCTCTCACAGCTTCCTCCCTGCAATCTGCACCCTCAGGGCCCTGCCCTGCATTTCCATCACCTGTCAGACATTCTCTGTCCTTGCTGTCCTTCTAAAATCGCCTGCTATCCCAGCTGTGCT
Organism: Apodemus sylvaticus; assembly: GCF_947179515.1. Taxonomy (NCBI): domain Eukaryota; kingdom Metazoa; phylum Chordata; class Mammalia; order Rodentia; family Muridae; genus Apodemus; species Apodemus sylvaticus. Next base: position 47,778,463 of record NC_067490.1, on the reverse strand, counting down.
ATCCAGCTTTCCTTGACAACTGCTACCAGGACACACACAGAGCATCCCTTTATCGCCTCTGTAATGCATACACTCTATATATTACCTTAAGCTCTGGAAAGAGAACTTACACTGTACATCTCTGTAAGAAAGTTCTGATCCCAAAGTAGCTACTCAATTAATCCTTGTTAATCAATCTACTATTAACAACTATTCTCTGTCAAGTTGAATAACAAGGATTAAAAAAAAAAGTACTCACTACTTAATTTAAATAAGGCTAAAAATGATTAGAATTGATAAGGTTTACCAGACACCTGGTCTAAGCACAGAAATGTGGGGGTTTCACAATATTTGGTTACACTTTTCTCGTTGTTCAGTTTCCCCCTTCCAATTAGCTGAAGGGCTAAAAACACATAAAAGGTTCTATGCAGGGTGTTTCTGAACCCACAGAATTTATCATTATTAGTAACAATCTACTGAGCACAATCAAATAGGAGCTATAAATAAAGACCACATGGTCTAATAAGATTCAGAGGCACATGTCTGTCCTCTAAGAAGATATAGCTCAATTTGAAACCGACTCTACCCATGACTCGGTGCTTGACCCGTCAGGAAGCCCAAAATGAACTGTAAAATTTCCCATCTTCTGTTGTTGTCTTGAAATTTTCTAAATTTTATCCTGCCTTCAAAATCCACCACAAATTCATCCTTTCTCCTCCATCTACAGAGAACTCAGCCATTTTCGATAAACTGTAATTAAAGTGAGACTTGTCACCATGTCAGAGAATATCTGTTTAATAACAACTCTGCCTTATCTTCTTCACTAGGTTAAACTTACGTCTATTCTGCTCCCAAGCTAATACACAGGCAGGGAAGCCTGCCAGTTAAGTGGAGTAATTCTAGTAACCAAAGAAGGTGATTCTATTGCTCACTGTTAGCAGAAGTGAATTTGTGTCCTTCAGGAGAAAAAATGAATGGCTAAGAAACATTAAACTAAAAATATCAAATAATCAAACCAAAAATGTTTAGGCTTACAGGTGTGTGTGTGCATGATCATGTGCACATGTGTGTGGGGGGGTGTGGGGGGTGTGGGTGTGGATGTGTGTGTACCACAGCATTTGTGTAGAGGTTAGTGTCACAGTTCTCTCCTTCTCCACTGTGGCGTCATGAAGAACAAACTCAGGTCGTAAAGGTTTGATGGAGAGCCATTTTGCCCATCAATCCACCCCACTATCCCTGAAAACACTGTAATTGAAGATGCAGATGTTTACGAACATGTCGTCAGCTACACTGAACCAACAACTCATAAGAAACACGTTATCTCCACTTACAGATCAGCCTCAGAGGCTCTAATAAGTTCAGCTCAGTTATAGTTTTCCAAAACAAAATGCCAAATCTTTTAACACTGGCCAGTTCTCATAAACCATAAAATAGCTGCTGGTCTATCAAATATAATGGCAGAATTTTAAAAGTTCCTGGAATAAATGTCATCCCGGGTACATTTTTTTTCTTGCCCTATAGGAAAATAATAGAAACCTCAATTTTATTAGAAAACTGTAACATTCCAAATGGCGTCAGAGTTGACTCACCCATAGAACCCAGGTCCGATCCATATGCTTCAGACCTTCCCACCCCCATAGCCCAGTTCCCAGAGATAGGAGGGAAAAAAAAAAAGAACTTCACACAAGATCTGCTGACGTCAACAGACTGCTTGCGTGCGAAGACAGTCTTGTGGATGTTAAAGACAGTGTGTTGTAACTTTTCTTAAGGCCTCAATTATTCAACAAAACCTCACTTCTAAAAAGGGGAGAGGGAATGTATCACCCTTTTTCAAGGAAAAACTGCAAGTAAATCATGAATTAAGTTTCAAAGTGTGTCCTTCAGCTGAAAGTCCTTATTTTGATCGTGTCCCTGCCTTAAACCTCACATAGATGGCTAACGGTGCTACACACCCTTAGGAAAAAGAAATAACAGAGGAAACAAGGCGTGAAGAAGAGACTGATAAGGACCTACAATTTCTTGAACTTAATGCCTTTTTTTTTCTTTGTTTCTTCCACTTTTTTTTTACTGATGCCAAATATCACCAAGGAATCTAAGTTCTTAGTTTTCAGATCACGATGGAGTTTACAGAACAGACAGCAAACTACTGGCCCAAAACAAACAAACAAAAAAAAATAGTAAGTGTAGTGTGTGTGTGTGTGCGTGTGTGTTCCAGAAAGAACAGTGAGAAAGCATCAAATACATAAATAAATATCTCTAAATCAAAGAGAGCTTGCCTGGCTCTTGAACGTATATAATGAAGGCAGGGTAACTGGTTGTATCACACTCTTCTTATTAATGAAATCAAGATTGCTCATGACTTGATATATGTGTGAAGCAATTTAATAAAGTTTTAAGCAACACTCATAAAAGACAGGAGGGTTCCTGTGTCCTGTTCAAGGAGCAGTGCTCTAAGTGCATCTGAAGAACTAAAGCAGAGAGTGGGGAGTATCTGAGTTGCCTGTAAGGAAACTTTTTGTTTGTGTAGTGGTCAAGATTGTCCATTTCCTGCAGTATGCTTCTTCCTCCCAGACAGCAGACTGGGAAAACATCTCCCTGGTGAGAGCTGTTGTTTGTAAAGCTGTATCAGTTTTAAGTTAAAAAATCAGGGCAGATTCCTTTTTCAATATCTAAATGAAAAGAAATCTTTCCATTCCAGGAAAAAGTATCAACCAAGGGAATCACAAAACCGTGCTTTTGACACATCTCAGATCTGCCACTGTTTAAAACGATTTTCAGACAAAGGATTCTGTCTAATTGTCCAGAAGCTTATTCTATGCCTTTTACAACATGATGGGGGAGAGGTCAGCTGACAAGTTATTTTGATCTGTTTCAGTTCCATAAACTGTGTATATAGTTCTGTTCTCAGGACTGAAGTGATTAAAAAAATTGAAGATGACAAACTCTCTGCCTCACTTCCCTAGTAGACTTTCATAAAGCCACTTTAATACCCCCAAAGCAATAGGGTCAAAAACAACACTGGATGTGCTCATCCCAGCCCTTATCACTTGTTTTGGTTTTGGTTGTCTGGGCTTGGAGGGTGGGGGGTACAGGAGGAGCTATGTATGATATTAAATTAGTTGAGGGAAGAATTGTATTCTCCAACTTGAATTTTGCTTCTTTTCTTTGAACTCCCAGAAGACTTAATCCAGACCTTCCATAGGGCACTTAATTGTCTTCCCTTCTGAAAAGTGTTTTCAGGAAAATGACACACCTGTGTGCTCAAAAATAACATAGAATTGGATATATGCAAAGAGATAAAAAATGTCTATTTCTTTTTCAGAACAGGAAGAAAGGAGAAATACCTTGTTTGCCTTCACATATGTGTAGGTTTAGACAGGCACATATATACATGTTCAGACATGTATATGTGCAAATATATGCATTCATATTTGGCTTATGAATATATGTAAAGACATGATCTCCCAACACACACACACACACACACACACACAGAAGCAGTTTCTTGGAACCCCATGCACCTCTCATACACTGTTTTACTTGTCACGTTTCCCACTTTGCCCAGAGCGCTAGGTAGGATTCTAAGGGGAATGTGGTCTCTTCCTTTGTTCTGGTTACAGCTGTGTCTGACTGAATGAGCTTCCCGAAGGCCTAGGGTAACGGTCTTGACCATAACTCCTCACAAGAAGCCATGAAAGAGTAAGCAGGCAGCCACATGAACACGATGCTCTTTAATTATGAGGTCCTATCGTGGAAGGAAGGCTGGTAGACAGGCAGGCGCATTCCAATTACGCTAATACACCTTGTAAACATCAAATATTTTTAATCTGAGATTAAAGAGAGCCTGTATCCTCACAACACTCCTGAGACTGCATCTTGGGGCCGCTGCCCGTGCTGCTGGCGAAACAGGATTTCCTTTGGTCAAAATAGACTTTCAGAAGAATAACAGCCTCAAGTCGGGAGGTGGTCACATGCAACTTCCACTGCAGGCTGTCCAAAATTTCAGATGCAGTTCTTAAAAAGCGTCAGAAAAGACAGAGTTCAAATTTTCAGAGGAAACTGATTAATGCCTTTGTTTTCCTCTGAGACTGGAGGTAAGTTCTGTGCCCTGGATTAGGGCTGGGTCATTGTAGGCCTTGATCTTGAATTTGGTTCCTGCGTGGGTTACCTACCTTCACTCGATGCCAGCCCCTGGGCTACAGACTTAGACAGAACTGTCCTGGTCACATTCAGTCATTCAGTCAGCTAGGGAGAGTGATTAAATTGAATAAAACTGGGTATGCCTAGGCCTCTGGTAAACTATCATGACATGGAACACACACATATACACACACACACATACACACACACATACAAATACACACACATATATACACACACATGTACACACATACATACACATGCACACAATGCACACAAATACACATGCATACACACACATACATACACACAAATACACATGCATATAAACATATACACACATACACACAAATACACACGCATATACACATACATACACACATACACACACACACACACACACACACACATCCTGATCCTATATCACACACTAGAGTTTCTATTAACTTCCATAGGGATAGAAATCTTCATTTAAATCATAAAGTGTTTGGAACTCTTTCTGGTTTAGTGCCTCCGGGCTGAGATATCAAGCTGCCACCAACTGGGTACCTTACAAACAGCAGAAGCACATCATGACAAACCCAGCAGTGAGGAGGTTTAGCATACCGGTACATATGCTAATACATAATGATTCTGTCTGTGAGAGCTCACTGCTTTTGCAAAGGACCTGGGTTCAGTTTCCAACACCTACACAGTGGCTCACAACCATTCATAATTCCAGTTCTAGGGGGATCCCCCATGACACTAAACAAAACACTCACACACATAAAAGAAAATAAATGAATGTAAAATCAAATAAACTTCAGGATAGTCAGAGCAAACCTTAAAAAAGGGGGGAGATAGACAAAAATATTTAGACCGAAACACCTTCTTAGACCAATCAACTGCCCGTGTCAGCAGTAATTCTTTGTAGCTGGATTGAGGAAGAGTTTCCAAGGCAAAATAATGTTTATGCAAGCATAACAGCTTTGGCATTCAATATGTAGCAAAAAGAGGGGAGTCCTTGAAAACTAGCCTGTAGGAGTGTCAACTTCTAAGTTTTCAGTTACATGGATCTGAAGTTTTGTGTATCATTCCCTGAAAGTGAATGGTGTGTGTGTGTGTGTGTTTGTGTGTGTGTGTGTGTGTGTGTGTGTGAGAGAGAGAGAGAGAGAGAGAGAGAGAGAGAGAGAGAGACAGACAGAGAGACAGAGAGACAGATAGACAGAGAGACAGACAGACAGAGAAACAGAGAGAGACAGAGACAGAGAAACAGAGAGAGACAGAGAGTCAGAGGGAGACAGAGTGAGCAGAGACAGAGAAACAGAGAAAGACAGAGAGTCAGAGGAAGACAGAGAGAGACAGAGAGACAGAGAGACAGACAGAGACAGACAGAGACAGAGAGAGACAGAGAAACAGAGAGAGATAGAGAGAGACAGAGACAGAGAAACAGAGAGACAGGGAGAGTCAGAGGGAGACAGAGAGAGACAGAGACAGAGAAACAGAGAGAGACAGAGAGTCAGAGGGAGACAGAGAGAGACAGAGACAGAGAAACAGAGAGAGACAGAGAGTCAGAGGGAGACAGAGAGAGACAGAGACAGAGAAACAGAGAGAGACAGAGACAGAGAAACAGAGAGAGACAGAGAGTCAGAGGGAGACAGAGAGAGACAGAGACAGAGAAACAGAGAGAGACAGAGAGTCAGAGGGAGACAGAGTGAGCAGAGACAGAGAAACAGAGAAAGACAGAGAGTCAGAGGGAGACAGAGAGAGACAGAGACAGAGAAACAGAGAGAGACAGAGAGCGTCAGAGGGAGAATTCAGATGCATGTGGAGGAAGAAGACAACTTCACGTTCAGATTCCATCCACCCCCCCACTCCTTACACCCCAACTCCCACCCCTATCCCAACCCTTACCCTGCCCCCACAAGAAGGAGTCTCTCCTGAGACTAGAATTTGCCAATTTGGCTAGGGTGAGTTACCAGGCAGCCCTAGGAATGTGCCCGTTTCCTCCTCCCTCAGACTGGGATTGCAAGCAAGCATCCCCACACCAGCCTTGTTGTGGTTCTGAGGGACAGAACACAGATCCTTGCATGTGCAGGGCAGGCTTTACTGACTGATCCCCCTCTCTAGCCTTCAGAGGATCGAGCTTTATGAGTGTCTTTGCAAACAACATTAACTGATGTATTTATTTGATAATCACCCTAACAACTATGCTCACTTCTTAAAGGTACTGTGATGGGTTCTTTGGGTTGGAAATACAAACTAGACAAAGCCCCTAAGCTCAGACCGCTAGTAGCTCAGTAGAAGAGAGAGACCAGTAAACATAAAAACAAACACACAAAAATCCAATAAAACTTAAAAGTGATGAGGGATAATCATACCACAGCATGGGCAGAACTCACAGTATAGAACATGCACAGAAGAGGAAAGTTACCTTTACCCAGGCAGAAGTATTAACGGGGAGGGATGAGGGCATCATGGTGTCTTGGCTTTAGCGACATTAGCCAGGTCTTTAAGAAATACAAAGAGAGCTGAGGAGTCACTCGTAGTTAAAACACTTTCCATGCAAGCAAGAGAATGCTTGTCTGTGAGTCCAGACTCCGAGGCAGAGGTAGGGCATCTCTACTAGCTAAAGAGATTCACCATATTGATAAGGTGAGCTCTGCATTTGATTGGAAGACGTTGCCTCAAAGGATAAGTGTAAGGAATGATGGTGGAGAAAGATCCCAGATAACAACCTCAGGCCTGAACATATATGCGCTAACACACATGCCCACATGTAGACACACACATATACATACATGAAAAGAAGAACAATTAATTTAAAGAGACATTCATCAGGAAAAGTGAAAACCTATTCTAAGCAGCTAGATTGATCAATAGAAAGCTAAGTAGTGAGAAATGGCATAGATTGATAGGTAAAACTGGATATTTAAGGTGGCTAAAGAAGTCCAAGAGAAGAGCAGGAAGCCAGGTCACAGAGGGCCTTAAACACCATGTTAAAGACTCTACTCCATCCCGTGCTTTTGTGGAATCACGGGAATGTGGAACACAACAGAGTCACTTAATCTGAAATGTGCTTCAGAGACACGGGTCTGGGAAGGACAAGGCAGATTACAAGGAAGTCAAGCAGAAAGCAGAGAGAGTAAATAGAAGACTATTGCCCAAGTACAGGGTAAGACCTAGGGCATTGACCATGAAGATGGAGAAGACCAGAGCTGGGGCCCAGCTTATAAGGTTGAATCACAATCATGGTACTTAAGAAGAGCCCCCAGCTTGGGTGGCTCCCTGGTTCTTGGATGCTGGGAGATGACTTGGGGGGTTAACTTTAAGGTTGGCGTGTGGCGATGAGCTGAGGTTTAAACAGCTGCTGCATATTCAAGTTTAAGGTACAGGAAAGAGCTTGTTGGGAAATAAATACATTTCAGGTTCATCGACTTACAACATGGAGAGGAGGAAAGTCAGTCAGGAAGAACACAAACAGAGAGGTCAAGAGTCAGGTCTGTGGGTGGGGAGAGGTCATCTCTTCTCCCTGTGTACAGCCTCATCCCTGAGCCACACTAGGCATGGTTTTTAATTTAAAAAAAAAGTTTAGTGAGGATTAGGAATGAGAATATTAAAGGAATAAATAGTTTACCGAAATTGCATTAGAATAAGCATAATGAAATTTGGCTAAATACACTGAATTTGACTATAAATAACCAAATTTCCCCTAGCTCATAAAGTGAGTGAATCTCTTATGGTTTAAGCATTTTCCTTTTCTTGAAACTTTATGTGAGAATTGCTGTATCATGAGTGACCTCATCGCCAACTCCAAAATTGTTTTACTCTTCATAAGATGTGAAAGTGATGTATCAGAGCAGAAATGGGTGATTTTAAATATTATGATCTTTTAAGGAAATCAAGTCCCCATTAGACTTTTTTTCAGTAGAATTACTAATGCATTATTTTTAAAAAAATCACATTTCTTTAAATAGAAAGGAAAAGCCCACTTTCCCATAACTTAGATCAGAAAGCCCACTTCTCGTTCGCTAGGGACTTTTTATAGTTGCAGCTGAAATTCAGGATGATTTTTACAAGGCCAAGATGTAAATCCTTCTACAAAAGAGGAACTTTCACAATTATTGGAAACCAAGAGCACTGAGAGGAGGCACTGGGGCTGAGGATCTTACCACAGCTCCTGAAGGAAAGAAGCAGAGTTCCTTAAAGACTCCTTCCCAGGCCCGGTGCTCACATGTCTCAGGCTTACTAATGTTCCTCATGTGTTTAACTCCTAAAGCAGGTACCATATGGAAGAGCAGAATCTAACATCAAAGCCAGCAGTGTTTACACTTTTCTGCCTACCTCTGGCCTCTGCCTCCCACCAGTAGTTTTCACACACAAAATGTATTTAGGCCAAACAGGCCAGCTTCCTTTCAACTTCATGCTGCTTGTGACTCACTAGCAAAAGTCCTTTTGTAGGCTTGTTTTGAAAGACTGACTGCAAGGACCCAGAGAAGAAACACCAAAATGTCTATGTAACAAACTGTTAGGCTTGTTCTTGAAGGACAAATTGGTGGACACAAAGGAGGCAGAGGGAGGGGACCAAGGAGTGAGCCAGCAGGGAGCAGGGAAAGGGATAGTCTGGAATTTTGGTTATTGTCTTAATCAGGGTCACTATTGCTGTGTTGAAACACCATGACCAAAAGCAACTTGGGGAGGAAATGGTTTATTACACACACACACACACACACACAATCTAAAAGCCGTATGGATAGGAATTCAAGCAGGGCAGGACCCTGAGACAGGAGCTGATCATAGGTAATGGGGGGGGGGGGTTCTGCTTACTGGCTTGCTTCCCCTAGCTTGTTCAACCTGCTTTCTTATAGAACTCAGGACCACCAGCCCAGGGACGGCCCCACTCACGATGGGCTTGGCCCTCTCCTACTGATCAGTAATTGAGAAAATGCCTTACAGCTAGATCTCACGGTAGCATTTTCCCAATTAGGGATTTCTCCTTTCAATTAACTCTAGCTTATGTCGAGGTGGCATAAAACTAGTCAACACAGTTATACAGCTGAATATTTAGCAAAGACATCTTACACTTTACTAGGCATTGGCTTTTGTGTTGGGTAAACACATATATTAGACTTAGTTTCATCAAAGAGAGTATATTGTCTTGTTAATAAACTAAGAAGCCTAAAAGCAATTGATTTCTTATTACAATGTTTCATGAAGAGAACAAGACGTAAAGCCACAGCCTTGGATGAGCACTGGATGTGAATCATGAGATGAAGTTTATTTAGTCCTTGTATCAGAGGAGAATGCATGAAATGCTATCTGTAGAATCAAGTCTCCAGTTTTACAACTTGATCCTGAACATGTATTAGTTTTAAGAGAAGAAATACTACCTTTAAGAAACCTTTCTTAATGAAGTTTATGGAGGAAGAGCTGGATTAATCAAAGTCTACTCTAAAGCACTTTGCCGTCGCTTATCTCGGTGCTCTCTGGATCTTTGCCATCATTGATCAACGCTTCTCAGGCGTTCTTGACAGATACCCAACATGTGCCAGTCAGTGTGCAGGCCATTTCCTGTACAGCACATTGAATGTTTTTAATTCTTATTTTAATAGTGACATATTGAAGCTCCAAGGACTTAATAAACTTGATCACAGCACAGCAACTTCTAATTCATTTGCCAACTCCATCTGCTCTTCAGCACTGACTTTCTAGGATAGAGAAAGGCACTAATCACAGATGCCTGGAAAAAGCCAACTGAGACTTTGCATCTCTGTGTCCTGGGTTTCTAGATACCGTCCTGATTCATATGGCTCAGGTCTCTGGGCTTGACCAAGGTAGAAAGGATTAATCATCAAGATGAGCTAACTTGTTCTTCCTTCCCTTGAGCTACCAAACTGAACTCTAGTACCTGCTGCTGTGTTGGTTGCCTCTGACTAGCAGTAGTACAGTATGACTGTTCTTTCGAAGTAATTCTCATCCAACAATCAATGGTGCTCCCATGGGCCTTAGAAGAGGCCAGCCTTCCTAGAACCCACTGTTTGAAATTATAGAAAATGAGCCAAGATAGCCAGTACTTTTCTCTGAAGCCACTCAAGTAATTCTGGTAATCCTAAATATAAAGAGCAGAAGATGGGTTGGAATCTCCAAGGAGCCTAATGGCAGAAAAACCAGGGAAAAGTCAGAGCCTATGCCTGTGAGTAAGAAATTTCTAGACAGTCATCTGGACAGGATATTGGTGATGATGGCCCTTTAAGTGGGCAGATTGGCCAGTTCATGAGTGGCTACAAAGTATGAGCCAATCAGCAAACCTGAAATCGACAGGCTCTGAAGAGTTCTGAATAGCTGCACGAACGGAATGGTTGCTGAGATCTGGAGCCATGGCTCCTGGTGCAAGAAAGTTTCTTGTTCTGTGAAGTGTGTTGAACAACTCAGTAAGCTAAGCGGCATTCTATAGAAAGCTCTGTTTTACAACAAATTCCCCCTGCCCAGAAAGGACCAGATCATTTCCCATGGTGACTAATGTTGCCCACCACATACCAATTCCCCCATGGTAGGTTAACCACTGTGGCGACACAGCTGTGTACAAGTCCTGTGGCTTCTACACCCAAACAGAGCCCTGTGGGGGGTACTCAGTTCAATTTGTGTTCTACACAGGTGGAGCCTGGGCTTTTGATCAGTGGTGAATACTGCCTACACTGGTCTCCTCTTCATTTATAAAAATCACAACCCAAAGTCCTTCCCCTGAGCCTGTAATTTTCAGACCTTGCTGACTGGATCATACTTAGTAGTCAGTTATGCACTGGCCAACACTTCCTAGCCTCCTTGGGTGAACCAAGAATAGGTAAGGACTTCAAGGTGAGGACACCCCTGGAAATGTCTGGAATCATTCCCTTCATAAAAGTGATGTACAAGCAGGAGAGTCTCTCTAAGAAACAAATTCTTTGCTAAGCAAGAATAAACCAGACCTGTTGAAGACAGAAATAAATCTTAAAACAGTCCATTCTGAAGAAAGTACAAGCAGATTATCTGATGGTGGTCAAGTGTAAAACCTCAGCAAAAGGTAACAGCAACTCAGTGGTCATTACTGAATAGAAGTCATGGCTTCTTAGACCTCAGTTGTTCAGCCTATGACTTCAGTAAGCCATGTGTCTGTCTGTCCACATCCACAGGGTTCCCAAATACCAAAGACTTCACTCACTTTGGGCTGATTAGATTTTGTCTCTGCACTCCAGCTTTGGCTGCAGTCACAAACATTAATGCTGGAATCTACCTTGCCTACAGATAATTAAAAGATAGAAAAAAGTCATTTTGAACTTTAGGAATTTTCAGAGAATTTCTTCTTTCAGATATTTCTGACCAAATAAAACATTTTTTTTGCTATGTTAAATAGGTAGGGCATTTCATGGAAAAGGCTTAAATTACTTAACAAATTATATCTTAGTGGTTCAATTGTGTCTGTGCATGTGTATGTGTGTGTGTATGTGTGTATTAATACATGTATATGTGTTGTATATACAGTGTGTGATATGTATGTGCAGTGTGTGCTGTGTGCATACCTGTGTACATTATGTGTGTTGTGTATATGCATGTGGTGTGTGTGTGTGTGCAGTGATATGTGTATCTGTGTGTGTGTGTGTGTGTGCATGTGTATGTAAGATAAGAGATTTGCTAGAATCACTTCTTTACCACATAGTACCCAGGGATTTAACTCAGGTGAAGTTTGGCAGCAAGTGCTTTTACCCACTGAACCATCTGGACTGCCAGATTTCATGTCATATTAATGACTACAAAATTAGTAACTCTATATAAATAAACCTACATCTAAAAGCACCTGGTCTTTGACTATATGTGGCCTGGGGATGTGTGTGTGGTGGGGGTTGGTTTGGGGTTTTAGTTGGTATTTTTTGTTGCTGTTGTTATTTCTTAGTATAAATGGAAAATGGTTAGAGGAATACATAATTATTTTATCAGAGGCCGCTGGCACAGCTGCACTGGGTTCTCTGAAGCCTGACCGAAACAGAAGTAGTGCATGGTGTGCCCAGAAGTGCTGACATCACCGGGCACGGATGGTGTCTGTTCTCCCTGGGCCATATTGCTAATGACAACTGGTAGGACACTGTCATAAGTGGGAGAAGCAATGGAGCTCTACTCCAAGGTATAAAAAGTCTAAGGGTCCTCCCCTAAATCAATAGGGAAGCCAGGCTTAATAATGGGAACAATTCAGAAACCAGCAAATAAACATGAGACTCCTAAATTACTATAACTCAACCCAGAAGTTAACTCAGTCTTCTGCCCCTTCCTAGCAGGCTTCATGAACTCTAGGTAGAGTTGGAAGCTTAGATACGGTCATGCCCCATGATACCAAGGAGTTTAATGTCTTCTGCAGTGATGCACTGAGAATCTTGGACTTAGATTTTAACAAATTTCTGAATTGCAAAAACAAAACAACAACAACAAAACAAAAAACAAACACACAACCCTGAGAAAATATAAAACATAAATTCCAGACAGAAAGACCTGAGAGACTGAGTAAAACAAGATGAACGAGGGAAGAAGTATAAAAAGATAATATTATCATCAATATATATATGTGTGTGTGTATATGTATGTATGTATATATATATATATATATACACTGCTTATTTTTTTCCTCATGAGCCCAATGAATTCACACACCTCATACAGATATAGCTATAGATATAGACATAGACATAGACATAGAGTTCTATTTTACTGCTTTACTCTCATAGCAATGAAAGTAGACATCATTCTTCTTGGCACAGTAACACACCCTATAACCCAAGTACTTGCAAAGACTCAAGAAGGATCAAGAAATGAAAGCCAGTCTGGGTTTCACAGCCAATACGAGGCCACTAGGGCTGCACGATGCCACTCTGCCTCAAAAGACCAAACCCAAGCACCACCCAAAAGACTCCAGCTCTTCCTTAGCAGTAATAGATGACATAGAAAGGCATTTGCTATGTCCACACAGCATCCTCATACTTCACATATATGGATTGTGGATCCTTAAATAATACTAGCAGTGAATTGTATTACTCTGCCTAGTCTACAGACGAAGAACCTGGAAAAATAGCATTACATCCAGTATTGTTCAGCTAAGAGTTGAGGGAACCAGGATATAAATCCAGAGGATCTGGATTTAGATGCCACTTGGTCAACTGTGGGGCTGACCACACAGTTATTGCAGTCTTTGTTATAAAATAACTACACCAGACTTAGGCAGAAGCTGGTTGGCAAGATGCCTAACATGCCCCAAGTCTTGGGTTCTATTGCCAGTAGCACATAAAGCAGGAGTGTCAGCACATATCTGTAATGTTGGACTGGGGAAGTGGAGGCAAAAGGATCACAAGTTCAAGGTCATCCTCAGACACGTAGAGAGTTCAAGGCTAACCCAGGATAACTGAAGCCCTGTCTCGAAAAAATAAATGTTATCTTAAAAAGAAAGGAGTAATCCATCAACACTGTACTGTACCCCACTTCTCTTTTCCTCATGAGCCTACAGGTAAATAGTGCTGAAGCTTTAACTTCGTTATAAGCATAATAAAATCTGTGGAGTTAGAGTTCAATACAATAGTAATAAACTCAATGTTTTGCTTAGTATGCACATACATATATGTATATTCAAATAGAATGTATGTATTCAAATAGAGATTATATGGAAATAATTATAAGGTGTATTACAATGATAACACACATGTAGTAGTAGTTCCTCCTGACCCAGCTCAGAGACAATGAAACCCCTCAGAGCAGTGGGCACACATCCCACGGTGGATCTTGGTTTCTAGATACTTAGTTACTAAATACCTTGAGAAGGTAATTGATCTAGAACTGGGGCAAGAAAGATACATGTGACCAATTGCAAAGTACCAGAAAATAAAGAAGTACTTAGAAAAAAAAAAAGGATGAAGGCGTGTCAAAAATACAGGCATCAGTCTGAAAGAACTGCTAATGATCAAGACTCTTACCAACTTAAGCAACAAAATAACTAGTAAACTATTAACCAAAGTTTAATATGATCATAGATAAGTCCATCCTAATATAAAGAGATAAATGCAGAAGCAAGTGAAGATCAATCTTCCCTAAGATGTAATCCTAAATCATAAAGCATGTACTTTGCATTATAGTTATGTTATATACGCACATAGATGTGTGTTTCACTTTAGTAGTTAGACCCAATCTTTTCCTTTATTTTGTTCAGGAATGGGTTAAACTGAGTGACTCACTTTCAAAGAACACAACAGGGAACTGAGAAGATGATGGCTTCACACTTGTGAAAACTGCCTGACAAGGCCACCTCAACTGAATGATAGGGCTTCTGCCAGTGACAGTATGTGACTGTCATCCGATATGACAAGAAGCACGTTCCGATTCTCTGGGTTTTCCCCAAAAGCCCTCAACTGTGGTCTGATCATAAGAAGCCAGCAGATAAACCCAGATTGTGGGACATTTTACAGGGTATTTACTCAGTTCTGAGCAAGACTGACACAAGGTCAGAGTGAACAGATATTTTATGAACTTGTCACAGGCTGCAGAAAGTTGGGAAGACCTGGTAAAGTAAATACAATTTGGCCCAATGTTCCCAAAGCTGAGAAACGGTAGAGGAAAAGTGTAATCTGTTCTTGGTTGACAGGAACATACCTTTGTTAATTTCTCTGTCCTTAGACCAGACTACAGTGATACACGGTATTGGCATTGGGGACCTGGCTTACAGAAACTTCCTACACCACCTCTGCAACTTTTCTGTAAAGACAACTTGTTCCAAAATTTAAAGTTTGTGCAATAAATCATTATTTTCAAGAATAGACCACCTCTGCAAAATATATACAAGAACAACTATCACCACACCACTGAATACTAGATATAGGGTATAACACACTCTAAGTTTTCTGAAATGATTATTATTTTTAATTTTATTTTTTATTTCTGCCTGGTTAATTAGAGGGGTCAGTGTGTGTGTGTGTGTGTGTGTGTGTGTACACATGCATGCACTATACCCTACACGTTGAGGTGGGAGGACCACTCTTGAGAGTGAGTTTCCTTCCGTCACTTTGTGGATGTAGGGCATCTCTTGTTTCTGCCACATGGTATTGTCCTAGCTAGCTGGTTAACAAGACTGCAGGAGATCCCATCTCATTGTGGGTGTGCTGGGATTACAGACACATACATCTGACATTTCACATGGGTACCAGGGAATGAACTAAGGCTGTCCTATCAGGTTGGCACTTTGATGCACTGAGCAACCTCACCAGCCCTGTGGTTGGTTAACTCTTCTTAAGGCACTGAACTCAAGTGATCACCTGTAGATCTTTACTAGATGTTTGTCATGTGCCAGGAACTGTTCAAGGGACTATGGATGCACTGGAAAACAAGATACGGTTCCTGTCTCCAAAAACCTTCCAATATGGTTGGAAAAAGACACGATGACACAAAACAAAACACGGAGTGATATGTGCTGTGAAAGAAGTCATTTCGAGATCACAGGTATGCACCTAAGAGACAAATCCATGTGAGACAGAGATAGCCCCCAGAAAGGAAGAGTTAGCCCCCGGAAAGGGAGAGTGACTAGAAGTGTGTCTTATGGCGTCCAAGGACTCCAGAGAAAAAGTAAAACTCATCAAACACCATCTAGCAGTGTCGAGTACATTTGAGAAACACGGGTCTAATCGCATCAGCCCTCTGAATGGCCTTCGGAATTTTCCGTTCCTCTCAGGATCAAGACTAATTGGTTACATGTGTGACAGTTAATTTTTCTGTGTCACTTTTCTAGGCTACAGCGCCCAAGTTACTCGTTCAAACACTAATCTGGATCCCTCTTCCTTCCTTCCGTTCCTGCTTAGCACCTATTCATCCCGGAGCCCTCTCCTTGGCTTGCTTCACCGGGGAACTTTGTCAGGTTCCCAGCCTGAACTCACTCAGAGAACCTCTCCAGCCTCCTCCCAGCTCCCCTGCAAAAGGGGCAAGGTGCACCCCAAGTGTGTCAGCACGGAAGTCCCATGAAGGCAGGAGCTGTATCTCGTTTGGCTATTTATTTATTTATTATTTATTTTTAATTCTATTCCTTGGCATAGTGCTCGGAGCATGAGAGTCTCCCAGGATTTGTTTAATGAATGTCAGTCAGATGAGATAAGACCAGAAAACAGCCGCGGCTTTAGAAGTTCTTGCCAGGTAGAATTCGGTGACCCAGGCCTTTTGATGACTCATCAAGTTGAAACTGGAGGTTAAAAAAGGGGAACCTGGGGAGGCAGGCAGTCAAAGCAAGTGGAGAGGGGATGTATTTACTGGAGACAGAAATGTCCCTGCAGATGGGCTGGAGGCGGTCACTGTGGCTACATCCTCATGTTGACACCGACTTCAAAAATACCACCTGTCTCTTACCCCCAAACTGGGGTTTATGTAATAACATTTCCCACACATTACCAGCTGCTGAGTGCTGGAACTCTGTGAAGCACCTTTCTGGGGTCCTAAATATCAGTGCTAGGCTGTTTAAACAGGTGGAATGAAATACAGGTATATTCTTACCATGTGTATTTAAGTTTCCGAGTTAATTTTCTACTTGTTCTTTGAGACCCTCATACATGCATACAGTACACTGCAGCCATATTCACCACTACTCCCCTGTCTAACTGGTCCAGATCTGTCCTCCACAATCCGCCCCCCCCCGACCCCCAACTTCACACCCGCTTTCTTTATAGCCCACCGAGTCCAGTGAGTGCTACCTCTATACGCATGCATGCATCAGCATGGGCAATCTACCACGGACCACTCCCCTGAGGAAGACTGCTGCTCCCACCCCGAACAACCATCAACTACCAATAGTCTCTCAGGTGGGGTGGGAGCCCACAGGCCCCTCCCATCCGTGCGGGGAGGTTGACTGGCTCAGTCCCCTGTAGATCTTGTGCAGCTGACTACAGCTGCTCCAACCTCGTGAGTCATGTCCAGAAGTTAATGACAGTCCTGCCATGTCCGGATGATGCCGGTTTGCTCCAGTCCTCCCTAGCCTCTGGCTACTATGATCACTCTACTCCCTTTTCCAGGATGTTCCTTAAGCTTCGGAGCATGCAGGGCTATGGTCTAGATGGCCTATAAGTGACAGAAACTTATCATCTACACTTTGACAGGTTTCGGGTTTCAGTACTAACCATTGTCTACTGAACAATGTGTTTCTCTGTTCAGATCCAAGACTTGTTAGTATAGAGAAACCATTTTACTGGTTTACTGGTTAGTACTTAGAAACCATTTTGAAACCATGTCCAATTAGTAAAACCACAGTACTAGGCTCTTTCCTGTAGCCTATAAACTCCCCAGACATGAATTCTGACCATATTTATTATATCACATGTGTTTTGTTTAGGAAAGTGGACCTTAAGCCCAATCAGAAGTAGTTGGTTACCCTGTTAATGGGCTACTATTACACCCATGGGCTTATCTTGTCAGGATGTTCATTGTTGTAGCTTCAGAAGACTAGTGGGATATCTCTGTGTGATATATTCAAGGGAGAATAAATAGAAGAAAGAGAGGCCATTTAGCACTTAAGAAATGTTAACAATTATATGGCAATAAAATGGACATTTCTAGATTCAGTCGCCAGTGTGAGTGGGGAGAGAGGAACCGGGCAACTGCAGCGTCATCCATGGGCTGGAGCCACAGACTGAGTATCAAGAACAGGAGGAAAGAAAATCTCAAAGAAAACTGTGAGACCTCTGGAGCTCAGGACATGATTTGTTCAAGAGAGGAAAAATAAATGTTCCAAGGGAAAGTGTGAACATTGAGATACTACTATCCGAACGGTGACCAGAGCAAGGCAGCGGATGACGGGTTACACCTTAGGAAGGAAAATGGGCTGGGAGAAGAGGATTGGAGGCCATCAGCCTGGGGGGACACCTGGAGCAGTGAGTCCATCCGGTGTGCTCCTACATTCCCATAATCCTTAGCCTCTTTACTCAATCGTTCTCATGTATCGAGCCGACTGGTTAATAGTACCATGATGTATCCATTTTACTGGTAGTATGATAATTAAAAATAAATTGCTAGTATTAGATTTTTTTTTATTTGGGATCTCACTGTATATTGTTAAATATTGATCCCACTCACACCAATGGACAAGACTGGCTGCAGAATTGTAGAATCGCTTTTAATGACTTCAGATACTATCCTAGGTGGACCACTGTCCCTGAAGGAATTTTCAAAACACCAAAATACGTTTGTGGAGTCAAAGACAACCAAAGACTGTGCAGTTGGAGATGTCATCTGTGCATCTAATTTTGACCAAAACAACTCCCTAGAGTCTCTCACTGGAGAGAGAGAAAGAGAAAAGTCCAGACAAGGAAGTTAGCCATGGCTGAAGAGACAATCTACACACAATATGCCACTGCAGCTGGGCCAGGGGAGGTCCAAAGTGCACAGCTGTCCCTAACTAGATCTAAAATCAAGCTGAGCCAGAGGCAGAGGGAAGTGGAAGAGATAAGGGAAGTGTGGAAAGGCACCGCTGGAGTCTGCCCAGAAAGTGACAGCAAGAGTGGAATCGGGGAGAGTTCTCCCTAAGTAGACCATGGCTTAGCAAGCACCATTGCAAGGGACTCAGAAGAGATAGTTCCTGAAAAGGGACAGTTTGGAAGAGGGTCAGGGGTTGTTGGCAGGTGAGGGGGGGTACCGTGGGACTCCCCTTTATGACCTGGCCTGATTTCCTTCAGGCACACAACTGTGATTACCACCAGAGTCACTTCCAGAAGGCAGTGAAACTTGCTTCCCCTGGCCTCCATGCTACCCCGCACATTCCATGTGCGACTTTCTTCCGCCCTGCCACCCGCCAGTGGATTGCACAGGGTTCCCGTCTCTGCTCCTTTCAGCTACAGGAACATCTCTGGGTTCCCACACTTCCTCTCAGCACTCTCTCCGAAGACCTCTGGTGTGCTTTGGCTTCTAGATTTACTGTCTCATCAACCTCTGCCCTGAGCGCAGACGTGCATGTCTATTACATCACTTCTTGGGTGATTTACTAACCTAACTTATGTAAGATTAAACTTTTATTTTCTCCTGCAGACTCATGTGTTTAACACTGCCTATCCCTGAATTCACCTACACTCAGCCGGTACTGGTTAGCCACCTCTCCATCGGGGACTCTCCCCAAATACCCTGGACTCTCCCACAAGTCACACCCTACTGTTAATTCTCATTTAGATATTTTTATCTTCCACTAGGCCTTAAACTCCATAAGAGAAAGCATGATCTGTTTTGTCGGTGAACGTTTTTCTAATACCCAGCCTGGTATTGTTATATGCTGAATAAATGATTTATAGTAGCGGAGTCTTAGATCTGTACTGATCAGCAAAACCTCAAATCCTATCTCTGTCAATGGCGTCTTCTTAGAGAATTAGAAAGACTTCCAAAGGACCATCATTTTAGATTACATGCATCTCAGCCATGCTCATTTCCTGAGAATGGTACTCCCAACAAGAAACATAAAGAATTAATGAATGTGGGCCAGAGAGATGTCTCGGTAGTTAAGAGCACTTGCTGCTCTTGCAGATTACCTGGGTTTGGTTCCCAGCACTCGCATTGTGGCTCACAGCTGTCTGTAAATCTGCTTTCAATGAATCTGAAGCCCCCTTATGGCCTCTGGGAACACCAAACACCGGTGCACGTCGTGTGTGCAGGCAAGTATTCACACACATAAAAAATAAAAATACATTTTTAGAAAATAAAAAGAATTAATGAATCCCTCTTTTGGTGTCTAAGCACAAGGGGAAGCAGAATATAAAATTTTAAAGTTAAGTGTCCTTGAAATAGACCATATCAGACTACTCCCTGAATCGGTATTTTCAAAACTTGATCATATATGGGAATCATCTGGACTGCCTTGGAAGCACAGATGTCTAGCCTGACCCCAGGGTTTTCTGACTCAGTCTGTCTGGGACAAGACTGCAGAATTTGCATTTCTAGCAAGCTTCCAGGTGTTGCTGCTAACAACGATGATCAAGGCATCACAACCATGAGAACCGCTGTACTGAACATCTGACTCATTACTCAAGCAAACAGAACGTAGGCCGGGGTAGGGGCAGCTCTCTGAAGCTGGCAGACAGAGGTCTCAGCACTGAGCAGGAAATTCACATCCGGGAAACTGGCACAGGGATCAAAGAACCTCCATGAAGCAAGACTGAACACTGTTAGCAAGGCCCTTGTGTGGAAGCTGAAGTCTCCCAGAGCAACTGGATCGTAAGTGCATCCAATTAATGCAGCTCTGCATAAAGGACACCATGCGTCCCCGGTGTACAAGTACAGTGTCTTCATTCTTCCATCAATAGCTCTTCACTCTACCATTGGGTACCAAGATGCTGCTCCCGACCCTTACACAAAATCTGCTCAATAAGCATGTGCCACACTCAGTCCACAATGATTGGTGCAGAACTGCCATGTGATGTAAACTAACTCCACCCCTTCTGCTGGAGTCCACAATGATTGGTGCAGAACTGCCATGTGATATAATCTAACTCCACCCCTTCCCCTGGGGTCCACAATGATTGGTGCAGAACTGCCATGTGATGTACTCTAACTCAGAGAGAATCAGCCCTAGATGCTGTCGAGCCCATTGAGACTAGAACTAGCTCTTTCCTCTGGGACCGCCAAAGCAAAGAAAGTAAAAGCTGGGGGCTTTAACTGCCATTGTCATTTCAAGACATGAGTGTGTCTTATAATGCTGGAGACACTACCATCACCTGTAGTCAGCATGGTCGCTGAAATTAGACTCTGAACCTTCAGATGGGTTTGTGTCTCACCACTGAAAATCTTGATTGAAATAAGAGAGAATTCTGCTAACCAAAGCATGCATGGCTCTAGTCTAAGATGACTAAGTCACTAACTCTTCTAGAAATTTCTCTCCAGATGGGCAAACCTTCTAGGTGCACTACAATTCTAGCAATTACAATTTTTGCTAATGTCATTTCTTATTCTAACACTTCGTACTGTACCTCTGGCCTGTGCTTCTCCTCCTGTGTGATTTCCCTGAATAAAGGAACTGTCCTCTTTGTAACAGTTTCCCTCCGGGCATGAGCAGTGGCTAGCTCATAAGTGACTCTATGCAAACACCATTTTTTAAAATGTATCAAAAATTAGCCTTATTAGTGTGTACCCCCAAACAAGGGAGTTTTAAAAGAAAAACCCAGGGGGCAAAGCACACCGGAGCTAACACTGAACCAGTAGCCAACTTCAGAGTCAAGGAAACCACGCAGCTCTAGAATGAGTCCTTCTGGCCAGATCCTAATTTCCACAAGAAGTTTTGCCATTTCTCCTTTTCTTTGAGAAATCATTACGAAGCAGGGGGGTACCAAAGAATGACGGCTGAAGCGATGACTCCCACATCAGTCAGTTTCCTCTTCCCCAAATTAATTTCCAGAAACTCTGCCACATCATGCTATGAGAACCCCCTGGTTCTAACTCAAAGGACAGTCCAGAAGGCTCGGACAAAGCCGTGAGCCGCTTCTTGTTGACAGCTTTCAGTGACAAAGAGCTTCCTGCTAGAGGACTCCTAAATGCTTGATTCATGGAAAAGAACTTGGGAAACCAAACCCAGAAAGGATTTGAAAGTTGTATCTAACACAGTTTATCACTCCAATCTTTGTCCTGCTGCTTCCTGGATTCACAAGGTGCAGATTCACAAGGTGCAGCTGCAGTCACTGGATGTCCATCTAACAACTGGACCTGAGAAGGTCCATTAAGGACATCAAGGGACCTGCCCTAGAAGGGAAATAGCAGTAGCACAGATGGCGCTGTCTTTTCCAGTCCTTGAGGATGTCAGAAGATGCGCAGCGTGCCTCTGAGTCTTCCCCCAGAGACTCTCTTTACCCATGTTCCTATGCAGGCTCACGGGATAGGCAGCGAAGTTCACTAAAACAAAACATAACCTCAAACACCCAAAGCAGCTGGTGGAAACTGCGAGTGTTTCCAAGGGGCTGACTTATCTAGCTGAGTCAAATAAGTGTGAATGCTTCCAAGAGGCACGAGATCAGAAGCAAAACTGGGTGTTTATTGAGTGCTGTCTCTCTTGATTCCTTTTCTCCTCTGCAGGACATGAATCTCCTCCTGAGCTTTATCTTGACAAGGGATGAAGCCACCAATGATAGAGATTTGACTTTCTGGGAACTCCATTATAGACTAAGTTTATTTATTTTCCTGAATAGAAAAGTCCTATGTGTTTCACTGAACATTTAGAAAAATGACAAATCATAAAATAAAGTGCTTATAACCTCAGCACTATTGCCTTTATGTTGTTCTTCACACACACACACATACACACATATACACACACACATGCACATGTGTGTACATACACAGAAACACTCGTGCACATGCACACATACTCACACACACTGTCACACTCAGATGCACACACACTCATACACATGCATACATATACCCACTCACACACATGCACACATGTACCCCCACACACTCACATATATACATGCACACATACTCACACATACATGTACCCACACATACACTCACACATACACACAAAGACGCACAGAGAAAGACACACTCATACACACATACATGTACACACACTCACATATACACATGCACACACACATACTAATATACACACAGAAACACTGAGAGACACGCCCACATACATGTACACACACACATTCACATATATACATGCACACACAAACACACACAATCACATACTTGAAGCCTATCAGAACTAGGTCTATAGGAATAAATGGAGAGGCAAAGGTATCTCTATTAAAATCATTATTTTTGTCCCATTTTCTACTGTCACATTCTTATAGCCATTTTCCCACATCACTATATTCAGCATTGCTGTGTCTACCTAAGATTATACTAAATCGACACCATAAAATATTTAGCCACTCCCAGTTGTAATTACTATGGGTATTTCTCAGTTTCTGCTATTATCAAAAATACGAGTGAAGATTCTTGTTGATAAATCTTTGTGCATGATGGGATTTTTTTTCACACACTTCTGGCTAGTTAGGCAGCAACTGATGGATCACAGGGCTTCTTCAGTTTGTAAAAGTCGCTTTCCATCAGGTTAACTGTCTCTTCAGTTCACAGTACAGAAAGATTAAAAGAACCGACTATTCAAAATGTATAACAAGAAATAAAGTCTAGTAAAATAACTGAGTAGAAAAGATTAAGAATCTTTTTGAAAAAGGGAAAAATAACATGAAGTTACATAACAAAGTATTTTGCTCAATGAACTCGGGTGCTCAAAACTATCTTCCAGGAAATTTGTAAATTTGAGTCATGTGTAGCAGGTTCCATAATTATAGTGGACTCATGAAAATGTTTCTACTTTTTCCCATTTTTTTAATTTTAAGAAATGAAACTATCCAAGAAGACTCTTAAAAGATATTATCTCTCTGATTGACTGCCCCATCGGAAAGCAGTCGCTTCTGAACTGGCGTGAAGTATCTAGCTGGTCGCCGATGAATCATGCCCTCAAATCATTCTGGGATATGGCTTACAGGGAACCTTGCCTCCCAAACTCGAGAAATGGTGGTGAAGTTTAGGAAAATCATTATCCCGAAGGCCTGCGGTGGTTTTAAGGAGCGTCCCTTAGTAGTTACTGCACTCTGTGACCTCTGGGAAAAGGGTAAGCAGGTCTGCATACACTCTGCCCTGCCGGTTTCCCTTACAAGGCTCCTTCTCTCCACTGGCATCTGAATTGAAAACAGTTGGTGGAGCTCCGCTAATCGGCAGCTGCTTGCAATTAGGTGAAGCACTTAAAACCAGTCTCCAAACTACCTTCCCAACTGCGAGCCCTTCTGCATGAGCAATACGCCGTGACAACTTGCCAAAATGTTTAACTTATCTCCATCTCTGGTGGTTTCTATACCTTCCTCCTTTTCTCCAGTCTTCCCACACAGCATCTGACTCGGCCAGTTCCTCTTGACTTAGAAGAATACAAAAAAAAGGGAGGGGGGATTAGTTAAAACCAGGTTGAGCTGCTTTGGGCTAAGATGGAAAATTCTACCCAGGCGAGTATTAGAGGCAGAGATATCTTGATGGCTCAAGAAACCGGGGGTGGGGGTGGGGGTGGGGGTGGGGGTGGGGTACCCTTTCCCTTTCAGCTCCTTCCCTTCTTCGGTTTCTAAACAGCAAACTGGACTGTTCACAGTGATTTTCTCTTTTGGGGTGATAAAGCAAAACAAGAGGTACTGGGCTTTTTGTCAGCGATTTCCAGTTTCCCTAACCTAAAAACAGCCACTTTCTCTAGCAGAGTAAATGGTAGGGCGTTTCCTTCACCAGGGAAGAAACTGAGGGTCAAGAATCTAGTCCCAAGGTCACACAGATGGTGGTGGGTGAGCGTGAACTGAAGCCACCTCTCCTGCCTCTCAGTCCCGGTCACTTCCTGGATGACAATTGTCTTCTCTAGAGGGGAAAAACAAATCTTCACATAGCTCCATATGATGGAAATATTCCTCCCCAGCCTCTCCTCAGTGTGGGACAAAAGGTATGGAGACCCACCCTCGGGCCTTCGCATCGTGGGGCTTCCGATAAAACGGATGCATAAAACTAAACAAAACAAACAGGTGTCTTCTCCTCCGCAGCTGCCTTTCCAAGGTACCGCCTTGCGTCGCCTAGGAGAGAGGCTCCGTGCCCATAACCATCTCTGCGTCAGCCCCCTGCCTCAGCTCTCCCACACACACAGCGGGTCTGTTCCCCAGCACAGCACACTACTTCCTGAAACCAATTCCCGCTTCCTCCTAACTCTAATGGCTTTCTAGAATTGGAAGTACATAGGATTATATCAAGACAGAAGAGAAGGCCGGGGAGAATGCTGCGAGAGACTGCACTCCGAGCAGAGGGCGACTGCACACGTGCAGCCATGTCATAGTGAGACTCATTATTTTAAAGGCTAAATTTACAAATATTTTAAAAATGACATTTCTGCTGAGGATCCTCTTAGACCTTTAGTGTGGAATTCCCTTCACTCCCCCATTTCCCTATGTCCTTCTGATTATTAAATTATCACTTCGTTTCTATGTATTTGTTTTGGGGGGTTTTTGTTTGTTTGTTTATTTGTTTGTTTCTGAACAGGGTCCCACTATGTAGCTTTGGCTGGTCTCGAACTCAGAAATGTGCCTAATTCTGTCTCCCAGTGCTGGAATTAAAGGCGTGTGTCACTATGCCTGGCTAACACCCATTTCTTATAGTGGGTTTCTTAGCTATCTCGTTCATCTTCCCTCCTCCCTCCTCTACAGTCCTACATTTTCTACATTTTCTACCTACAGATTTTGTTACTTTTCTCCGGTTAACATAGTGTGCAACTTTTCCTGATGCTGAAGGTGGCCTTTCATACGTGCGATGGCCCTGTGGCATCTACAAAACACTGCTCCTCTACCAGCCCTGGCTCTTACACTCTTTCAACCCCTCTTCCATGATAAACTGCTGAACTCTGGAGGGAGGAGCCCCATTTAGGGCCGACACGCCACGGCGTAGTGTTATATACATGTGAATTCATAGTGGCTGTGATTGTGTGCACAAAACTGGTTCAAGATCAAGCCAGCTAAAATCCCAGCATGAACAGGAAGGGGGCTCACAATCTCAGACCCTGCTGAGGAACTATTGGTGTCTTCCGGAAGAGGAAGGGTGTCAGTTTTCGACAGTGATGTGGCCCTGATAGACTGCCCATTCTACCAGGGAGGTGCCTAGACCCACGGACATATTGGCAGCAATGGCTTGGTTTTGGTTGTTTTGTTTTTTTTTAAGTATTCATGAAACTGGGAGGGAAAGGTAGTGGGTAGAAATGGGAGGAGTTAGGGAGAAGATAATGGGATGGATTTGATCAAAACACACAATATATAAGAAATGTGTATGGAATTCTTAATAAAATAAAACAGAAAAAATTCTAATCTTTCTAGAAAGAACACATATCTGATTCATTTTAATATCTTTCTTGGTTTTCAATATATAGTTTCATGTAATGTTTCCTTAGCAAAGTAGATTTTTCAAGAATGAATATGGCTGTTTTATTTACAATTCAGTGGAGAAATACTTTAAATGAGTAACTAAGAAAGAGAGGGCATGTAAGAGATGGGTAGCTACATAGGCAAAACGCCCATGACGGAAAAGTATAGGGCTCATACATTCAAGGTATGTTACCATTGATATCATGGGTTTGGGTGGCAGACAGTATGGAAGTGACCTGGGCTTCTATATACTGGAAATGGAGAGCCATACCATCATGAGAGACCTAAAGAATTGCTGGGTTTCTGTTTCGTGTCTATCACTGGGCTGGAGGTGTAGCTCTGTGGTTAAGAGCCAAGTATGGCTCTTGCAAAAATATCACGTTAGGTTTCCAGCACCCACATTGGATGTCTCTCCTATAACTCCAGCTCCTCTGGCTTCAATAGGCACCTGCATCTGTGTGTGTGTGTGTGTGTGTGTGTGTGTGTGTATATACAATTTGAATGATACAGAGAGGATTAGTATGGCCCCTGCACACAAATTCATGAAGTGCTCCATATTTTTACAGCACAATGCTTGCACCTAAAATTTGGAAAAGAGGGGACTAGAGATGCTAACAGGGAAAGGTGAAAGCTCGTGGGCTTCAGCTATAGACAGAGCACCACAGGCAGCTTAGGAATGCTGAAAGCAGGAGAAATGGTCCTCCCACAGGATGAATCCCAGAATTGGTTATCCAATACCAAGTGGTTATCCCTGAAATCAAATCAGATACATGTACGTAACACTAAAGAAACTGATGAGGGTGTGTATGGGTGGGGTGGGGGTGATAATAAAAAAAGAAAAAGAGACCATGATTTTAAGAAAAAGCAAAGAGGCACATGAGGAGAACTGGAAGAGGGAAAGGGAAGGGAAGTTATGTTATTATATTTAACTTAAAAAATAAATTTAAAAAGTGTATTATATCTTGGGAGTGGATCAAGTACTGCTCTTGCAAAGACCTGAGTTCAATTCTAAGAACCCACACTTGGGGGAGAGGTCTAATACTCACCGTAACTTTAACTCCATGAGGAACTTCTGGCCTCCAATGTCACGTGCACTCACATGTACTTAGGACACACAGATACTCACACAGACACAAAATTAAAAACAACAATGAAGTTTTGAAGTGTGCGTCATCATCTCGAGGGTGTAGGTCATTGGTAGAGTGTTTGCTGAGTCTGAAAAAGTCCAGAATTCAAGGCCAAGCACTGCAATAACAAAATGTTTATATCTCTGATAACAAGACAAGAGAACACAATTCTATGAGAGCACAACACCCAATTTTCTAAAGAGCTGTTTGCTGCAATCTAGAATTTATATGTTCCCACCCAAAGTGAATGTATTGCAATCTTGTACCCCAGGTGATGACATTAGTGGGAAATGATGGAACCTAATATAGCTAAGAAGTATCTAGGCATAAACTTGCTCCCAACAAAGACTTGCTAAGGCACAGAGGCCTGCCCTAGATATGAGCGACATCATTGAGTAGGCTGTGGCTTCCACTGGACATCAACTGATATAGACATTCTCTCTCCCATCTCCCATTCCATGGTCTCTTTCCACCTCCTCAGCAATGGCGGACTCTACCATGCACCAACTTCTATAACACACTGAATCCTCTGGAAACATGAGCTTAGTAAAACTGGTCTCTCTTAAGTCCAATGTGACAAAAAGTGAGCTACACAAATGTTTGATGAGACCCAGTACTTCCTCTCTCTTGCTTGCTAGTCACCATTAGATGAGCAGTTTCCTCTACCACATGCTTCTACCATGATGTACTGTCTCCCCACAGTCCTAAAGGCAACAGAGGCAAACAGGAGACTGAAAATTCTTAAACCATGAACCAAAATAAATAGTTCATCACAACAACATAAAGCTAACCAGAACATCTCCCAGCTGCTGCTCTGTGAATTCATCACCATCCAGAGGCTACATGCCCCCCCTGCCCCACCAATGAAATCAATGTTAGCATCAGCCTATCCCAGGCAACCTGGAATTCCTCCAACTTCCACTCAAAGATGTCTACCAGCCTACTTATAATCTGACCAAAATTGTGCTTAAATCTAAGGTTGCCTATGCAACCCTCTTTCTTTCCTCTGGCCTAATCTTCAATGTAATATAAAAACTTTCCTAACTACTCCTGTTTCTCATCTTTGTCCTTCACAGGGATTTCTCCCTTCCTAATACATTCTTGAACTTCTCAACTTATCATGGGATCAGCTTCCCTGAAGACAGAACCAACTGCAACATGGTAGAGTAGATCAGCAGGAGGTAAGGGGGTAAGATAAGCACATCTAATCAAAGTGCACATAATCCTTTCGTCAAAAATTAAAACTAGAATTACCATGTAACCGAGAAACTTTACTTCTGTAACTATTCCTGAAAGCACTGAAAATAGAGGTTCAAACAATGTTCCTAGTAACCTCATTCACAGAAATGACACAGGTGCCCATCCTCAGATGAACATTTAAACAACAAAATGCAGCACGCATACACACACACACACACACACAAAGAGAGAGAGAGAGAGAGAAAGAGAGAGAGAGAGAATAGAATAGAATAGAATAGAATAGAATAGAATAGAATAGAATAGAATAGAATACTATTCTGTAGAGGAATTTAATCCAGCAACATGACTACTTTGGCAAGGGACCACATCTAAAGACCTTCCAGGTCTGTGTGATCCAGATGGAATGACATACATTTAATCCCTCTGGCTTGATTACAGACACGCCCTTAGTGCACGCCTTTAATCCCAAATAAAGAAAGAAAAGTTAGTTTGTAGAAGTTAGCAGCCATGTTTGAAAGTAACATCTAATTCAAGAACAGACAAATTGATGAATCAGAGAAAGATTTGACAGAATACGTCAGAGATTGAATACACCCAACTCTCACAAGGACAGAAAAGAGAGGCGACTTAAGAGCAGCAGTGCAGACTGAGCCAGGAGAAGAGGGCAGCTCAGTGAGTGTGGTGCAATGGCGTTCGGTTGCATTTATGCAGTTCCTTCCAGTTAGTGGAACTCAGAGGCAGTTCTTCCAAGCAGAGCAATTCTGTGAGAGGCCAAAAGAAGACAGTTTGAATCAGTCAGCTTGGAGAGGAGTTTGAGCCAGAACAGCTGACTTAGACCAGCCAGCCAGAGTCTGGAAAGAACTAGAAAGGTTAAGTTTATTCAACAGTAAGCCTCTGAGACATCAATTACTTCTGGCAAATGAAAGCAATATTTGTACTATCAAGTCTTTTTTTAAACCTTCTAGGGCTAAGAAGTATCTCAGTGGTACAATGATTGCTTGGCCTATGCAAGGCCCTGGATCTAACCCTCAGTACTTAAGGAAAAGGAAGGAAGGCCAGCAGCAGTGGCATATACCTTTTATCCCAGCACATAGAGCTCTGTGAGTTCAGTGTCAGCTTTGTCTGCATAGTGAGTTCCAGGAGAACTGAGGCTACAGAGTCACAGTGAGATTCTGTCAAAAAAGTTGAAGAAAGAAGGAGGGTGGAGGAGAAGGAAAAGGAGAGAAGGAGGGAGAAAGGAAGAAAGGAAACGAAAATGACATTCTGACATGGAAATGGATGAAATTTGAAAACATGCTACATGAAATACATCACTCACAACATGAGAGACGCGGAATGAACACAATAGTCAATATGCCAAGAGATGAGAAATCTCACAAGACCCCACTCCTGGATGAAAAACTATACGTAATCAATGGCTGCTGAGAAACTCAGTCTGCCTCCAGGATGAACCCTCTGATAGGCTATTCAATCCCAAATGATCATCCCTAAGCATATATACATAAGAGCAACACAAACTGGACTTAGTAAGTTTTACATATATGTGAACGTATGTTTTATGTGTGGATGTATACATATATGTATGTATATTGCATGTACATATATCACAATAATACTTCAAGTAGAGGATATGAACTTGAAAGGGAGTGGAAAGAGACAAAATAGGAGGTGAATGGAGGCGAAAGGTGGGTAAAACTAGTAAATACAGTACTCATATGTGAAGGTCTCAAAACAATCAGTCAGCTGACCCTTAAAAGACAGGTGATACTTGACTCCACTTATGTGGGGTGACGAACAAAGATTTAAAGAGACAGATGCAAAATGGTGAGTCCAGAGCCTGGAGAAGAGGGCCAATAGGAAACTGCCCAGGGGACATGAGGATAGTTTTGCAAGCTAAGAAGTGTACTTAGAATATTAATATACTTAACATTCATGACTTATGATTAAATAGAATGCTAAGTTTCATTTTACATGCATTTTTGTCAAAGTTTAAACAAATAACTGAAAATATACATGTTTATATATAGTCAATATTAAACATATTATATATATATATATTAAATATATATAATCAATATTAAATACATAAAGACCAAGCTTACTGCAATTAGTAAAATTTTTTAAAAAGGGTAATCCTCTAACAAGCCACTATTCAGGAAAAGAGGCAGGTCTCTTATGAAGCTGATTGTTTCATGGATGTAGCTGCAAAGACAGTGAGATAGCAGCAGGCAGTCTTGTACAGAGCCTGAGCTAGCTGGCTGGAGCACTTTCACCCTGTCATATGCTGCCAGAGAAGTTGGGGCTACAGGATGCGAGCATGTGTCAACACTTTCGCCTTCCACTTTCTCAAGAGTGCTGATCAGGCCAAGTTTCATTTCACTTATTGGGCCACTTTCCAAGTTGGAGGAGGAGGGTTGAGAGAGGGCTGAAGAAAGTATTAGGATCTAAGTTTCATATCTGCAAAAAGTAAGCTGATGATGCTTACCACTGGGTTTCAAAACCAAAGCTTCCCTAAATTGGCCAAGAGTTTTGAAGAGGGCTTTACAAACCCAGGGGTCAGCAGATGTTTTCTGCAAAGGGACAGAGAGCCAAAACTTTAGGTTTTGCAGGCACACACCTCCCTGTTGCAACTCCTTACCTCTGCTGTGATAGCTCAAAAAGAGCCCTCAGCAACACAGGGTAGGTGTGCACAGAGCGTCTCAGTAAAGCTTCACTTACAAAAGTATAGTGAGTTGAATTTTGTCATTTCCTGATAAAGAGCACTACGAGTTCTCCCTTCTGATTTGAACATGGATACTTGTTCAGGTTAATGACAGCAAAACACACACGCACACACATGTATGCTGATGCTACTGTTCCGGTTAATTCTGATAAGCTGCCTATGCCTCAAATTCTCCAGCAGCCCTGTAGGACTAGTGAAGTCACTCAGTCAATTTAAAACTATTAATGTGTTCCAGGCATGTGGCACATGCCTTTAATCCCAACACTCGAGAGACAGAGGTAGGCTAATCTTTATGGGACCAGCCTGGTCTTCATAGTGAGTTGTAGGATGCCCAAGACACACAGTGAAACCTTCTCTCCAAAGACTGTTAATGCTTTAGTTGAAATACACACTTGTGATCCTAGCTCTGATAAAATAGAGAAGGCAGAATCCCTGGGTTTTCCAAACTGGGCATGTGGACATGCACACACAATATAAATGTGTGTGCGCGTGCACACACACACCTGCCTGGGTTCATATCCTACCACGTGGACAAGCACACACACCCACATGAGCATGCACACATACCTACCCACATAGGCACACACACACATACACACAGGCATGCACATACCCAGTTTAAAACAGTTTCCTTCTTTCATTGGAAGGAAGACCTTATTCCTTCTGTACACAAGACCTTATATACAGCAGGAATGTCAGGACCCAGCACCAAGGAGTTTAAAAGTCTTGCCTGCTTTGACCCAAGAACTCTTCAAGTATAGAAGTGAAGCTGCTTCTTCTGAGACAAATCTGCTTTAAAATAGTCCTCAAGAATTTTTGTCATCAGCAGACCAGATTCTTAACTCATATGTTTCTGGGAAATGATAGCTCAACTTGGCTATGTGGTCTTTGGCCCTAATCCATTAAGTTTTTCTCAGTTCACTGGGCTCAATAAAGGAAAAGAGTATTACTTTGATATTACTACAACATAAGGCTTAATGAGTTCACTGGGAAAACAGTTCTGTTTAGAAGCTGCCAAAGTCACCTTCTGTGTGCCTGCAAATGTCTCTAATGGTAACCTAGGACTCACAGGGCTAAGCTAGAAACTTTCAGCTCAACTAATTGTTCCCAACAAAGAGAAATGTTTGAACTAAATCAGCTACTTTAATAATCAAAATTAAACAATACTCTTATTTCTCTGCCTCAAGTATGACTATATTATAACTAATGAAATATAAAATGCAAACACCATCTATACAATGTCATTTTTTTGCCAAATACAGCTATAAATGTATTGTGATCTCACAAATTCCATCTACTGTTTATTTGGATGTTTTGTTTTGTTTTGTTGTCCGGAAGCTTTAAAAAAATAATCATAAATTATTGGCCCTTCTAGATCAGGATTCCCCCCTCCCCTCCCTGCTCTTCCTTTGTATTAGAAAGTGAGATGGTTGGAGCTCTGGCAGCCATCTTGGAGCAGGACAAGCCTCATAGATGAATGCCACAGCTTGAGATAGTGAATCAGAAAGAAAGAAAGCACTTAAAGCATAGGTTGGGTTAGCACTTACCTTCAACATTCTTTTAGCAGAGAAAACAAACTCTTTAAACACATTAAAGGTTGGAGCAGACCAGCACATGATATAGCATGTGCTTACCATGTATGAAGTCTTGGGTTCAATCACCAACCCTCCCACAAAAAACAAGGCATAATAGAGTTCTTAAAATCACATTATAGATACTTTGTTGTTAAACTGCCATTGAATCTAATCTCACTTGAAAAGTCCTACCATTGGCTAGATGGCCTGTGGTATCATCATGACTTGACTAAAGCTCATTACTTCTGGTAGCTGTAACTTTGAAATGTACCCAAAAATTGTAAGATGGATAAAGTAACAGAAATATGAATACAGGGACTTAAGTAGGCTAGATAGTAAATATAGCAAATTGTTAATTGTGTGATAGAGATGATGAGTACAAGGTTTTTTAACATTCAGTCCTCCAACTTTTCATGATAACATGCCTAAAATAATGTTGTCTAACCACCGATATAACTTTTTAAAACATTGTGTTTGGGACAGGGTCTTATGTAGCCCAGGCTGATTTTAAACTAAGTATATAGTCATAAAACATCCTTGAACTCAAAATCTCCCTGCCCCCACCTCCCAAATACAGGAGTTCCAGCCATGCAACACAGTCCTGACCCCAACAGTACTGCTTACCATGCTTCCAAACAAACTCTTTGAAGTAACGAGAGGTTTTGTAGCTTCTTTTCCTCACTAAAAGGGTCACTTCTCTTCCTGTTCTATAAACAGTATTGAGGGCTTCAAGTCTTGAAAAATAGAACTCAAAGTACTGCCAGTGGACAAGCTGTATGCAAGTAAAACTTTTAAAGGCTGTGTAAACAAAAACCCATCTGGAAGAATTTTTTTTTCATCAGCACACTAAAAACTAGAATAGAATTTCCTGATAGAGATGTTCTGTTGGACTCTGCAAATCCCACCAGGTGGGGAAAAAAAGGCATCTTGGTCATTAAAAGTAACTTTCACCTTTAAAAAAAAAAAAAGCAATTTAACTGAACTGAGCATGTGGGACATCACTAGGAACCTTGCCTTTGAGATTTTCTTCTCCTTCCTTATTAGCACATGGATATGTCTAAGGCAATAGCATGTCAGTTTGCTGCCCAGATCAACATCAAACATGAGTGTTGAGACAGGCATGGTAGTGATGTTGGGTCTTCTCTCAGGGATCTGTATTCTAAGAAAACCAAAATTGGAAAAGACCACTGAACAACTGCAGACAAGAACGCTAGTTCAGCAGAGCATTGGCAGGAGACAGCCAGTTTACAAGGCTCCATTCCTATTCTCAAAGATGCAGTAAGATAAAAATCTAAGGTTTCCTAAGATACTAACAAAACTGATTTATAATACTATGAAAAAAATTGACTTGTTGGAACTAAGATACTTTCAGACAGTAGAGCAACTTTAATCCCTTAGAATGTAACTTTGACCTAACCCAGAAGCATGGATTTATTGCATTGAACCACTGCAGGAGCAGATACTAGATCATGTGAAGAACATGGATCTGGGTTATAATCCTGCAGCAACGCTTGCTTGACTTACGGAAATGTTCTACTTCTGAGTCAACAATTTGCAAACTTGATTTCATTTAAGAAAGAATGTTTTTAATAAAAGCCTAGGGAAAGGCCTCAACTATATTTGAATTATTCAAAGAAGAAGAAAACAATTTACATATATACATACATAAGAAAATGGATAGCTGTATATAGCTATACATAGCTCCTCATTCTGAAAGACAAAATTTAAAACTGAGTACAGAAATTGTTAATATTAAAAGCAAGTGAAAGACATGTATAACAAGAACTCCAAGTCCCTGAAGAAAGAAAGTAAAGAAGATCTCAGAAGACGGAAAGATCTCCCATGCTCATGGATCAGAAGGATTAACAGTAAAATGGCCATCTTACCAAAAGCAATCTACAAAGTCAATGGAATCTCCATCAAAATTCCAATACAATTCTTTACAGACCTTGAAAGAACAATTCTCAACTTCATATGGAAAAACAAAACAAAACAAAAAAAAAAAACCAAAATAGCTAAAATAATGTTGTACAATAAGAGAACTTCTGGAGGTATCACCATCTCTGACCTCAAGCTCTACTACAGAGCAATCGCAATAACACCTGCATGGGATCTGTATAGAAACAGACAATCTGGTCAATGGAATCTAATCCAAGACCCAATAAACCCACATACCTACAGACACTTGATTTTTGATAAAGAAGCCAAAACTACACAATAGAAAAGGGAAAGCATCTCCAACAAATGGTGCTGGTCTAACTGAATACCTGCATGTAGAAGAATGAAAATAGAACCATATTTTTTTATTCGATATAATTTTTTATTTACATTTCAAGTGATTTCCCCTTTTCTAGCCCCCCACTCCCCGAAAGTCCCATAAGCCCCTTTCTCTTCCCCTGTCCTCCCACCCACCCCTTCCCACTTCCCCGTTCTGGTTTTGCCGAATACTGCTTCACTGAGTCTTTCCAGAACAAGGGGCCACTCCTCCTTTCTTCTTGTACCTCGTTTGATGTGTGGATTATGTTTTGGGTATTCCAGTTTTCTAGGTTAATATCCACTTATCAGTGAGTACATACCATGAGTCACCTTTTGAGTCTGGGTTACCTCACTTAGTATGATGTTCTCCAGCTCCATCCATTTGCCTAAGAATTTCATGAATTCATTGTTTCTAATGGCTGAATAGTACTCCATTGTGTAGATATACCACATTTTTTGCATCCACTCTTCTGTTGAGGGATACCTGGGTTCCTTCCAGCATCTGGCAATTATAAATAGGGCTGCTATGAACATAGTAGAGCATGTATCCTTATTACATGGTGGGGAATCCTCTGGGTATATGCCCAGGAGTGGTATAGCAGGATCTTCTGGAAGTGAGGTGCCCAGTGTTCGGAGGAACCGCCAGACTGATTTCCAGAGTGGTTGTACCAATTTGCAACCCCACCAGCAGTGGAGGAGTGTTCCTCTTTCTCCACACCCTCTCCAACACCTGCTGTCTCCTGAATTTTTAATCTTAGCCATTCTGACTGGTGTAAGGTGAAATCTCAGGGTTGTTTTGATTTGCATTTCCCTAATGACTAATGAAGTTGAGCATTTTTTAAGATGCTTCTCCGCCATCCGAAGTTCTTCAGGTGAGAATTCTTTGTTTAACTCTGTACCCCATTTTTAATAGGGTTGTTTGGTTTTCTGGAGTCTAACTTCTTGAGTTCTTTATATATATTGGATATTAGCCCTCTATCTGATGTAGGATTGGTGAAGATCTTTTCCCAATTTGTTGGTTGCCGATTTGTCCTCTTGATGGTGTCCTTTGCCTTACAGAAACTCTGTAACCTTATGAGGTCCCATTTGTCAATTCTTGATCTTAGAGCATATGCTATTGGTGTTCTGTTCATAAACTTTCTCCCTGTACCGATGTCCTCAAGGGTCTTCCCCAGTTTCTTTTCTATTAGCTTCAGAGTGTCTGGATTTATGTGGAGGTCCTTGATCCATTTGGATTTGAGCTTAGTACAAGGAGACAAGGATGGATCAATTCTCATTCTTCTGCATGCTGACCTCCAGTTGAACCAGCACCATTTGTTGAAAAGGCTATCTTTTTTCCATTGGATGTTTTCAGCCTCTTTGTCAAGGATCAAGTGGCCATAGGTGTGTGGGTTCATTTCTGGATCTTCAATCCTGTTCCATTGATCCTCCTGCCTGTCATTGTACCAAACTCAAATCCAAGTGGATCAAAGATCTCAAGGTAAACCAAATACACTAAATTCAATAAAAGAGAAAGTAGGGAAATTGCCTTGATCACTCTTGTTTATTTATTTATTTATTTATTTATTTGCTTCTTTGTTTATATACTCCAGATTTATCCCCCCTTTCCACCTCCCAGACTGTTCCACAACCCATACCTCCTCCCTACACCCCTATATCCTTGAGAATGTCTCCACCCCCACCCCCATCCCTCACCCCACATGACCGCTAAACTCCCTGGGGCCTCCAATCTCTTGAGGGTTAGATGCATCATCCCTGATTGAACCCAGACCTGAAGTCCTCTGCTGTATATGTGTTGGGGGATTCATATCAGCTTTTGTCTATATCTTAATGTTGATCTCTTTGGTATGGGAGACAACTTCCTGATCAGAACACCAATGGCTCAGGCACTAAGCTTAACAATTTATAAATGGGTCCTCATGAAACTGAGAAGCTTCTTTCTGTAAGGCAAAGGACACTGTCAATAGAACAAAAACAGAAGCCTAGAGATTGGGGAAGATCTTCACTAGCCCTACATCTGACAGAGGACTAATATCCAAAAAATAGGGAGAACTCAAGAAGTTAGACTTCAACCACCCAAATAACCTGATTTAAAAATGGGATACAAAGGTATAAAATAATTCTCAACAGAGGAATCTCTGATGGCTAAGAAACACTTAAGGACATGTTTGACATCCTTAGTCATCATGGAAATGCAAATGAAAAGCGCTCTGAGATTACAGCACATTCGTCTTACGATCAGAATGGGCAATATTAAAAACTTAAAAAGCAGCCCATGCTCACAAGGATGTAGAGCAAGAGGAGCACTCCTCCATTGCTGGCGGAAGTGCAAATGGCTCCGTTTGGTGGCTTCTCAGAAAATTGGGAATAGGTCTATCTCAAGACCCAGCTATACTACTTCTGGGCAGAAACTCGTAAGATGCTCCACCATCCCACAAGGACATGTGTTCAACTATGCTCATAGCAGCTCTAGTTGTAATAGCCAGAAACTGGAAACAACCCCGGTGTCCCTCAACTGAAGAATGGATACAGAAAATGTGGCTCATTTACACAATGGAATACTACTCAGCTATTAAAAACAAGGGCATCATGAAATTTGTAGGCAAATGGGTGGAACTAGAAAATATCATCCTGAGTGAGGTAACTCTGGCCCAAAAGGACATGCATCACTCACTGATAAGTGGGCATCAGTCATAAAGTACAGGATATCCATAGTACACTCCACAGATCCAAAGAAACTAAATAGCAAGGAGTGCCCAAGGGAGAATGCTTGAATCTCACTCAGAAGGGGAAATAACATAGCCATTGGAGGTGGGTATGGGGAGAGAACTGGATGGGAGAGAGTACAGGGAGAGGAATGGGTTGTAGGAATCAGGGGCAGAACAGAAACCAGTGATGGACAGGAGTGGGGGCATCTCTAGGATATACCAGAGAGCTGGGACAGAGGGAGGCCCCAGAAAGTCTGTGGGGATGACTCTAGCTGAGGGATATGGAGCCTGAAGTGGTCACCTCCTGTTACTAGGCAGGGCCCAGAGGAGAGATAAGGACACTTACCCAGAAAACCTTCGACCCAAAATGTGTCCTGCCTACAAGATATGCAGGAACACAGATAGAGCAGAGATGGAAGGAATGGCCAACCAACAGTTGGCCAACATGGCCCAACCCCATGGCAAGAAGCAATCCCTGACACCATTAATGATAATCTGCTATGCTCGCAGACAGGAGTCTAACGTAACTGTCCTCTGAGAGGCTCCACCCAGCAGCCGATAGAAACAGATGCAGAGACCCACAGCCAAACAGTAGACATAGAGTGGAGCTCAGAGAGTCTGTGGGAGAGTTGGAGGCTGGATTAAAGGACGTGGAGGGGGTAAGGACTCCACAAGAAGACCAGCAGAGTACACCAACCAGGATCCTTGGGGGTTCCCAGAGACTGAACCTCCAACCAAAGAGCAAGCACGGACTGGACCTAGGCCAAATTCTTTCTCCTCTCCACTTTTTCTGAACCTCTTTTTTTAAAGTACCTCTTGAATATCTCTCATAGCTGGGCTGCCTTGTGTGGCCTCAGTGGGAAAGAATGAACCTAGCCTAGCAAAGATGTAATGTTCCACAGTGGGAGAGACCCTGGAGGCCCCACCAACTCAGAAAAGAAGAGGAGGGGCAGGGGAGGGGCTGTGGAAGGGGGACAACCCAAGAGGAGACAGTGAACGGGATGTAAAGTGAGTAAGTGAAAAAAACAAGACAGAAATATTTCTTTAAAATCAACTGTGTGCCAAACCCTGGTCATTTAAACACCATATCTCTGTTATAAATTAAATTAATTCACTTTTAGTGATTAAGAGAAAAATATCTGGCTATTAACACATGGTAAGATAGGGAAACACTGAACTAAACGGCAACAGATAAACTGCCGTGATATTAGGAATATGGACATGAGAGCATCAGAGGCAGCCTTGCCCTTCTCCCAGACTCTGCCGCTGCCCAGGTCATCAAGGCTCTGGGTTGGGAAGCAAAGCAAAAAGACCCCAGCCGGAGGCAGCGTCCCAGTAACTCCTCATTCACCTCATCCTGGCCTCTTGGTTCTGCGACTTAGCAGAAAAAGTGGAAACAGTGTCTATCTTTGTACACAGACCTTGGCACTCTGAGTATTTATATACTCAATAAAAAAAGAAAGACCACAATAGATTTGACAAATGGACAAATGAAGGGAATGAGTGTATTTTCTTTGTAAATGTATAGCCATTTATCAAAAAAAAAAATCTATTGTCTGTATCTAACGTATCTGCATCTAGAAATCTTTGACACCTTCAAAATTCTATGACCAATCTGTATGAAGCAACCACAATAAAAACTGCGGTCATCGATACCTCTAATAGCAGGTACAGTCATGGAGAGAAAACTCAGAAAGGCAGGTAGAACAGATTACTCAGGTCCGTGCTTCCAACTGTGTTCAGTTTCATAGAGATTGGGACTCTCGAGATTTGTCACACCAAGAAGGAAGCCTTCCTCTCAGAATAAACACCTAGTTCACATCTGACCACTGCTTTCAAGAAACCTGATCAAAAAAAAATGGCTGAAATGAAATGTGGGGAGCTCTCTTGCTCATTTCCAGTTGCAAGACACTGAGTCCCTAAACAGTAGTCATTAATAGTTAGACCACTCAAGGACAAGAAGGACAAAGAACCTGCCCAGTGTCCTCCTTAATGCCTTGCTTCCCTAGGACAATGCAAAGCAGGGTGATGTAATACAGGCATAGAAATGGGGTGGGGCATTGGATCCTGTCATAATGACACTGTATTTTAGTAGTCATATTTATTAAAGATGTTTGCATCTCTCAGGTACGCCTGCCCCTTGTCTCAATAGCAGTCTCAGAAGGCTCTGTCAGCAACTGCCCGGGATTCACTCTGTTCTCAAGTGGATAGAAGCCAAGGTTTGACCCAGAGGAGCAGGAATCAGCGTTGAGTCCTAGAGCATTGAACAGGCCAGAGTGGAAGGATCCGACAGGGAGCAAACCCCGCCCCCCGCCCCAGCAGGGAGGTGGAGACGAAATAGGTTATGATGGCTGTGAATCTTGATGTGGTCATAATAAGGAACAATGGTACCCAGATCAAAATATGAAGAAAGCAGCATTGGAGGGAGGCAGAGGAGAACAGAGCTGCTAGAACGCTCTAAACACGG
The DNA here is from genome assembly GCF_947179515.1 of Apodemus sylvaticus. NCBI lineage: Eukaryota > Metazoa > Chordata > Mammalia > Rodentia > Muridae > Apodemus > Apodemus sylvaticus. The sequence continues at coordinate 47,738,352 of NC_067490.1, read as the reverse complement.
ATGGCAGAGACACGGCTGGAGCTCGGCCACAAGAAGTCAAGTCAAGAGAGGGCCAAATGGCAGCTCTGCTAACCTGTGTTCTCCGTACCTCGAATGCCCAGCCGATTCACAGCCTACGTATGTTTACATTTATGTACTGATTATGAGGGCATGCGCATGGCACAGCACACGTGGGGTGGTCAGAGTACATCTTTCAGGAGTGGGTTCCCTCCTTCCATCACTGGAGCCCTGGAATCAAACTCAAGTCATCGGGCTTGGAGGCAGGTCCATTTACCTAACACCGAGCCCCCTCGAGAGCCCACAGCCCATTCTCAGATGACAAGTAAAAGAAAAAGAAACCCAAAAATTAAAGAGGGGGGATGAGTGACAATGCTACGTCAGTATTCCCATTTTACAGACAGTGAAACTAAGGCTTACAGCTTTATCCTAGTTTGACGTTTATTGCCGTGATAAAGACTGAACAAAACCCACTCAGGATAGAAAAGTGATTACCTCATCTTACAGCTTATAGCCCATCATCAAGGGAAACCCAGGAAGAACCTGAAGACGGGACCATGCAAAGACCATAGAGGGATGCTGGTTATTGGTTTGCTCTCAGGCTCAGACCACCTGGCCAAGGTAGCAGCTAACAAAGGGCTGAGCCCTCCCACATTCAGCCATTCGTCAAGACATTTCCCCATAAACTTGCCTAAAGGCCAGTCTAATGGCGGCGTGTTTTCAACTGACGTCCCTGCTTCCAAATGCACAAGGCCCCCCATGTAAACCCCACAAAACTGGCACCAAGTTAGGATTCCCGCACCGGCGGGCGCTTCTAAAACCTAGGGTCCAACCAGCTGCATCTGAAAACAGGCCAGATCAGTGGGTGGAGTGCCAGGGTTTGAGGGAGCAGTTTTTAAAACAGTACCAACAGCACCCTTCGGTAAGCCAGTAAAATGTTTCTATTTCCCTTTAAATCTTCATGGCTATCCACCTATAGCTGGGCGTTGGGAATTGTTTTATATGCCATTTTGTGCTCTAAACAGAACATCTCCTTGGCCTCAAATTCTGCTCTCCAAGCCCTGTAAGGTTCCCAAGTCCATTGTCTTCCAGAAAGCCCTTTGGTCTTCCCTTGATAAAGAACCCAGGGGCAGGGGTAGGGGGTTGGGGAATTAACAAAGAAAAACTAATGCTTGCAGGATGCAGTTTTACCTACAGCTTCGTTTCCTTGTGATATTTCAGGTATGCAGCCATGACTAGGACAAGGTCCACCAAGATGTCCTACCTACAAACTTCATCCCCCAGCTGCTGAAATGGAGTATTTCCCAGAAGGGCAATTTATAAAATTTAAATTCCAAACTGAGTTAAAAATGAATTGAATAATCTCACCTAATCTTTTATCAAACTCAAACAGTGGACACCAGCCTATTCCTTTGATGGTTAGTTTGGCTTTAAAGCTATAAATCCACTGAAATGTGTTGTTGTTGTTGTTGTGGTGGTGGTGGTGGTGGTTGTTAGGGGCATTGTTACATCTCTTTCTATCTGTTCAACTTCAGCCCTTTAAGAAGCCTATGTCCTAATTCATTTTTCTCTAACTCTGAGGATTTGCTTATCATCAGTATAGTAGTTAGCGTTGCCGTATAAAGATAACACTACAGAGACTCACTCTCATGAGTCTGAGACTATTATTCCAAGATCAAGATGAGTCCTTCTGTCAGATCCATATCTGGAGCATGGCCGCCTTCTCCCCTGCTACTTCTCACACGAGCCTTGGTCTGTGTCTTTCTCCAAATTTCCTCTTTCTTATAACAACATCAGCTGTATTGTGTTAGGACCTACCCCGAGGACAGAATGTTAACTTAGCTCATAAAAGATGCTGTCCCCAACTAAAATCACATTCTTAGGAAGGGGGGGGTGTTAAGATGTAAATACATGGATTGTGAGAGAAACACAATTTAGTCTAAAATAATATTTGACTCAAAGTCAGAATAGAATGTATCAACTATCAACCTATTAATATATAAAGTAGAAAAGTGAGTTATATAATATGTTTTTTGGCAGCTGAAGTCCCTAATGTTTTAATAACAAGAGCTACCACAACCCAAAATTTGCCAATTGAAGACTTTTTAAAGTTCCCTTTGCTTTGCTTTCAGAATGACAGAGAAGGGCGGCAGAGAGACGGACTAGCTTCTTGAAAATGTTACAAGCTAAGGTAGCACACCTGACAGCCCTTAAACTCCAAATCTCACAAAGTCCTGTCAGCTGTGATGGTGCTATGGCAGAGCTTTGAGTGCACAGGGAAACTGGAGAGCAGCTGGGTTACAGAGTGAAGCCCTACCTCAAAAAACTGAAATAAGCCGGGCAGTGGTGGCGCACGCCTTTGATTCCAGGACTTGGGAGGCAGAGACAGGCGGGTTTCTGAGTTCAAGGCCAGCCTGGTCTACAGAGTGAGTTCCAGGACAGCCAGGGCTACACAGAGAAACTCTGTCATGAAAAAACAATAAATGTGGTATATTTACACAATGGAGTACTATTCAGCCATTAGAAACAATGAATTCATGAAATTCTTAGACAAATGGATGGAGCTGGAGAACATCATACTAAGTGAGGTAACCCAGTCTCAAAAGATCAATCATGGTACGCACTCACTGATAAGTGGATATTATCCTAGAAACTTTGAATACCCAAGACATAATCCTCAAATTAAATGATGTCCAAAAAGAATGGAGGAGTGGCCCCTGGTTCTGGAAAGACTCAGTGCAAGAGTATAGGAGAATACCAGAACAGGGAAGTGGGAAGGGGTGGATGGAGGAACAGGGGGAGGGAAGAGGGCTTATGGGACTTGCGGGGAGTGGGGACTCAGAAAAGGGGAAATAATTTGAAATGTAAATAAAAAATATATCAATAAAAAAAGAAAGAAAGAAAACGTTCACAAAAAAACAAAAACAAAAAAGAAAAAACAATAAATAAATAAATAAATAAATAAATAAATAAATAAATAAAACCAACTCCTATTCGCAAGCCCTCATCTTCCACATAAAGCTCTCGCTTGTTCTCCCGCCTTTGGAGAAGGGTTTGTTTGGTTTTATTTTGTTCATAATGTTTTGCCTGTGTACCATATGTTTGTATGAGTGCCTGGTACTCATGAACCAGAAGAGAACTTGGTTACCCTACAGCTAGCGTTATAGTTTGTGGCTCACCATGTGCTGGTATCTGAACTCGGGGCTTCTGTAAGAGCAACGAGTATTCTTAATTGCTGAGCCATCTCTTCAGCTCCTGTTTCTCACTCTTTAGAATAATTTTTATTATGTTTTGGTTGGTTGGTTGGTTGGTTGGTTAGTTTTCTGGATGGGGCTTCTCTGTGTAGCCTTGGCTTTCGTGGAACTCACTTTGTAGACCAGGCTGGCCTCAAACTCATAGATCTGCCTACCTCTGCCTCCCAAGTGCTGGAATCAAAGGTGTGCACCACTATATTATAGTTTGTGGTTTTCTTTTTAGTGGTCCCCATTGTGAATTTTCCCAGTTGGATTTTTCTCCGAATATTACCTTTCTGGTAGCTTTTGATGCTGTCCATGTGATCAGATCTAGCTGGAAGAGCAGCACAGAGTCAGTAAGTTTGTCATACACCACCAGCAGCAAATGGTTAAGAGAAGTGGAAAAAGAGAAAAAGGCTTTTATTTGGGGGCTATGTACTTCCTCCTCACAACAACAACTCTAAATACTACCAAATACGCATTACAACATTTGACCAAAGCGAGGTTCAGTGAATGTACACAAAATAACCACTACAACAATGTGTTACATTGTGTGTGACTAACTGGCTACTGACTCAAAACTGAATTTATTGATCCAACCTCTATTTTTTGTAACCATGTAGAAGTCATTCAATATAAATGCCTCAGATTCCTCAAAACATGAATATCATTAACACATCCATTATATAGATTCTGTGTGAAAAAGAGAAAGGATATTTTTAGAGGAAAAAAACAGTTGTTTGCAACTTATAACTGGACTGTATTTCAAAAGTTATTTTACAAGTCAATTACCAAAACTCTGGAGCACGTTTTCCTGGAGAAGCAATGATCACAAAGAGTAGCTGGGTTTGCTGACACTTAGGTCAACTACAGAGCTAATGATGTCCTAGCACACAGGTAGTTCTCATATATCTGTGTTCCCTGGTGGGTAGGAGAGAACAGGGATCCTGTTTTAAGAACAAGCGCACCAGCCGGGCGGTGGTGGCACACACCTGTAATCCAGCACTCTGGGAGGCAGAGGCAGGCAGATTTCTGAGTTCAGGCCAGCCTGGTCTACAGAGTGAGTTCCAGGACAGCCACGGCTACACAGAGAAACCCTGTCTCGGAAAAAAAACCAAGTCCAAAAAACAAACAAACAAACAAAAAAAACCAAAAAAAAAAGAACAGGGGCACCTTTACTGCATGTCTCTGTAACAGGCATGACTGCCTCTCTCAGGGCAATCTAAGGAAGGAATCTTGGGAAGCAATCTTGGGATGGAGCCCAAGGCCCTGTGGCCCGGGCTTCTTGAAGGGATGAAAAGACTCGGCAACAGGAGAGAGAAGTAGAATAGTGAGCATCAGGAGGTCAGGACTTCAAAAGGAGGTCTTAGAATTCTTTGTCCAGAGAATATGATGAAGACTGGAAGTTATTGCTGTGTAGAGCTGCCAGCCAACAGCATATTCCCTAACTCCAGTTTACTGCCAAATGTTTCTCTTTTCTAATATAACAGATACTTTGTATGCTCAAAGTACCCTTGAATCAAGACTATATTGTGTACAAACTGACAACATGAACACTTTTTGGTATGGTTAAAGGGAAGGTTTCTCTTGGTCATAAAAAAGAGAGAACAGCCAGAGACATCTGGAAAAGTCTAGAGCAGAGAAAGTAGTAGACTGAAATGGCCAGCAATCTGAACTTGACCAGGAAAAAGGAAGGAGCAGAGCAGAGAGACTGGGAGGCTTGGGGTGTGCAAAAAGAGGAAAAGAGGGAGAGTGGGGGCAAAAGAGGGAGCACAGGGGAAATAACGGGGTTACAAGGAGAATGAATAGCTTGGGGAAGGGAAACATGTGTTGCCGGGAATTTGGCGCTGAGAACCAAGAGCGAACAAGGGCTTTCAAGTGTGCATCAGGTGCACTGCGGTTTGCTAGAAGACATCACAGGTCGCCTTTTGTCCCTCTGACAGTGATAAGGGAAATGACTCCTTTTGGGAAAGAGGAACCAGCTTCACAAGATCTTAAAGAGTCCTGGCTTACGTCTAGATGCCAGGATTTGGGGAAATGGAGTTTATGCTGTATTTGATATCAGACTCCATGTTGTACCAGAGGACAATTGTTGTCTTAGGATTTTTCCAGGATTATCATAAATCTAACAGTGGGACCACATCAAATATTCTGTGAAGGAATGAATGAATCCCTTCATTCTCTGCAGATCACATCTCTGCAGAGAGAGTGAAATCGGACATCATAAAAAGAACAAGTGTTTTCATTTTAATGGAAACACAGCATCTTACCTAGTAATAGAAGCCAATATCCATCTTTAGGAGACAGTGATATAAAGAAAATACTTTTTACACATACACATGAATGTGTTCAAGTATACAGAGTAATAAAGGCAAGATACCAAATACTGTATACTTCAAGAAATGCAATATAGCCCTACATGAGCATATTTGGGGGTCTGATGGGCAGCAGAGGGGAAGAGCATTGACCTATGATCCATGGGCCTTCGTGACTATCTTCAGTACCAAATTAAATGGATATACATTCATACTTATATGAGTGTGTGTTCTTGATATGTAAGGAACTTTATGAAGATGTTAGGTATAGTCACTTCTAAGGAACTGGAAGATGAATTGACAAAAAGTCGATGAAAGACTTTACAGTTTTTTCTTTGATCATAACGAAAATGAATTTCTTCTTCACTTTTTTTTAAACCTACCATTTCAGTCACAGAAGAATACAGTTTGATGGCAGTAAAGGCATTTATATTGTGACACAGTCATCACTGAGACCCAACTCCGGAACTTTGTTCATCTTTCCAGAGCAAAACTTCATACTCATTGAAAAGTGACTCCCCAAATTCACCTTTCCTCTAAACAATGACTTTTTTTAACCTTTTAACTGTCAACTTTATTTTAAAAATAAAAATACTTTTACATTTTGCACTTTTGGAGCATCATACAACAAAGAAATCTGCATCAGATTAGTAACTCAAAGACATCAACTCTATCTACTAATTTAATACTACTGTATTTAGAATGAATTAAAATATTTTATATCAATACTTAAGAAAATAAGTTATTTCAAACATGCTGCTCTAATTAAAATTAAAATAACCACTTTTCTTTGTTTCTCCTACTCCCCCTCCTCCTCTTCTCCTCCTCCTCCTCCTCCTCCTTTTCCTCCTCCTCCTCCTCCTCCTTCTCCTTCTTCATCTTCTTCTTTTTCTTTCTTTCTTTTTGTTTTTGTTGTTCTTGATGTTGTTGTTTGAAACAGGGTTTCCCTGGCTGTCCCAGAACTCGCTCTGTAGGTCAGGCTGACCCCAACTCAGAAATCCACCTGCCTCTGTCATCTGAGTGCTGGTATTAAAGGCATGTGCCACCACTGCCCAGCAAAACTACCAGTTTTCAACGCAACCTTAGCACTTTCTTAAAACAAAACATCAAACTGATGCAAACATTCCACAATTGGGAAAAAAAAAGCACTTCTTTTGAATTATAACACTTTGCAAGATATAATCATATTTTTTCAAAGGAACATTGCTGGCACTGTGACTGGAGCCAGGCTTTTAGGGTTTACATTCGGTGGCCAGCTCCAGGTAGGAGGCTAGAATGGGGTGGATTGACAAGAAAATTTGTCAAGTTCCAGAGACAGTGAGACCAGCTTTTCATCAATAGTTATGGATTAGAACAGAAATAAAAAGCCACGATTTCAAAATTTGTATGTATCATGGAGCTGAAACTTCTATCAAGGTCAAGTCTGAAAAATACACTTAGACATGCCAGTTTGCAGAGTACATTCAGTATATACATACATGTCAGTTTACAGAGTACATTTGGTACATACTTCTGCATTTTCTTCAGGCTTGTGACTTAGACTGTAGGAATCGTAGAAATACCGGTTTCTTTTAAAACAAGAATAGGTGCTTTTATAAAATTAAGACTACACAAGATGCCCACGCTAGATTAACTGGTAACAGAACTATTTTTAGAAATGATAAATATGTTTCATCATTTTAGGCATAGACAGCTTGATAATAAAGTCGTACTGTGATAGTTAGACGAACAAACAGGTTTTGTAGGTTCTGTGGAAATAATATCAGACAGTTTCTGAAACTGGAAATTCCATAACACAGTATCAGACTGAGTGTTCTTTTCACTGCCATTAGTTTATGCAATTTATTAATCATTGTCAATGGGTTTTTTTTCCTACGTCCTAATCGTCCTCACACCCAGTAATTGCTATGTTGGTACACAGGGACTGGGAAAGCACCCCAGAACTGAAGTGTCAATATGCTAACACATCCTTAATGCCTTACTCACGCTTCTAGATCTTTCCCTTCTTCCCTCTTCCTAGTTCCAAGCCACCAATGAGTACAGAGAGGGAGGGCAATGCTATGCACACAGATGCATATTAGTTTGCTCAGAGTCATCTATACACACTATAAATCTCTAGGTCCTAGTTGACAGGGTAGAACAAGCCAGAGGCAGGGAGAGTCAGGCTAGATAAGTGTGAGGTAGGCAGGAGTGCTGAAAAATAAGAGATTGAGATAGTCCAATAGCAGGAGTGTTGCCGTAAGTAACCAGGACACCAATTTAAGGGCAACAGTGCTCATTGGCAATAGGAATGGAGATGCAACTGACAACCAGAGATGGGGGAAAGTACCATTTAGTGCCCAGCACTGAGCAGTAGAACACGGACTGGGTGTGGAGCCACTCTCGAGGCTAAGAACGTGATATAGATCCTCTCAGGATGCTTTGGCTTTTATTTATGTTCCTGGAATGAAGCTAGACTTAGGATGTCTCAGTCTGAGAATTCAAAACTGTCTGCTGGAGAATGGTCACCTAGGAATTCCCCAGAGAATGCCAAGTAGAAACTAAGAAAGGGGAGAACAGAGGCTTCAGACATGGGCAACAAGCAGTAAGTGCGTGATTAAGGAATTCTGGGATGTATTGCACATGTATTGAGATGTGCAAGGAGATTACATCATCCCAGGGAAATGTGTCCAGAATGCGAATGCAATGAAAACATTTGAAACCTAAATAACTGTATTAAGAGAGCCTCCAGCAAGAGGAGAATTGTCTGTATAATTGGGGAAAGCAACGACAGAAACAGTAACGCTCACGATGCAGCAGTCATTATTCCAATCATGCAGCATATATTAACACACTAATCTTAATTTAGTCATGCTCTGTAAATGTTTTGTAAGTATACAATGTATTTTGATCAAATCAACTTTTTCCAACTCCTCCCAGACCCCCAACATCATGGCCTCCTCCCACCTTCATGTTCTCTTTTTTTTTATTTTAATAATACATTGTGTAAAATCAATGCTGCACAACTATAGGATGTTATAGCATGGACAACCTGCCAGGGACCACATTCCTGATGAAAACTGACTTTCTATCCCAACAGCCATCAACATCCAAAGCTCCTTCCCTTAGAGTGGGACTTCATAAGCCACTCCCAAATCTATCCTGGAATTTTGACAGGCTTACTCTTATGCAAATCTTGTGTAGGTGGCCACAACCAATGAGAGTTTGTGAGTACAGGAGAAATTGTTCTAATTGTTCTGGGGCAGTCTGTCCCAACCTTTGGCTCTTACAATCTTTCTGTCTCTTCTTCCACAATGTTCTCTGAGCCATGTGGGAAGGAAATGTGATATAGTTGTTCCATTTAGGGCTGAGCTCTCTGCCCTTCCACATTCTCTTCACTCTGGCTATCGAAGAGTCTCTGCATTGTTCCTACAAAAAACAGTTTCTCTCATGAGGATGGAGAGCTATATTCATTTATATAGAGAAAGACATTTATTTAGAAGGCCCTTTGATATCAAGTCTATTTACCAAAATCATAATAGTAGGTTTTCCCATAGGTTCTATGACTTCGCTGGGTTCTTGGCCAAGTTTACATTACTAGGCATGAGTCTCCTCCTATGGAGTAGGCCTTAAATCAAATCAGAAAGCACTTGTTATTATCCCTGTAACATTCATGCCCCTATTTCACCATAGCCACATCTTGCAAAGTTGCAGCTTACAGGATTCACAGCTGAGAAAGATTGTTGATTACTTTTCTCCCTCAGCAGACTACACAGCCCCTTCTAGGGGCTAGACAAAAAAAAGCTAGACAGTACTAGGAAAGCTAGACAGTAGGGAGGAAGCTTCTCGATTTCTATGATGGATAGTTTTTCTGGGTATAGTAATGTGGATAACTATAAGGACTGAAATATGTTACTCTAGGCTCTTCCAGATTTCAAATTTTCCATGGAGAAATCAATAGTTATTGTGATGAGCCTGATATTATGTGTGATTTGGACCTCCTGTCTTTAAGATTTCAGTACCATGTAGTCTGTGTGCCTGATGGTCTGTTTCTGATATAGTCTTGGGAGTTCCTTTTCTGGTTCTGTATATTCGATACTCTCTCTCTAACTCTTGTGTTTGGATAAGCATTTCTTTCCCTAGACTTGGGGGTTATAACTATGAGCTTGTAGGTTTGAACTTTTCGCACTGTCCAACAGATCTTGCATTGCAGGTCATAACTTTCTTGTTTTTTTAAACATACCATTGTGCTTAATTGAATGATTTGATTCCGCTACTTTGTCTTCAAGCCCCGATATTCTTGTGTGTGTGTGTGTGTGTGTGTGTGTGTGTGTGTGTGTGTGTGTGTGTGTTATCTGTTCTGTGAATGTCTTTCCATGGAGGTTTTGTATTTGACTATGGAAATTTTTACTTCTGGTCTTGTTTTGGCGTGCTTTTCCTTTAGTATTTCCATCCCATTACTGACTTCTATTTTCATACTTGAATCGACTTCCTTGTTTTATTCAACTGCCTGTGAGTTTTATAAGCTTTACTTAGTAGATTGTTTGTATCCTCTTTGAATTTGCTCACACATTTATTTGTATCCGCCTTTAAAATCTTTGAACATATTTTAAATTGTTCTTTCTGGTTATTTGTCTGGAATTTTGTCTACGTCACTGTCGTTGGTAACTATTCCTACAGGAGTCTCACTTTTTTGAAGAGGCATTTAGTCTTGACATTTCATGTTATTGACATTTGACGTTAAATTTTGCCCATCTTGAGTTGATTTGCTGAGACTTTTTGATGCATCTAAGTTCAGTTCTTTCGGTGCTTAGTATTTCTACTGCCTCAAAAGTCTTGAGCTCAGGCTCAGGGCTCAGGGTTGATTAAAGTTCAGTTGTAGAGAGATTTGGTATTGATTCAAGAATGGAGTAGTTGAAGGTGATAACCTGGTGAGAGTGGGGACCTGAGGCATAGCTTCTGTCCTCTTAAACCAGAGTCAATGCAGGCGTGGTTAACCCAAGGCAGCTATTTGATATATTATCTGATCATCACAGCCTAAGTTAAAGGGTACTCTGGGAGTGCTCATTGAATGCAAAGATCTCTAACTTCATGTATTAGTATGTATTCAGAGTAAGTAGTGGACGAGAGTTTGAGGGGTCAGTGAATCATGTACTTACTTCCCTAGTCGGTGAATGTACCTAGTGCCAAAGATGAGTAATCAAACGAGTGAGGGTATTGTATTCCTCTGGCTTCACTAGACTTATTACATGCTAGTGAGGGATATTATAGTAGAGAAGGGTTTTTTGGACATCTGTACCTCTCACCTACATGACTAGGGTGAGCATATTGAGTGGTCAAAGTATGCACTGGAAGAAGAGGGTTCTGGGGTCTCTCACCTTTCTCCATCAGGAAGAGAGGCAGAAGTATGCACACAACTCATAGAGCCCAGAGATTCCTTACCTGACCCCACCAGAAGCTGGAGGAGTTGCAGAAGTGTGGGTCAGAGGCTGAGGGTCCAGGGACTGCTCACATGTTTGTACAAGGAATTAGGATGGTGTTGGAAGTGTCTAACTCACTAATCTTCAAATATTCCTAAAAGTGCCATCATTGTTCTTGTCGTTTGAGACATACATCGGTAAAGGTGAGGCTATGTTCGTATTTTTCATCACTGTACAAGAACAAAGGCACACTGGATTGTTGAGCACATCTTTTCATCTTATTCATCTTATTAATAATTATATCTTATTATAAAGATATAATTTATTGTTGGAAAAGGCGACTCTATTAGATGAATAACAGAAAATGTACAATGTACAGGAGACATTCATATTAACCTTTCTCCAATTACACCAATCCCTGGAAATTATCTGATTAGGAATCCCGATTCTCTAGAACCCTTATTAGTGAGTAGAGCCTCTTAGGTACCAGAAAAGAATATTCACCAGCATGATGTTAACATTCTAGATTACACATCTGTATTTTGTGTGTTTCATTACCGTAACTTTATCACACAGAGCCTTCAAAGAGGAAACCATCTGGAATTACAAACTAAGGAATGACCTTGTGAGTGCTGTCAGTGGACTGAGGTAACTTCTGAAGTGAAAACTTAAGGGTCCTTTGAAAAGTCAGTTGTGCCACTCTGGAAATCAATCTGGCGGTTCCTCCGAAAACTGGGCACCTCACTTCCAGAAGATCCTGCTATACCACTCCTGGGCATATACCCAGAGGATTCCCCACCATGTAATAAGGATACATGCTCTACTATGTTCATAGCAGGCCTATTTATAATTGCCAGATTCTGGAAAGAACCCAGGTATCCCTCAACAGAAGAGTGGATGCAAAAAATATGGTATATCTACACAATGGAGTACTATTCAGCCATTAGAAACAATGAATTCATGAAATTCTTAGGAAAATGCATGGAGCTAGAGAACATCATACTAAGTGAGGTAACCCAGACTCAAAAGGTGAACCATGGTATGCACTCACTAATAAGTAGATATTAACCTAGAAAACTGGAATACCCAAAACATAATCTACACATCAAATGAGGTACAAGAAGAAAGGAAGAGTGGCCCCTTGTTCTGGAAAGACTCAGTGAAGCAGTATTCAGCAAAACCAGAACGGGGAAGTGGGAACGGGTGGGTGGGAGGACAGGTGGAGAGAAGGGGGCTTATGGGACTTTCGGGGAGTGGGGGGGCTAGAAAAGGGGAAATCATTTGAAATGTAAATAAAAAATATATCGAATAAAAAAATGTACAAAAAAAGAAAAAGAAAAGAAAAGTCAGTTGTGTTGGATGTTGTTTTGCTGGGGCAAACAAGTGAAGGAGTGTTTTCCTAAAATGGACATATATGAAAAACTATGGCTGACTCATAAAGAAACATGTAGATGAAACAGAGACACAGGAGAAAGGATGTTTTGCTAAAGCAAGCATGTGAGAGGACATGTGATAAAAGATTCTTTGCTAATGACATGCTTGTATTGGTCTGCCTTTCATTGTGTAGTTGAGATGCATTTGTTGTGACTCCATAGAGAGAAACACAGCAAAAAAACTTCTGGTGGTGTGCTGCAGCTTTTGCGGCTTTTGTGGACTCCAGATGATTGGCAGAGTGATGTCAGCTGAGATGGACATACATGCTCAGACAGGACATGTGATATATGAAGGGAAAAACTGACTGTCAGACGCCCAACCACAATGCCTCTCCAACAGCACATAGAATCCAACTTAGAACTGCCAATAATAACTCGTGAACCCAGTCTACCTGCCTATCAATCAAGCAACCCACCCATCACCTGCTTATGGATTCTGACCCAGAACCTAGGGACCCCAGACCCAGTCTGCACATCCTTCTAAAGAGTGGATGTCTGAATAAAAGCCTAAATAAAATAAAACTCAAAATTAAAAACTCACAAAGTCAAAGAAAAGACTCAAAAGAAAGTTTCACCAACATACTGGATCATGTGGAAGAGAAAATATTAAAGGTATCAGAGGTAAGGTAGAGAAAATATAGGAAACTGATTACTCAGTAAAATAAAATGTTGAAGCTAAAAAACAAACAAAAAACAGAAAGGGCACACACCGGAATTTGGGGCACCATAAAAAGACAAAATCTATGAATAATAGGCATAGAAGATGGAGAAGAAATATAGATCAAAACACCAGGTGGTGGTGATGCACACCTTCAAACATAGCACTTAAAGACAGGTGGATCTCTGAATTCAACATCAGCCTGGTCTACAGAGTGAGTTCCTGGACAGCCAGGGAATCTTATCTAGAGAAGAAAGAAGGAGGAGGAAGAGGAGAAGGAAGAAGAAAAGGGGTGAAGAAGGAAAGAAGGAAAGAAGAAAGGAAGAAAGGAAAGACTGAAACCCAGATTAAAAACTTAGAAAATATTTTTGATAAAAATAGAAGAAATTTTCCCAAATGTAAGAAAATATATAGCTATCAATGTACAAGAGGTATACAGAACATCAAAAAGACAGGACCATAGAAATAACTTTACATTCTGTCTAATAATCAAAACACTAAATGTATAGAACAAAGTGTACAGGATATTGAACATCTTAAGAGAAAAAAAACAAGTCACATGTAAAAACAGGCCCATCAAAATATAACCTGAATATTCAATGGAGACCCAGTTTTTATGGTGCCCCAATCTTGAATTGAAACCCAGAAAGTCCTATACTGGTGCACTACAAGTTTAAAATGACTACACATGCCAACCCAGATTATTACATACAGTAAAACAACTAGTCATAACCAAAGAAGAAAGAAAAAGTCTACACAATAAAATGAGATTTAACACTTATGTACACTAAGCCAACTAGAAAGAATATGTCAATCTAAAGAGAGGATTTAATATATCCAAAAATACACAAGAAATAATCCCAGGATAACTAACTAAAAGAGGTCTAAGGAAACAACCTCACAACAAAAAAATCAAAATAACAGAAATTAACATTGTTCAATGGTATCTGTCAATATTAATGGCACCAATTTCTCAAAAAAAAAAGACACAGATTAATGGATTTGATTAGATAAGAATCCATCTTTTTGCTTTCCTCCAAGAAATACACATCGCCATTAACAACAGACCCTACCTCAGAGTCAAGGAAGAGGGAAAAGTACCCCAAGGAAATAGAACTAGGAAACAGATATGGCTATTTTAATATCTAACAAAATAGGCTTCAAATCAAAACTAGTCAAAGAGTTAGGGAAGAACATTAATGTTCATTGTGATAGTTTGGCCCCCATAGGCGTATGTGTTTGAGTGCTTGGGCCACAACTGGTGGAACTATTTGGGAAGGATTAGGAGGCGTGACCTTCTAAGAGGAGATGTACCAGTTCAGTTGAGGCCTGGATGTTTCTACTGTATCCTGCCACTGCTGCTGATTAATGAAGAGACCAAAAATATACCCTGGAGAAAAAGCAGCATCTTTAACAATGGTCAAACTGGATAGCTACATATACATGAATAAAGCCAGATCCTTATCTCTTATCCTGCAATAAACTAAACTCTAAATGTATAAAGGACCTTGACAAAAGATGTGATGCCTTGAGACTGCTAGAAGACAAAGTAAGGAATGTGCTTGAACTTGTGCAAGGCAGAGAAAATGACTTTCAAACAGGGCTCCAATAGCATATGCAGTAAGACCAATTAACAAGACACCATATACAACTAAGCAGCTTCTGTACAGAAAAAGACATCATTGGACTGACAAAGAAGCAAATTGAATGAGACAAAATCTTTACTATGTTTACATCTGACAGAAGGCTGGTGTCTAGGATATACAAAGGACTAAAAAAATTAACATAAGAAAACAAACAACCCTACTAAAACATGGGATATGACACTAAATAGAGAATTCTCAAAAGATAAAATAGAAATACTTGGGAAACAGACTGTAAAATATTCAACTTCTTTATCTATCAGAGAAATGTAAATTAAAACTGCTTTGAAATATTATTCTATTCCAGTGAGAATGGCCAAGATTTTTTAAGTAAAGAAATAAATACAAAAGAACAAAACAAAAACCAAACAAGCAAAAATAATAAGAATTGACATCAGATGCTCTTACGGATGTAGGAAAAGAGGAAAGCTTACTCATTACAGCTGAGAATGCAAATTGATGCAACCACTGTAGATATCGGTGTGGAGATGCCACAAAAATCTAGAACTAGCATCTACCACACTATATACTATACTATATCCATCTATATACTCTTAGGCATATACCCAAAAGACTCCATATCCTTCTATAGAGATAACTGCTCACCTATGGCATTGCTGCTCTAGTCACAATAGTCAGAAAATAGAAATAGCCTAGATGTTTATCATCCAATGAAAGAATAATATAAATGTAGTGAATTTATATTTATTATTCAGCTGTTTCAAAAATGAAATTATGAACTTTACAAGTGGGTAGAAATAGAAACAATCATTTCGAATGAGGTAATCCAGACACAAAAAAACCTATATTTATAATTCAGCTGTTTTCACATGTGTGTAGATGTTAGCTTTGACTCTTTAGATAGGTGTGTGCATTCAGAATACCCATGGAGGTTAGTGAACTAGTCAGGAGTCATGAGCAAGGAGATCTTTCAGGGTAGGGCATGTAGACTACAGCGATGTGAAGAAGGAAAGGAAAATGGTGAAACTGAAGGATTAAATGGGGCAGGGGATGAGAGACCTATGTGAAGAAAGGAGTACAGGGAAGTAGAACTAACACTAAAGGCCTTTTTAAAAAGCCATATGGAAGCCTACTACTGTAGAAGGTCCTGAAAATGTACATACATATAAAATTAGTGTAAAAGGAGCTACCCTACAGTGATCTGGGGAAGGGGCAGTGAGGGACAATACCTCAACTGGACACCACATGCTGGCAAATAAAAACTCCAATACCAGGAATGGGTTCGCTATTTTTGAGTTGTTGACCAATGGGCTCAGACAGACCTCCAATGTTACAGGATGTTGATGATGCTCTTAGTTATCCTGCAGAATTTGATAGTAAGACCCTATTGCTGAAAACACCACATACTGAGTCAGAGAACATGGGGAAATCAGGCTGGTGCTCATTTGGAAGCTTCATCCCTAGTGGCTAGCTTTCAAAATGCTGGAAGGCGCTATGTGTGCTACCAGAGGAAAAAAGTACTCATCATTGTTACCCAACTGTGAACCCTACAATAATGACTGGCCTAACAAGGCATACCAGTTGGTGCAATATTAGCACAGATGTTATGAGAGTAATCAACTACTTTCTGATTGGATCTACGGCCTATGCCATGAGATAGAACCTATCCCTGGCACTGCTACTAAAGTCAAGAGCCTGTGATTAAAGCAATCATAAGTCCTAAAGAAGCACCTACTACTATTATCCTGCTAAATAGACCAAGTATTAAAGTGACTCCTAGTAATATATTGGTAGACCTAGAGATCAGTGAATCTCTCAAGTCTCATCAGACAATTTGTAGATTAACACAGATACACTTAACTGGTCAACATGTAAAAAGTAAGAGACTAAAGTGTTCATCCCTAAACGGGGTATCTATATCACATTCTTCCCCACAAGGGTCATCGATCTTCATGGAAAAGGGTGGGGCAAAGACTGTAAGAGCCAGAAGTGGTAGATGACTTCAAGAAACCATGTCTTCCATATACAACAGAGCAACCGCACATAGAAATTCACAGCAGTTGCGACAATATACAAAGGCCTGAGCAAGCTTAGGCCATACAACATCCCAGCATAGAGACCAGGAAGCTGAGAACATTCTAGGACTAGGTTAGCAGACAGATTATACAGAGGCTAGAAGCTTCCAGGCCTAGGCCTAGGGACAGTTGGAACAGAGATGGAAGTGCCCTGTGCTCAGCTGAGCCATGTACACTTTCAACTCACCATCTTCTCTGATGAATAAAAGTCATATTTACAGTTGACATTAAAAGGCAACCTTTTTTCCTAAGTGATTCTAGAATCTAGTGATTTGTCATCTTGGAGATGCCAAGTTACCAGTTTGAAAAATAAATGAAACAAGGAATAATGGAAATGACCGTCTTCAATGGCTAATCTGGAGCCTGGTGCTATGGTGGAGTCTCCTTCAGAACATTTTCAGAAAGTGGTTTTGGATTTTGTTTCTTGAGTTCATCTTCGCCTTTTAGATCTCCCGATAACAAAAGTTGTACCCAAATGCTGACCTATTTGTAGGAGGAAGGCATCACATACTAATAAGGTCTATCAGTTCTCTCTGGACTCCAAGCTGCCTGTGATAGCTGCTCTTTATCACCAACTTGATCGCATTTAGAGTCACCTGTTGCTTTCCAACAAAGGCCTAACAGACGAGAGGACTACTCTCAAAGTGGTCCACACTTTGCAGAGGTGCCTCTTCTGCAAAAGCAAGCTTTTCTGTGGTTTCCCCGCCATCCCTCACAGCATACCAGCTTCTCAGGACTTCCAACATGGGCTCAGTGCTAGTGAACTTCTAGGGGATTTCAGAACTGAATTACAATGTCGAGGTGTCTAGGCTTGTAAAGTGAGCAGCTACTACTGGGATCTCTGCCTCCCCGGAATGCAGATGGCTGGACTACATAACTCTTATTACAGAATCCAATCTAACAGACTCTCTCTCTCCATCTCTCTCTCTTTCTCTCTCTCTCTCTATCTATCTATCTATCTATCTATCTATCTATCTATCTATCTCTTTCTCTCTCTGTGTGTATGTGTGTGTGTTCTGTTCCCTTAGAAAAACCTGTCTAATATGCAATCCTAGATGTATAGTGTAATGATTCTTAAAGAAACAATTTCACAACACTATAAGGCATTCAATGAAGATGTTTAATATATTTTCTTTCCTTTTTTTTTCTTTTGTGTGGGAGTGGTGGTGAGTGTGTGTGGTCTATGACCAAGTGGTGTGTGCATACTTGCACTGATTTGTGTGTACATGTACAGAAACCAGAGGAAGATGCTAGGTGTTCTTTTCTGTTACTCTCTGCCTCATTCCCTTGACACAGGGCCTATGACTAAGGCTGGTGCTAGGACAGAAGCCAACAAGCCCTAGCAATTCCCACCTTCCTTTCCGATAGCACTGGGCTACAGGTGTATGGGTGGGTACACTTAACTTTTTACATCATTGTGGGGATTTGAATGCAGTTCTTCATGCCTGTCAAGTACTTTTACTGACTAAGCCTTTTCTTCATCAACCCTAGAGCATCTTCTTCATGTCTTCATCCATAGTATTATAATCATTAAATAAAAGTTCTTAATTTATAAGTGCCTGCAAAGTTCTGGTATACATACGGGTCAAATGAATGTGGTGTCTACACTTCTCCATCTTTCCACTTCCAAAAACAAGGAACAACCATATATGGTACATTGACATCATTCAAAGCAATGAGGGTAAAGGGTGGTAGTAGGTTCAGTGGGTAAAGATGCTTGCCACCAAGTTTGATGATGACTGTTTGGTTCCCTGGTACCCACATAGTAGAAGGAGATCTGATCTCCCACAGTTATCCTCTGATCTTCATGCACATACAATAACACCCATCCCCTGCCACCATCACACACATACAAATAGATAAATAAATGTAATGAATTTACATTCAAATGCTGCAGTTGGCTTTATATATCTCCCATTTGTACCACAGGCACATTGTAAACTTTGAACCATACCAAAAAGCTGAACCAATCAAAGAGCCT
This sequence comes from Apodemus sylvaticus, assembly GCF_947179515.1. Lineage (NCBI taxonomy): Eukaryota > Metazoa > Chordata > Mammalia > Rodentia > Muridae > Apodemus > Apodemus sylvaticus. The sequence goes on along the minus strand of NC_067490.1, from coordinate 47,719,657 downwards.
CCAATTTTTATTAATAAACTATTATTTCTCAAGTCGAGAAAATTCTGGGTTTTCATGAATTTATTCTGGAGAAGGAGAAAGAAATGTTTGTAACCACAGGCAGGTTTCATAACCACTCCAAGGAAATGACAAGTTCTTCTTAAGGACAATTCCTTTTGCTTTCTGTAATTGGAGGTGAGAAATATCATTTGTTTCTTTCACCAAACCACAAAAAAAAAAAAAAAAGACTGACATCATTCTTTTACCACAGGAATTGGAACTACATGTACTATCAAGAGACTGTATTCTCATTCTCACGCCTAGCATAGAGGTTGAATTGCGTGCAGAGATGTTGAGAGAGGGAACAGAATGGGGAAAGCCACAGCGCTGTTACTGGCTCTAGAGAACATGCAGTCTAACATTTTCCCCTTCTAGTACTTTCTTCCTGTAAGTGCCAAGTGAATATTTGTTTCTTTTTTTCCTCTGGTCTGTGCCCTCTCAGTTGGGAGCCAAGCTAGTTGTCTAGACTGACAACCAACAAAGTTATATGCTTCATGAAAAGAAAAAGTCTTCACATATTAAACCGTTTCGGTGATAGGGAGTGAGTCTACAGAGACATCATGGGAAAGTGGCAATGGTACAGTAAAAATATCTGATTAAAATTCCTTTTGAAAGCCAGGCGTGGCAGTGCATGCATGCCTTTAGTCCCAGCAATGGGGGGGCAGAGTGTTCAGTGAGCAGCTATCTGTGAGTCCCAGGACAGCCTGGACCACACAGAGAAACCCTGTCTCAAAAACCATTAATAAATTAATTAAAATTCATTTTTTCTTTTTTTTTTCTTTTTTTTTTTTTTCTTTTTTTTTTTTTTTTTTTGCTTTGCTTTGCTTTGCTTTGCTTTGCTTTGCTTTGATTTGATTTGATTTGATTTACTTTGCTTTGCTTTGATTTGATTTGATTTTCAAGACTTGGCTTTTCTGTGTAGCCCTGACTGTCCTGGAACTCGATTTGTAGACCAGAATGACCTCAAACTCAGAGAGTCAAAAGCCTCTGTCTCCCAAGTTCTGGGATTAAAAGTGTGGGCCACCACCATCCAGTCCCCTTTTCTAAAATAGGATGATACCAAAAAAGTTAGAAACGTTATTATCTTCATTACTTTTTCTATTGCTATGGGGAAAAAAAAAAACATGACCAAAGCAATTCATTCAAGAAACTTTTAATACGGCTTATGGTTTCAGAGTGTTAGGGTCCACGTTGTCAGTGCAAAGGAAGGAAACGCTGAGAGATCACATCTTGATCTGCAAGCAGAGAAAACTAACTCAGAATGTCACGAGTCTTTTGGAAGTTCAAAGTCTACCATCAGTGACATACTTCTGCCATCAAGCTCACAAACACCTCCTGATCTTCCCCAGAGCCAGTGACAGAAGAACAAATATTCAAATATATGAGCCTGTGCAGGCCAGTCTCAGTCAATCCAGACAGGTTCCACCTCTCCAAACATATATGACTACCAAAATGTCGAGGTGACATCCCAAGAGGGTCAAGTGAGTTTGGATCCTCAGTCTTTACTGTCTCTTTACAGCAATAATGGGGATAAAGAAGAACTTTATTATAAAGTAGAATTTAAGCCTTATTGTGGCATTAAAAGAAATATTTAGAAACTACTATTTTTATGCTCATCATATTTTGTTTCAATATTATTGTTTCTATATTAATTCTAGATCCATCTTTACCTTAATTGCAGAAAAAATATATTGGCGAGGTAAACTTAATTACAATACACTGAAGTGAGCCATGAGAATACAGGAAAACCTTGAAAGGAAGTGCTGTAGATACTGGATCATACAGGCAGGTAATATACCATTGAAGACATAGACTCCTTAAGGGCATGGGTGTCACTCCTGAATGTGAAAACACATATTCCAAGGAAGACTATCTAAAAGGAGAAAATCAATTTCACAGTGGAAAAACTTGAGAAAAACCACTGGATCTGAGTGCTGCTATGGCCTGCCTACAAGAGCGCCTCCTCTTACCCCAACCCCATTCCCCGGAGCCTCTACTTGTACCTCCTGGCGCAGAACCAGAGCCCCCAGCCCTTTCTTGCTCATCTCTCAGACTTTGCTCAGAACCAATCTCCACTATTTTGTGTTATCTCTGACTCACAGAAACTTTCCTCCAAGGACTCCACAGTCACCACACTTTCCTAGTATCCAGAGTAGACAACAGTGACCGAAGAACAGAGCACCCACCCAGCAAAAACAAAATGAGATATCTATACCTCAACATCATGACCCCAGATGCTTAAATCCGTGAACAAAAAAATTCAAATATAAACAACCAGGATAAATTTCTTCTAGAATCTAGCAACCCTATTGCAGTAGACTCTGGGAAAAGCAATTTATTTAGCTGAAGCACAAGAAAAGGCCCTCAAAATAGCAAGAATAAATATGTTCGAGAGCCTTAAGGAAGATATGAATAAAGCTTAATAAAGCTGTGAAAATGCAAACAGTTGAATAAAACAAAATATTGCAAGATGTAAAAGTAGAATTTAACAAAGAAATAGAATCACTAAGGAAAACTCAAATTGAAATATAACTGGAACTGAAAAACTTAGGCTGTCAAACAAAAAAACTACTATGTAAGCTTCACTAAGAAATTAAAAGACATGAAAGTGAGAATTTCAGGTCTTGAAGACAAGGCAGGGAATTTAAAAAAAAAAAAATTCAGGCAGCTGAAAAAATCTGGAACTCTACGAGAGGATAAAATCTACCTCTATACAAATAATTTGTATAGAACAGTGGTTCTCAACCTTTCTAACTCTGCAACTCTCAAATATAGTTCCTCATGTGTGGTGACACCCCCAACCATAAACTTATTTTCTTGCTACTTCATAACTGTAATTGTCCTACTGTTATGAATTATAATATAAATATCTGATATGGGACCCCTGTGAGGTAATGACCCACAGGTTGAGAACAGCAAATGTAGAGGAAAGAGAAAAAGAAACTCTGGTGACAGAAAGTAATTTTTAGCAAAGTCAGAGAAAAAAATTGTCCAATTAAAGATATATTTATCAATAGTCCAGAAAGCACGCAAAATGCCAAATAGACAAAAACCAAAAGAGGGATTCACTATAATACATAATAATGAAAACACTAAATATTCAGAACAAAGAAAGGATATTAAAAGCCACAAGTGAAATAAAGCAGGTCACATATAAAGGCAGAACCATTGAATAACAGCTGACTTTATAGTTAGACTCCAAAACCCAGAAAGGCCTGAATGAGTGTTCTATAAATCCTAAGATACCATAGATGCCAGCTCAGACTACCACATCCAGGAAAACTATCAGTCACTATCAACAGAGGAAGAAAAACATCCTACAATAAAACCAAATTAAAGCAATCTCTATCTACAAATCTAGCTCTACAAAAGGCACTAGAAAAATACTTCAGTCTAAGGAGGTTAACTATATCAATGAGGACAGAAAACAATCAGTAAATCAAGAATAGTAAATCAAAAGGGAGAAAAGCAATCATTCCATGACAACAAAATAACAGGGCAATAAACAGTGTTCATTAATACGTCTCAATATTAAAGGTTTCAATGCCCCAATAAAAAGATATGAACAAACATAAGATTACAAAGTATCCATCTTTCTGCTGCCGCCAAGAAACACACCTCATCATCAAAGACAAACATAACCTTAAGATAAAAGGATGAAAAAGGCTACTCCATGCAAATAGATCCAAGAATCGAGCATGTACAGCTATTTTAATATCTGATAAAATAAACTTCAAATCAAAACTGATGAGAAGAGAAAAGGTAGAACAATATATGCTAAAAAAATGTTAACAATATATGTTAAAGAAACCATTCGCCAGGAGGATACTACAATTCATAATGTTTTTTGCACGAAACACAAGGGCACTAAAGTTCATAAAAGAAACACTACTACAGCTAAAAGATTATTGGCCCTCATGCACTGATAGTGGGTGACTTCAATACCTCTGTCTTTAAAATAGATATGTCATTCAGACAAAAAATACAAAGAAACTATAGTGTTAAATAACATCATAAACCAAATGGACCTAGCAGACAGTTGCAGAACGTTCCACTCAAGCATTAAAGAATATACTCTCTTCTTGGCAGATCATGATGATTTCTCCAAAGTTGACCACATAACATCATAAGATACAAAGCACATCTCCAATTTTTTTCTCCAAATATTTTCTTTTATATACATATATATGTGTGTGTGTATATATGAAAATTTAAATTATACCTTGCATCCTACCTGACCAACATGGATTAAAGTTGAATATCAACAATAACAGAAACAGCAGACATTATACAAACTCATGGAAAGTGGAAAAACTCACAATAAATGAAAACGTGGTCAAAATGAGAATTTAAGAGAAGAGAATTTAAAAGTTTTAAGAACTGAATGAAAATGAAAATACAACATACTCAACCCTATGAAATACAATGAAGATGGTTCTAAGAGGCAAGGTCATAGCAGTAAGTGCCTATATTAAAAAAAAAAAACTATAGAGAGCTCATATTAGTAACAACAAAATTGAAAGCTATTGAACTACAAGAAGAAATCCTCCTCCCCCATCCCCCCAAAAAAAAGATTACTTGGGGAAAAAAATAATTGAACTTCAGGATGAAAGTCAATGAAATGGAAACAAACATATAAAGAAACAAAAATATGCAAAGAATCAATGAAATGAATTAATTCTTTGAGACAATCAACAAAAATGAAAAAACCTTATCCAAATTAACCCAAAACAGAGATAGAAAATCCAAATTAGTGAATTAGACTTGAAGAAGGGGAGATTACAATGGATACCAAGAAAATTCAGAGAATAATAAAGACATATTGAAAAAGTCTCTATTCCACCAAACTAGAAAATCCGAAAGAAATGGATGAATTTCTTGGTATATAACTATCTACCAAACTAAAATGAAACAAGCAATTTATACAAACTCATAACCCCCAATGAAACAGAAATGGTAATTAAGAGCTACTGAACAGGCGGGTGTGGCCAGTAGCACAGAGAATGCAGGAGTTTGGGAGCAGCTGGGCCAGGGTCCGTCCCGGCTCCACCCTCACCAAGGAGTCGGGCATCACCACAGCCATCTGTGCATAAACCCTGCCAGGGGAGAACTGCTATGCAGGGAGTATTTGACTCCCAGGTTTGGAGGTGAGGCTTCCATTTTCTCTCCAGTGACTGAGCAGGTGGGTACAGTCAGGAGTGCAGGGAACACAGGAGTAGCAGAGGGACAGGGTTAGTCCAGGCTCCACTTGCACCCAGGAGCTAGGCAGCTCCACAGCACTCTATGCCAGGGGAGAGCTGGACAACTAGGGGTGCTGAGACAGGCTTGCAGGCCCAAAGGAGGGACAAGCGCCAGCCAGAGACAGCAGGACAATCTAACAAAAGATATAACAAGATGGTGAAAGGCAAACATAGGAACAAGACCAACAGAAGTCAAGGCAACATAACACCATCCGGACCCAATTCTCCCATAACAGCAAGTCTTGGGTACCCCAACATACTGGAAAAGCAAGATTTGGATTTAAAAATCACAGCTCATGATACTGATAGAGGGCTTCAAGAAGGACATAAATAACTCCCTTAAAGAAATACAGGAGAACACAGGTAAACAGGAGGGAGCTCTTAAAGAATTACAGGAAAGCACAGCATAACAGGTGAAGGAATTGATAAAAAAAAAAAAAAACCACCCAGGATCTAAAAATGGAGGTAGAAACAATAAAAAAAACAAAAAGGGAGACAACTCTGGAGCTAGAAAACCTAGGAAGGAAGTCAGGAATCATGGATGGCAAGCAGCAACAAGAGAATACAAGACGTGGAAGAGAGAATCTCAGATGCATAAAATACCATAGAAACTATTAACACAGTAGTCAAAGAAAAAGCAAAATGCAAAAAGCTCCTAATCCAAAACATCCAGGAAATCCAGGATAAAATGAGAAGACTAAAACCTAAGGATAATAGGTATAGAAGGAAGTGAAGACTTCCAACTTAAAAGGCCAGTAAATATCTTCAACAAAATTATAGACAAAAACTTCCCTAACCTAAAGAAAGAAATGCACATGAACATACAAGAAGTCTACAGAACTCCAAATAGATTGGACCAGAAAAGAAATTCCTCCTGTCACATAATAATTAAAACACCAAATGCACTAAACAACAACAACAAAAAGAATATTAAAAGCAGTAAGGGGGAAAGGTCAAGAAACATATAAAGGCAGACCTATCAGAATTTCACCAGACTTCTTGCCAGAGATTAAGAAAGCTAGAAGATCCTGGGCAGATGTCATAGAGACCCTAAGGGTACACAAATACAAACCCAGGCTACTATACACAGCAAAATTCTCAATTACCATAGGTGGAGAAACCAAGGTATTCCATGACAAAAACAAATTTACACAATATCTCTCCACAAATCCAGTCCTTCAAAGGATAATGGATGGAAAACACCAAAAAAGGGAAGGAAACTAAATACTAGAAAAAGCAAGAAATTAATCTTCTTTTAACAAACCAAAAAGAAAAATGCCATACAAACATAACTCCACATCTAATAACAAAAATATCAGGAAACAACAATCACTTCTCCTTAATATCTCTTAATATCAATGGACTCAATTCCCCAATAAAAAGAGATAGACTAACAGACCAGATACATAAACAGGACCCAACATTTTGCTGCATACAGGAAACTTACCTCAAACACAAAGAGAGACACTACCTCAGAGTAAAAGCTGGAAAACAATTTCCCAAGCAAAAGGTCCCAAAAAACAAGCTGGTGTAGTCATTCTAATATGGAATAAAATTGACTTTGAACCTAAAGTAATCAAAAAAAGATGCAGAAGGGACACTTCATACTCATCAAAGAAAAAAATCTACCAAGATGAACTCTCAATTCTGAACATATATGCTCCAAATGCAAGGGTACCCTAATTCTAAAAGAAACTTTACTAAAGCTCAAAGCACACATCATACCCCACACAATAATAGTGGGAGATGTCAACACCCCACTCTCAACAATGGACAAATCATGGAAGCAGAAACTAAAAAGAGACACAGTGAAACTAACTAAAGTTATGAACCATATGGAATTAACAGATATCTATAGAACATTTTATCCTGAAACAAAAGAATATACCTTCTTCTCAGCACCTCACAGTACCTCCTCCAAAACTGACCATATACTCAGATGTCAATATATTTCAATATAAGAATATTGAATATTTCAATATAAGAATATTTCAATATAAGAAGATTGAAATAATTCCATGCACCCTATCCAATCACCATGGACTAAGGTTGGCATTCAATAACAACAAAAACAACAGAAAGCCCATATACACACGGAAACTGAACAACATTCTACGCAAAGATAACTTGGTCAAGGAAGAAAGAAAGAAATTAAAGACTTCTTAGAATTTAATGAAAATGAAGGCCCAACATACCAAAACTTATGGGACACAATGAAAGCAGCGCTAAGAGGAAAACTCATAGCTCTGAGTGCCTCCAAAAAGAAACTGGAAAGTGCATACACTAACAGCTTGACAGCCAGCTGAAGTCTCTAGAACAAAAAAAAAAAAAAAAAAAAAAACAAAAGCAAATACACCCAAGAAGAATAAACAGGAGTAGCAGGAAATAATCAAACTCAGGGCTGAAATCAACCAAGGAGAAATAAAAAGAACGATACAAAGAATCAACCAAACCAGGAGCTGGTTCCTTGAAAAACGAACAAGATAGATAAACCCTTAGCCAAACTAATGAGAGGGCACAGAGGCAGTATTCAAACCAACAAAATCAGAAACAAAAAGGGAGACATAACAACAGATGCTGAGGAAATCCAAAAAAATCATCTGATCCTGCGATAAAACCCTATATTCAACAAAAGGGGAAAATCTAGATGAAATGGACAATTTTCTAGATAGAAACCAGGTATCAAAGTTAAATCAGGATCAGATAAATAGTCTAAATAATCCCATAACCCCCTAAAGAAATAGAAGCTGTCATTAATAGTCTTCCAAAAAAAAAAAAAAAAAAAAAAAGCACAGGACCAGATGGTTTTAGTGCAGAGTTCTATCAGACCGTCAAAGAAAACCTAATACCAATACTCTTCAAACTATTCCACAAAATAGAAACAGAAGGAACACTACCCAATTCGTTCTATGAAGCCACAATTACTCTGATACCTAAACCACACAAAGACCCAAGAAAGAAAGAGAACATTAGACCAATTCCCCTTATGAATATTGATGCAAAAATACTCAATAAAATTCTTGCAAACTGAATCCAAGAACACATCAAAATGATCATCCACCACGATTAAGTAGGCTTCATCCCAGGGATGGAGGGATGGTTCAATATATGAAAATTCATCAATGTAATTCACTATATAAACAAAGTAAAGGAAAAATCACATGATTTCATTAGATGCTGAGAAAGTATTTGACAAAATCCAACATCTCTTCATGATAAAAGTCTTGGAAAGATCAGGAATTCAAGGCCCATACCAAAACATAGCACAAACCAGTAGCCAACATCAAACTAAATGGAGAGAAACTTGACGCAATCCCACTGAAATGAGGGACTAAACAAGGCTGTTTGCTCTCTCCCTACCTGTTCAATATAGTTCTCAAAGTCCTAGCCAGAGAAATTAGATAACAAAAAGAAGTCAAAGGTTTTCAAATTGGAAAGGAAGAAATCAAAGTATCACTATTTGCAGATGATATGATACTATACTTAAGTGACCCCCAAAATCTCCACCAGAGAACTCCTAAACCTGATGAACAATTTTAGCAAAGTGGCTGGATATAAAATTAACTCAAATCAGTAGTCTTCCTATACTCAAAGGATAAAGAGGCTGGGAAAGAAATTAGGGAAATGATACCCTTCACAATAGTCACAAATAATATAAAACACATTGGTGTGAATCTAACCAAGCAAGGGAAAGATCTGTATGACAGGAACTTCAAGTCTCTGAAGAGAGACATTGAAGAAGATCTCAGAAGATGGAAAGATCTCCCATGCTCATGGATTAACAGGGTTAATATAGTAAAAATGGCTATCTTGCTTAAAGCAATCTACAGATTCAGTCCAATCCCAATCAAAATTCCAACTCAATTCTTCATAGAGTTAGAAAGAGCAATTTCCAAATTTATCTGAAACAACAAAAAACCCAGGATAGCAGAAAACTACTCCCAACATTAAAAGACCTTCTGGTAGAATCACCATCCCTGACCTCAAGTTATATTACAGAACAATAGTGATTAAAAACTACATGGTACTGGCACAGTGACAGGCAGGTAGATCAATGGAATAGAATTGAAGACCCAGAAATGAACCTCACACCTATGGTCACTTGATCTTTGACAAAGGAGCTAAAACCATCCAGTGGAAAAAAGACAATATTTTCAATAAATGGTGCTGGCTCAACTGGCAGTCAACATGTAAAAGGGTGCAAATTGATGCATTCTTTTCTACCTGTACAAAGTTCAAGTGCAAGTGGATCAAGGACCTCCACATAAAACCAGATACACTGAAGCTAACAGAAGAAAAAGTGGGGAAGAACCTGGAGCATATGGGCACAGGGGAAATTTTCCTGAACAGAACAATAGCTTACGCTCTAAGATCAAGAATTGACAAATGGGACCTCATAAAATTGGAAAGCTTCTGTAAGGCAAAGGACACTGTCACTAGGACAAAACGGCCACCAACACACTGGGAAAAGATCTTTACCAATCCTACATCTATCTGATAGAGGTCTAATATCCAATATATACAAAGAACTCAAGAAATTAGACTTCAGAGAACCAAATAACACTATTAAAAAATGGAGTACAGACTAAACAAAAAATTCTCAACTGATGAATACCAGATGGTCAAGAAACACCTAAAGAAATGTTCAACATCCTTCATCATCAGGGAAATGCAAATTAAAACAACCCTGAGATTCCATCTCACACCAGTCAGAATGGCCAAGATCAAAAACTCAGGGAACAGCAAATGCTGGAGAGGATGTGGAGAAAGAGGAACACTCTTCCATTGATGGTGGGATTCCAAGCTGGTAAAATCACTCTGGAAATCAGTTTGGCAGTTTTCCTCAGAAAATTGGACATAGTGGGAATATACCCAGAAGATGCTCCGACATGTAATAAGGATACATGCTCCACTATGTTCATAGCAGCCTTATTTATAATAGCCAGAAGCTGGAAATAACCCAACAACCTGAATGGATACCGAAAATGTGGTAACTGGAATACTATTCATCTATTCAAAACGATGAATTCATGAAATTCTTAGGCAAATGGATAGATCTAAAAAATATCCTGAGTGAGGTAACCCAATCACAAAAGAACACATATGGTATGCATTCACTGATAAGTGGATATTAGTCCAAAAGCTTGGAATACCCAAGATACAACTCACAGACCACATGAAGGTCAAGAAGAAGGAAGAGCCTTTGATCCTTATTGGAAAGTGGATCAAAAAACCAGTGGCTCACAGCCAACAAATAGAATGAGGATAGGGTCCCCAATGGAGCAGCTAGAAAAAGGACCCAAAGAGCTGAAGATGTCTGCTGCCCTGCAGGACGAACAATAATATTTACCAACCAGTACCCCCAGAGCGCCCAGGGACTAAACCACCAACAGAGTACTCATGGAGGGACCTACAACTCCAGCTACATATGTAGCAGAAGATGACCATTTCAGATATCAATGAGAGGAGAGGCCATTGGTTCTGTGAAGGCTCAATTCCCCATGATATGGGGAATGCAAGTCAGGAAATTGGGGGGGGGGTGAGCAGGGGAGTGGGATAGTGGGTTTTCAGAGGGGTAACACAGAAAGGGGATACCATTTGAAATGTAAATAAAGCAAATATCTAATAAAAAAAAAAGAAAATGACAGAGAAAAGAAAAAAGAAGAAAAGAAATGATAATTAAAACTCTCCCAACCAGAAAATGACCAAAGACAGATGGATTCAGTGCAGAATTCTACCAGACCTTCAAAGAAGAATAAATGCCAATATTCCTCAAACTATCTCACAAAATCAAAACAGAAGAAACCTGAAAAGACATTTCCTAATTTTATGAAGTCACTATTACCTTGGCACCAAAACCACACACACACACACACACACACACTCACAGAGAGACAGAGACAGAGGGAGAGAGAGAGAATTAGACCAATATCCCTTATGAACATAGAGGCAAAATTTCTCAATAAAATACTTGCAAGCCAGTAACACATCACAAAAAAATACTTGCAAGCCAGTAACACATCACAAAGATAATCCATCCTGTTCAGGTGTGCTTCCTCCCAGCCATGTAGGGATGGATCAACCTACGTAGACGATTAAGTGTAACCTACCACATAACCAGATTGAAAGAAACAAAAAAAACAAATATATGATTATCTCATTAGATACAGAGAAGGCCTTTGACAAAATCCAAATATGAAAGACACACCTCCACATAATAGAGGCAATTTACAGCAAACTCACAACTTACACTAAACTGATTTGAATTAGGAATATGCAATAATTGCTACAACCTGCATGGCTTTGGACTGAACCTAACTAGGGAATGAACAAACATAAGTAATGTAGAGCTGGTCTGGTGAGCCACGCACACACGTGGAGATGCAGTAGCAACAGAGGAACTCCCTGAGCTTGCAGGAGGAGCCAGGTCAGCTAATCTCAGTAGGGGATCTGTGTAGGGGAGCAGTCTCAGGATTCGGTCATCTGGGAAGAGGAAGCTGTGACATCCTTGCACAGGCAGAGAAAGGTCTTACCATTCCCCTGAGCCAGACCTGAGGAAAGCTCTATCATTTCTACAGTTCTGGGACCCTGGAGTCCTTGACACGGCCATACTCACATCAACAATACACATTTATTTGGGATGTCCTCTACTCCACACAAAATAGCACTAGAAACTTTGAAAACATTCAAGTGTATTGATTGAATGTATCTAAGAGCTTCATAATATAAACTTGTCGTCTCAACTGCTCTAGGCGCTGGGGCAGGAGGATCGCAAACAAATCCAAGCCTTACCTAGCAATTTTGAGAGATCATGCCTCAGAATTAAAAGGATGGTGGCGTAGGGAGCTGGAATAACAGTTCTGTAATAGAACATTTGCTTAGTATGCATAAGTCCCTAGGTTCAATCCTCAGTGCCATAAAAAAAAAGGTAAAAAAGGAAGAAGACACAATAAAAAATAATGTACTCATTTGAAATTGTAAATGAAATCACATTGAGAAAACTGTTGAAAGTGACACAAGAGGAAATAGAAAATTACATAGCCAACTTTTTCTTTAAAAAAGTTGAATTTATAGTTAGCAATATTCCTCTTACATTTTCCCAAGCCTTTAAGGATATTTCCAATATGAAATCTTTCTTCCTGCTTTCCTTCTTTCCTTCCTTCCTTCATTTGCTTTTAGTTGTTGTTGTTGTTGGGTTTTTTTGTTGTTTTTTATTTTTTCATGTTTTGAGGGTTTGTTGTTGTTTATTTTGTCTTTTAAGAGAGGGTTTCTCTATATAGCCCAGGCTGTCATGGAACTTGTCATGGACCAGACTAGCCTTGAACACGGAGATCTGCTAACTCTGCCTCCCAAGACCTAGGATTAAAGGTATACACCACCACCTGGCTATATTTCTTTCTTCTAAATTAATAATGAAGAAGATTTTTGAGAGAGAAAGAGAGAAAGAGAGAGAGAGAAAGAGAGAGAGAGAGAGAGATGAATTGCTAAGCTCAAGATAGCTCCTGCTTTAGTGTCATTTATTATTATTATTATTACTTTTTATTCAATTTTAATAATAAATTATTTAATGTTAATGGACTTGTTATTTAATTATGTTCATTTAGTATTACCTATTTCAATTAATTTGCAATATATCTATAAGGAAACGTATATTGCCACATGTAAATAAGTATTTACATATTGTCAAAAGTTTTTTTTTCATGGCCATTCCCTACACAATGAAATGCTGAGAGGTAAGCCGAAATAGCTAAATCAAAAAAGTTGGGATATATGGGTGACGGTGGCTGTCTTAGCTAGGATTTCTATTGCTGTGAAGAGACACCGTGACCACGACAACTCTTATAAAGTGTGACATTATAATAAAGCCTAGCTTACAGCTCAGAGGTTTTCTCCATTGACAGCATGGTAGGAAGCAAGGTGGCACACAGGCCGACGTGGTACTAGAGAGATAGCTGAGAGTACGACGTTTGAATTGGCATGCAGTAGGAAACCCTGGACCTGGCTTGAACATCTGAGACCTCAAAGCTCATCCCTTGTGACAGGCTTCCTCCAAAAAAGCCACACCTACTCTCACAAGCCACACCTCCTGATTGTGTGCTACTCCCTATAATCCTATGGTGGCCATTTTCATTCAAACCACCACAGTGTCATATACTGACCCAACGTCTGAAGAGTGGGATTCCTGGGCCTTGTCACCAGGACCCGTCAGTCTGAAGGGGAGAGACAAGTACGCTCTGCTCAGGATCACCTCCTTTCCTTAGGAACTAGTCAGCCAGCAGGAAACACAGTTGCTGTCAAGAATTTGATGGTATTAAAAAAATTTCATAAGCAAACTATGAATTATAATTCTAGAAAGAATCCAGCATAGTAGTTCCTGCCATACTATAAACACTTAATGAACATGTCTGATTAGATACATTAATTAATATAAATTGAGCCAAGCATTTGATAAATTAAAGGAATCTAGACTGAAGGAAATCTACTTAATATTACTGATAAGTTATATAGAAAAAGATAGATAAATGAGATTAATGGAACATGACGACTGTTTCCCAGCTACTCTAGAAGTGGAGGCAGGAGGATCCCAAGTTTGGGAACATCCAATGCTTAGTGAGACTCTATCTCAAAACAAAAAAATGTTAAAGAGGACTAGGAATGAGGAGTAGCATGCAGGGAGCCCTTAGTTCAACCCCCAAGCCTAGAGGGAAAGGAGATCTTGAATACTAGTTGTTCACAAAGACAGAAAAATACTCAAAGTCTATTGAAAAATGTACACTGCTAAAATCAAGAAAGGTGATACTTTAGCATTTTAATTAAATATTCTTACATTTTCTTTCTACTCAAGATTGTGTGGTTCACTAACTCGCCTTTATTTGGTATTCTGCAGGTAGTATTTACTATACATTTTAGTAATCTTTTTCATCCTTTTTAGCAAATTTTGTTTCCTCTTAACTATGTCCCTCGTTCAAAACTTTTAAACTCTTTTTTGTGCAAGAATTTAAGAGTCTAACTGAATAAAATAATTGAAGAAGAAGATAGAGCTTTTCCATGTTCTCGGACTAGAAGAATAAATATTATAAAAATAGAGACATTGCAAAACATAAACTATATACTCAATGTACTGCTAATCAAAATTCTAATGATATTCTTCGCAAAGCAAAGGGGAACCCGAAAACCCAAATGGAAATAGAGATAGTCATAGTAATACAAATAGAAAGAACATCACTTGATGTTCCTGGTGTCAAAATATGCTACAGAGCTATAGTTTCAATGATAGATGTTACTGGCAAAAGAAAAGAAGGAAGAAGAGGAGGAGGAGGAAGAGGAGGAGGAAGAAGAAGAAGAGGAGGAGAAGGAGGAGGGAGAAGAAGAAGAGGAGAGGAGGAGGAGGAAGAGGAAGAGGAGGAGGAGGAAGAGGAGGAGGAAAGAAAAAAGAAAAGTAGACCAATGCAGCATAATAGACAACCCAGAAATAACCACACATAGATATGGCCAGCCAGGATTTGACAAAGATGTTAAAAACATACACTGGAAAAAAAGGCAAAACAGACAATGCTCAGACAAAACGGTTTACTCATAGAATGAAATTAGATCTTCATCTCTTACCCTGCACAAGTCAATAATATATGGACGATTTTAAGTTAAAAATCTAAAATGCTAAAATGCCTAGAGAAAAATCTCAGGAAAAGATGCACAGAGGTCAAGAAACATTAGTGTGGCCCAGCAAGCTATTTGATGCCTAATGGCTTGAGTTTGATTCTCAGGACCTCCAGCAAGCTATCCTCTGACCTACATCATGGCCTGCATGTGCTCTCATACAAAATATAATGATGATAATAATAATAATAATAATAATAATAATAATAATAAATAATAATAATATAGGCATAGGCAAGAGAGCAATCTGCCTATGAACAGGATTATAACAGCACAAGCAATCGACCCAGGAACTGACAAATGGGGTTACACGAAATTAAAAATGTTTTCTACATAGTGAAGGAAACTACCAGCAGAACAGACTGGAGAACAGGGGACAATCTTTGCCAGCAGGGAATATTCTAATATGTAGAATAAATAAAGGGCATCAAAACTCAAGCACACCAAAGAACAAAACCCTCCATCAGTAGATAGGCTGATGAAAAGAACAGACTGTCGTCAAAAGAAGAAACTCAAATGGCCAATAAATACTTCTTAAAGTTCAACATTTTTAGCAACCAGGGAAATCTAAATTAAAACTGCTTTGAGATTCCATCTCACTCTAGTCAGAATGATTGTTATCAAGAAAACAAAAGGCATGAAATGCCGGTAAGGATGTGGGGAAAGATAAAACCTTGTCACTGCTGAGGAGAGAATGTACCAGTGAGGTCACTATGGAAATCAGTTATAGGTTCCTCAACAAAATGAAAACAAAACCACCAAACACACCACCCCTGGGCATATACCCCAAAGGCTCTGCATCCCACCACAAGGAGAACTGGGAATCGTGTTGATGGCAGCTCTCTTTATAGTGGGACCAAACTAAGATACCTATCAGGGACAGATAAGATGCGGAACAAAGAGGCATAGACACAAAAGAAAACTGAGATTATGAAACTTACAAAAAAAATGAAGGAGCTTTAAAGATGCTACATTTAATGAGGCATGCAATGGAAATCCGGAAGAAAAAAAAAACAACACACTGTTTTCTGTCTTGTGCAGAAGTGATCCTTAAGTGTTATATGTGCAGATGTGGGCATAGGTCATCTAACCAGAAAGGGGTCACAGGAGATGGAAGGAAGAGCTGAGGGGCGGGGGGCAGGGCAGTACACAGTGCTGTGGACGTGGGTCAAAGGCTGATGGCGGGCGTGGGGAGGATATGGGAGAGTGGGCTGAGGAAGAGGACAAGGAAGAGGAGAAAGACCAACAAAATGAATTCTAATATTTAAATTTAGTATTAAAGCCTACTATTTAATATAACAATTTAAATTGATAAATCAGAAAAAAGTATTGAGAGTTTAACCGACTGATCTTGGAGGTAAGCCTGATAGCTTCTGTCTTGAGTGTCTTCCTTCAGTATGAACTAGCAGAGGGTTTCCTAAATTCTTCCTCCTCACGACTACTTTTCACCCAAGAGATATTATCGTGACCCCCCAAAAAACATAAGTCCATAAAATGGGTTTACAGAGAATAAGCCAGAAAGAATAATAATTCAAGGCCAGATTTAGTTGCATAGCAAGTTTAAGGCCAGCCTGGGCCACATGGGACCCTCACTCAAAAATAAAAATTAAAACAAAAAGACATACAAATGAAATGAAATATCAATTGATAGTAAGTCATGATAAATTTTATTTTATGAATAAAATACACATAATTTTGGTATACGTATAATTTTGTCATTTATTAAGGAAAAATTTACATTCTAATGAAATATATTATTTTCATGAAGAATGGTCTTTTGCCTGAGACGTTGACACTGCAGATGTAGAGCATTGTCAATGCTTTCCAAATTGATCAATGTTTTTATTTTATAGTCACCAGTTCTGAGAAATACCTCTTTACATAAATTCATAGTACAAAGATTGCAAAGAGTGCTTAGGGTCATTTCAGAAATTCTGTTCTAACCCCAAGCCATACTCACTTAGCAGGTTTGTTGTTGTTGTTTGTTTGTTTTGTGAGATGGGTCAAAAAATATTAAACACTCCAACACAAGACAACCCACACTGATGAATGACAGTAGGGGAATATTGGAAATACGTTCGCCATTATGTTTCTATAAGGACCAAAAACCTTGTACATACAGAAAAAAATACTACATACAACTATATGGTATCTGAGCCATTTCTGGAAGCATCTGTGGATGTCGCCCGGCGTGAGCCCTCGCGAGGTGCCCAGTGTGTGTGGTGTGGTCACAACCAGGCTGTCAGTGAAGCAGCACAGGTGGGGTGAGCACAGTCAGGACCATCTCAGCTTCAGTGTACCTGTGAGTTTGGATCAATTTGTAGGACAAGGTTTGCCTTCAGAAACCTTGGACGGCAGCCAAGCTTTTCAGAGCGCCCATACTGGTCCACAGCCCCTGTTGAGGTTTGGTCTATTGTAACGCTAAATACTGGCTCAAGGTCTGGTTGCAGCAGTAGATGGGGAGAGCCCATGTTTACCAAGGGATGTTATGGAACCTTGCCTGCAAGTTATCTCTGATTGGTCAATAAAGATACCTACAGCCTATAGCAGGGCAGAAGGAAGGTAGGTGGAGTTTCAGTTCCTGGGCTTAGGGTCTGAGGCTGGACCATGAATCGGAGAAGGAATGAAAATGAAGAGAGAAGTGAAGACCCCACGAGGTAGGCTAATCATAAAAACGGTCATGAGGGCTGCCCAATTGGAGTGGCCCAGGTCAACATGGCAAATTATATCTCGGGGTTAGGAACTAGGCAAAATAGCTTAGACAGGACATATCTGCCTACCCTAGTGCTTTAAAAGCATATTATAAATAAGGAGGCTGTATGTCTTCATCTTGGAACTAAAGGATCCAAGGTGGAGTAGAAACCCCAATTAATATTAAATATTTACTTCAACAATCCCCACATAGGATGGGATCAACCCACACTTTAAGAGAGCATTGTCTGGTCTCTCCTGAATGTTGTGCGGGTCTCGGGTCCATAGTACCAACATTATCTGTGTTCCTTTCACAAGCACAGACTTTTTAACGGCCCTTCCTTGTCTTTTAACAAGAATTCAAATGTTTCTCTAAAGCCTGCTTTAGAGAAGAAAGCCGTCACTTCCCACAAAGCAGTTCAAACAGCTGGTGTGTTCGTCTCTTATGATACTGATAATTTTTTTTCTTAGAACTATTTTAAACGTCAGTAGTTCATTTATAAAAATTAACCTTAAGACATTCTTTTCAGAGGCATCAAAGGGAAATAGTCTATTTTAACGTGTTTCTTATTTTCTTTCAAGAAGCCGTTTTATCATAAATGAAGCTTGTCTTCTTGTCCTGTTGTCTGAGACTCTAGAGGGCAGAGACTGGGTTTTATCTATTCATCTTTGTACCTTCTGTTCTGAACAATAAAGCCCATAAATATGGAGTCAGGCTGCCCGCGCAGGTGCATTGTGGGAAGTGTAAAACTGGAGTTCTTTCTGAAAGCAATAATTCCCCTCTCTACTGCCAATCCCATCTAGGCTACCGCCATGAGCGCTAAAGCTAAGAGCCAAGCTTTGGACCTTAGGTCTGTCAAACCCGAGACTCTGGGAAACTATTAGAGGAAACCCATGACTTCCTCAGAACCAGGCATTTTCTAAATGTTATATATCTTCTTATTTTCTCCACACTGGTACTGTAAGCAGTGTGCTCTAATGTGCTCCACATGAGCCCCAGATTTCGGAAATAATATACCATTTTATCCCCAAACACAATTAGTTAGACATATGAATTATTCATTCATTATCTTTGAACATCTCAGTTGGTCTTATCTGCATGATTCAAAATGAAAGAAACCAAGAGCACCCTAATTTTCATAGATTAGAGACAAGTGAACAGACAGCCTAATAAGCCCTAACAATTTGTTTGCTTTGCTTTGCTGTGGTACGGTACGGCTGGCGGTGGTGTGTTTGGTTCATTGGTTGGTTGATTGCTCCTCAGTTTGGTTTACTTCTCCTCCCTTTCAGAGACAGAGTCCCTTGCAGCCTCAAACTCACTATGCAGCCTACGATGACCTGACATTTCACATCTCCCTCCTTCTGATCCGTGAGTGCTCAGATCGCAAGTGTGTGCCCTCATGCCAAGTTTGTTTTAGTGCTGCAGACAGAATTTATGGCTTCGTGCATGGTAGGCAAGCCCTTGGCCTACTGAGCGACATCCCAGCCCTACTCTACTTTTAATTCAAACCCCGTCCGTTGTATAGATATTGAATCTACTGCTGTATGGTTTTCTTTCTTTCTTGTTTTTTTTTTTAATTTTTAAAATGGGTTTGTTTTGTGTGTGGATGTTTTGCCTTTATGATTCAGGTGTGCCACATGCAAGCCTGGTGCCCGAGGAGGTCCGAAGAGGATGGTTGATTTCCTGGAAGAAGAATCACTGTCCATGTGAGCATCGTGTAGGTGATGGGAATCAATCCTGGTCCTCTGGAAGAGCAGCCAGCGCTCTTAATTCCTGAGCCGTCTCTCCAGTCCTTTCTGTGCAGTTGTTGACAAAGGTCTTAGTTACTTTTCCGTCCCTGTGCGAAAACACTATGACCAAAGCAACTTATAGAGAAAAAAAAATGGTTTTTTGTTGTTGTTTTTTGTTGTTTTTTTTTAATTTTTTTATTCAATATATTCTTTATTTACATTTCAAGTGATTTTTTCTCTTTCCTGGATCCCCCCTCCCCAAAAGTCCCATAAGCCCCCTTCCCTCCCCCTGTTCCCCAATCTACCCCTTCCCACTTCCCTGTCTTGATATTCCCCTATACTGCTGCACTAAGCTTTTCCAGGACCAGGGGCTACTCCTTCCTTCTTCTTGGGCACCATTTGATATGTGCATTGTGTCTTGGGTATTCCAAACTTCTAGGTTAATATCCATTTATCAGTGAGTGCATACCATGAGTGTTCTTTTGAGACTGGGTTACCTCACTTAGGATGATGTTCTCCAGTTCCATCCATTTGTCTAAGACTTTCATAAATTCATTGTTTCTAATGGCTGAATAGTACTCCATTGTGTATATATACCACATTTTCTGTATCCATTCCTCCGTTGAGGGACATCTGGGTTCTTTCCAGCTTCTGGCTATTATAAATAGGGCTGCTATGAACATAGTGGAGCATGTGTCCTTATTGCATGCTGGGGAATCCTCTGGGTATATGCCCAGGAGTGGTATAGCGGGGTCCTTTGGAAGTATCATTCCCAGTTTTCTGAAGAACCGCCAGACTGACTTCCAGAGGGGTTGTTCTAGCTTGCAACCCCACCAGCAGTGGAGGAGTGTTCCTCTTTCTCCACATCCTTGCCAGCAGAAACGGCTCAGCCTGCGTCCTCTCCCTCTCGATCCTCCAAAAATATCAAGGACGATCATCAGTGGTGAGTCACAGTTGCAGAAAGCAACACTAAGCGCCGCAGGAGAGAACACTGTATCTCTTCCTCAACTACTCTCCTCCTCATGGTTTCAGGTGCTCTACACAGTCAGAGAAACATCTCTAGTAACGAACTGTAGAAATGACCCCCAAAGTATAGCCTTGAGAAAAAGGGGTTTAGAGGGGGCCTAGTTACAAAGGATTAGAGTCTATGACCATCATGGCAAGGAGTCTGGCAGCCAATGCTCTCTGTAAAACTCTGTGGGGCCCAGGTATGCATGTGGGGTACACAGACATACATGCAGGCAAAGCATTCATATATGTAAAATAAAACAATAAATCCAAAAACAAAAGAAAGCAATGCGCTTACCAAAGACAGCTTCTTGACACAGTTTCCAGTTGAAAGCAAAAAGGGTGTTGTTCTTGTTATGCATGGAAAAGTGTAAAAACAGCATTGAGGGTGACCTTTCTTCAGGCTAAGAAAGCATAATCCAGGATTAAGAGAAGAAGAAAAAATTTACATTCCTAAGGACTTGAGTTAAGTCTGACCCAGGGGCAAGAAGGTAATTTTGGTTAGTATGGGACATTGTTAAAACTATATAATAAAGACTCCTAACAATGGACCCTAAAGATTTAAAATTACCTTAGGAATTACATGCTGAGTGTGAGAATAGGCTAGAGTCTTGGTGTCAAAGGAACTTGCCTTACCAGCAGAGATTCACACATTTCTGACAGTTTATCTCAAGGCTACATCAACATATGCATATTTCCTTATTTGTTTACCTCCCCACTTTTCATAAAGCTTTAACACCTTTCCAAGAAAAGCTTCAGAGAAACCTGGAGTCTTTCTCGTCCCTGTTTGGCCAAGCTATAAACAAGGCAATTTTTCTTTATCAAATGTTCCTTTATCAATTTCTGTTTCCTAAGTTCTTTTGAAGTACAGGAAAACTGAGGTGGTGTTTTCATGTTCAGGACCATTGAGTATCATGAAGGATGAATTGGGAAGAGGCTGGTCAGCCAGATCTAACAAAAAGACTCCATTTCTGTCCTCCTGCTTATTACAGTCTCTACAAGGAAATGGGAATCCACAGCAGCCTCCTTATACCTCCTAGGGAAGGTACCAAATGAAAACAAAGAGAAGCAAAGACCACCCAGACTCTGCCAAACTACTGAGACAGTGAATTCACTAACCCTGACCCTGCCCTACTTCTGAACTCTCTGTGAAATAACCATCCATTGACCACCTTCTATCGGAATGAGAGGCTGCTCATTGGTGAACACTAAGAGCCTTCCTTCTCCCTCACGCTTTAATGGGGTAGGGGGGAACTAGAAATGTAGAGAGAACCAGACATCTCATCCTGCAAGCAGCTGGAGGGAAAGGATAAGCTCATGACCTGCATGGGCTGTTCCTTGGCAATCCCAATTACTGTTCCTGGGCTATCTCACTTACCTGAGTGTTTACTAGTACATTTCCACAGTCCAACTAAGAAAGCTGAAATTATCTGGCATTTTCCCCGAATACAAGGTTGATGAATTTTAAATAATATAAAGCTATAGTTTGATGTATAAATGTGTGTTTATCATGGTTTTTTTACCTCAGTGTGATTATATACCATGTGCCATAGAATCCTGACATTTAACCTAAGAGTGAGAACCTATTTATTGTGCTCAGTGAAAGCAAAAGAAGGAATTCAGAAAGAATGCCTTTGCCAGGTGATAAAGTTAGTTTCATTTGTTCAAACATTTCATTTCTGTGAAGTCATTCATTTCATAGCAAATAGCAATGGCACTTGGTTTTTTGGATTTGGTTTTTTCCGAGACAGGGTTTTTCTGTATAGCCCTGGCTGTCCTGGAACTCACTCTGTAGACCAGGCTGGCCTCGAACCCACAAATCAGAAATCTGATTCTGCCTCTGCCTCCCAGAGTGCTGGGATTACAGGCGTGTGCCACCACCGCCCAACTCGCAATGGCACTTGGATTTGATCTTGAAAAGCAGCTCTTGACATGATGGAGAAAGAAATCACCCAGAAAGAAAACAAGGTTCACAAGAACAGAGACATGCAGGGGAGCACGACCCAGTGTGGTAAGGGACCATGGGACAGCAGGGGTAGTCACAGCCCAGGCGAAACGGACATGAGCTAAACAATACAGACATGAGCTTCTCGAGAAGACACAGTGTGGCAGCAGAAGTGATGAAATATTTGGAAAGTGCTAAGAGCTGGGTGTGGCAGTGCACACCTTTAATCCCAGAATCCAGAGGCAAAGGCACGGGGAGCTTTGTGGATTCTAGCCTAGCCTGAAGATCTGCACAGTTTCAGCCCAGCCAGGATTACACAATGAGACGCTCTCTAAAACAAAACAAATCAAAACAAAATAAGAAATAAAATAAGAAGACACTTAAATTATTGCATCAATCTTACAAAAATTATCAATCTTACAAAAAAAAAAAGAACTTAAGAAAGGGAGAAGAAAAGAAGAAGTATGAGGGTGACTAAGACTTGTTGGCTTTCTCTTCCATCTTAACACCTTTGGCCGCCTGATGGGACCAGGACTTCTAGAAGCCAGCTGTGTCTGGAAGGCTGTGGCATAAGGTTAATTTTGGTGACTATAAGCAAGGTCTTCAGAACCAAAGAGATCACATGGGCTGTTCTTAAAATTGAAGATGTTTATGTGCAAGATGAAACTGAATTCATTTTAGGTGACATGCATTTATAGGTATAAAGCAAAAACAACAACAACAACAGTGGATCATTGATGTGTTTATAAAAAAAGATAAAGGAAGAGGGGACATGTTTTGGTGGCTGTGTCTTGAGGTGTGAGGAAGGGGGTGCCTCCGCAGGCCCATGCTGAGGCATCCCCTCCCCCTGAGGGACCAGCCACATGGTGGTATAGTATAGAATGAGTTTATTCAGGGCATGGAGAGGGGAGTTAAGAGGGTAGGAGAGGCAGAGAAAGAGAGAGTAGAGAAGTAGAGGCCGGCCATGAGCGCATGGAGAGAGGGGGGGAAGGGAAGAGGGAGGAAGAGGAGGCACGAGAGGACAGAGAGGAGCAAGAAGGCAAGAACAAGAGAGAGCAGAGGAGGCAAAAAGCCACTTTAATAATGAGTCAGGCATACCTGACTGTTGCTAGGTAACTGTGGGGCGGAGCTTAGACAAAATGCTAACGCTCATAGAGGAAAAATACACCTGTGCGTCCTCAGGGGAAGATAGCTTGGGTCCATGGAAACAATGACGTTGTTCATGCCCGGTTCTAAAGCAATCTGCCTGCAAAGACCCCAGGACACAGAATCCAGAACCCAGGTACTACTGTACCTCGCCTGGATTTAAGCCAATGAAAAGCAAATAAATAAATAAATGAATGAATAATGGCTTTGTACTCTTGTTTAAAAAAAAAAATGTTGTTGGCTGATGACGAGTGGATGGCGAGCAGTCAGCACCCTAACCTGGTCCACTGGCGATGTATTAGACAGTAGCAGAGAGGCTTCTAGAGAGAACCGTATAACAAGCAGGACACAGTGTCTTGGCCCTCTTGGCCTGTGATCATTGGGGTAGTGCCCTATGTCCGGACTGGTAACTGCTCATCCATTTCAACTACAGCAATCTTAAACTGCCTGGTCTATCACCCTCAGAAAATACAATTATCTGTAGCTACAAATAATCAACTGTCCATGGGTTGTGACTGCCAGCGATTCAAATTCTTAAAGTTGCCAAAAATCTGATAGATAGATATAAATGTTCTGATTTACTTCATAACACATGGATAAAAGACGATACGGTACAAGGAATTATGGAAGAATAAGAATATTCTGCCAGCTAATTGGAACGTACAGCTTTCATGAAACGTCCTGTGTAGTGCAGGACCACGCAGAATGAATGTACGCAGTGAAAAATGATATCAAAAAATTAACTGCTCCAAAGTAAAAGAGCGAGGCAGCTTTGTCAACTTGACGATCTAGAATCACGTGGGGGAAGAGTTCCAATGTAGAACCTGTCTAGATGATGCTGCCCTGCCTCTATCACATTAATTCAGGCAGACAGACCAGCCCGCTGTGGGCAGCACATTCCCTGGGCAGCAGATCCTGGGTACATAAGGGTGGAGAAAGAGTGTGAAGACCCACTCCCATTCATTAAGTCCTTGTTCTCTGCTCTTGACTGTGGTTACAATGGGAATACTCATCCTCAGTCTCCTGTGACTCTGACTCGGCCCCCCCCCACTTCCCCCCACCCCTACCCCCCACCCCCCATGCTCTCCATGATGGACCTTATGTTAGATGCCAGCTTTAAACTGTGCCAATACGTATAGTTTCTAGTTTGCTTTACCCCTTTTAGACCGCACAAGAACAGAAATACTTGATGATTTATGCCTGGCCGAAGTTCCACATAGAACTGTCCAGCCTTAAATAATTGTGCAAGGTCTATCTAAAGATAGCCATTTTCTCCTCAAAGGCACAAGTGTGCTGCTGCTAGTGTCTGTATTTGACTTAACACTCTGCCCATTTGTGAAGTCCTGTATTAGACTCCATCCTGTACTTTGTTTGGGGATAAGATGGCTGGCAAGATGCTGACATCAAGTGATAGCCTAAGAATCCTAAAGGTTTGGCTTGCGGTCCTGTGTCTTTGGGAAATGTTTATACTGACAGAATATATTTTATGGAGGATAAAAAAAGGGGTGAGGGAAGGAGAAAGAAAGAGGCTTAGGAAAGACCAGACTTCACATTGCAACATACAGTGATTTTTTTAAAGCGATCTGTTATCAAAGATTGCTATCAAGGGGCCAAACCTTAACTGAGAACAAGGTAAAGTTTATTGCCCTGACCTAAGATAGGCACTGAAAAACATTGAATTCCTTATTGCCTAGAATAAAGGCCTGCATTAGGCAGAAGGGATGCTTGCATCCTTTTTGAAAAAGAAACAAAACAAGACCCCAACCAATAAATATGGTGACTCTGCATTGTATCAGCTCAAAGAGTGAGGAAATGGAGGGTGAGTTAGAAGAAATGCAGACATAGAGAGGAGGAGGAAATGGTGTCGTTTTACAATGCAGCATTATCATCCTAAAGAAAATCATTTTTTAACTCCCTAGAAATAAAGAACTTTAGACTATGAAGAGTATTGCTTTATTCCTCCCCAATAAATGGTGAGTTGTATTGTTTTCTGTTTTTTAACTTATTTAAGCGATATATTATTCATATCATTATGCAACTATGCAACTTGCTGTTTTCTCTCTTAATATTATGTTTCTGGACATTGTAGAATATGATCCACATCGTGGGCCCATCCCCTGTCTGTGAACACTAAAGTTGCTTCCTAAATTCACTATTTCAGTGCTATGAACATCATCTGGCTTGCATACCTGCAAAAAAGTGTGGTACATCTGTACCATGACACCTTAGATAAAATGGATTATATTTCCTAGAACTTCCCTCATTGTTCTTGGTTCACACGAACTTTGGTTTGAGGCACAGAACAAAGCTGCTTGGGTGGGTAGAGTTCCTACAGGTCTCTACCCACTTGTCTACCTTCCAGAGCAGGTACACATACAGTTCTCAGGAAAGGACACTGGTCTATCCTACAAGGTCATTCCTATCCTCACCATGAGACCATGGAAGAGAGCCACAAGGACACACGGCTATTGTCATGAGTGCCACTTCTCATGTCTGTCATGTCTTCTTGGCCACTTGACCTGGGAACCTCAGGGCTCAGCCATAATCACCAAACAGTGCTCAGCCAAGATGCTTAAAATAAATCCCTGTCAATCAAAGCCTTATTCTTTAACAAACATGGTGTCTCCGTTTCTGCTCATCCACCTGCAGCCTGGTATACCAGGGATAGCTCAGGAGTTATAGAAGTTGACCTTATATTGCTCCCTGGTCTCCTCCTTAGGTAGTCTGGATGAAGACTGGCTGCCTTGGACCAAGGAAAGACAAATTATCCACATCAGAATGTTTCTTTCTACCTTGTTTATTGACCTTCTCTCCTCAATTTGAAAAGTATTGCGTTCCCTTTGCTCAGGAATTCAGTGGAGCACCAGACTCCTTCTTGCCAAGAGCCCACAAAAGGGCAACGGCTATATTTTTAAAATAAAGAAAATTTACTTTTTCTTCATTCAACAGGAGACATATGTCATCTCAAAACAGTGAGTTAATCAATGAATCAGCGTAGCACTGCACTAGGGAGTTCCCCCTATTTCCTCAATATTGAAACAGGCAAGGATTGAGAGAAATCATTTAAGTTAGTTTTTAAAGATGAAGAATGTAACTGAGACAGACAATAAGCTACTAGCAAAATCCAACATGCTTGTTTGGTCCAAGGAGAGATGGACATAACTGAATCTACTTTGCTCTTGGAAGCTTTCATTTGGCAAGGCTACACTGAAGAGCCCTCTTGAGAGGATGCCACAGCCAGGGCCTGTTAACATCAGAACATACAACCATGAAGAGGATTGCATTTCTGTAGCCTAGCCTTGTAAATAAGAAAATTGCTCATGGCTTCAAAATGCCAAGACCCTGAAAGTTAAGCACTTGGAGAAAACGGAAGTACAACTACACAGAGGCTAGAATTATACCAACTCCCCTTTGGTTGGGTCTGAAACTTCTGCAACAGACCCATAACTCTACAGCCTCATCTCCTGCTCGAACTATTTAGCCACCTATCTGTGAGCCACCTCCACTGGAACTAGCAGAGCTAGTCTGTCTGCCCACAGACAATGAACTAAACATGGTGTTGCCAGCAGACACACCAGTGTGAAGCCAATAGACTACTCCTGTCTTTTGCCCCTCTCTAAGTATTTGTGCTTGTATATTTGTAAATAACAATGTGGAGGTTACAAAAGGGAGGCATTCTTTCCCATTGTATTGTCTATGTTTCTAAAGCCAATGAAACAGGCATAACACTGTAGCCACTTGACTAATAGTTGGTGGATGACAGAAGTTTGAGTTGAAGATCTGACCCTTCCAACAACAGACCCAGCTTGTTGGAATACAAGCCTCAGATCAAAAGCTGTTCATTGATCTTCCGACATATATCTACACCATAAAAATCACCTCACAAATGTTAATGTTTGGAGGATAACACAAAACATAATTTAGCACTTAGTGAAGTCAATCCTCAATTACTTCTTAGTAGAGAAAATGCAGGTCATGAAGCCTTAAACTCACCCAACCAAGCACCTGAAAGAACATGTGATGAAGGGTTGATTCATTGATGACAACACACATGTATTGATCTGCCTTACACTGAGTAGTTGATCTCCATTTGTTGGGACTCCATAGAGAGAAACTCAATAAAAACAACTTCTAATGGAGTGCCACAGCTTCTTGCCCCTTCGGTGGACTCAGGCTTATTGACAGAGTGATGTCAGCTGAGACAGACTCACCGGCTGAGGCAAGACCCATGGAGGACACGTGATGTTTGGATAGAGTATCAAAAGGTCTTAACAGACAGTGGTGGAGGCTGAGCTTGGCTTGGTTATAGAGCCAGCTGTGCCATGCTTGTTGGTCTCAAGTCTTCGCTGATCTTTGCTTTGCTGAGAGAGGCCCAGTCAAGAACTTTTCTTGGCATTCATGTTGATCCTGGTCCCTCCTGCTGACTTTCCAAGGCTGAGATCTATCTGTCTCTGCTAGGTAGTCCCACTGCTGCTGATTCGTGTTTGCTATCCTGACACTACCGAACTGGACTGCTGGTGTATCTGTGAAGTGTTTGTGAGTGGATCGAGCTATAGCTGCTAATCTGTGAACTGAACTGACAATTTCCAGACAACACAGATTCGAGTTGCTCCAAAAAACCATCTCTAAACAGACCCATTTCCCCTGTATCCTTTCTTTCCCACTACCTCTGATGAGTAGTGGGCTAAAGGGAGGTTAAAGTGTTTAAGAACCATCATTAAAAATAAGGTTTGAGGGCTGGAGAGATGGCTCAGCGGTTAAGAGCACTGACTGCTCTTCCAAAGGTCCTGAGTTCTAATCTCAGCAACCACATGGTGGCTCACAACCATCCATAATGAGATCTGGTGTCTTCTTCTGGGGTGACTGAAAACAGCACAGTGTTCTAACATATAATAAATAAATAAATCTTTTAAAAAAATGAAGGAGATCTAAAAAGAAAAGATTTAAAAAAAATAAGGTTTGAAAAAGTTAAAGTTACAGAATACAAAGTAACAAGAAGCTGTATGAATTCCAACAACTTTGGTTCTGTTTTCCGTGAGACAGGGTCTCACTGTATAGTGCCAGTTGACCTTGCCCTCTTTCCTCTGCTTCCAGACTGCTAAACCACAGGTGGGTGCTTCAGCACCTGGCATCCTGAGAACTTCTTAACTTTTTGGTAAAATACACACAATTACCATCATAGCAAACTTTAGGTAGTAGGTTTTAGTGGTTGTACAGCCATCATTAACATTTTCACCTTATAAAACTAAAGCCCTGTTCCTGTTAAACAATGACTTGTCAGGCACTGAAGGACCTGTCAATCATCCCAATAGTAAAAGGATACCCTAAAGACTGTTAAATAATTAGTCAGGAAGAAGTAAGTGTTCAATGGCGTTAAGGCTAATCAGTGCTGTCCCTTGGGATGCATGGCTCAATTAGTAGAGTGTTTTTCTAGCACACACGAAGTCCTGGCTGCAACACCCAGCACCACATAAACTAGGCATGGGAGCACTCAGGGGGTGGACACAGAAGTACTAGCAGCTCAAGGTTATTCTGAACTACAGAGAAAGTTTGACGCCACCGTTGTTAGTATTCTGTCTAAGCTCCACCCCCACATTAACCTGGCAACAGGCTTAGACAGAATACTAACAACCGTAGTCTACATAACAGTCTCTCAAAGAAACAAACCAAAATGGTTTATTAACTCATTGATATTGTTCAATTTATCATCAACATGACTGTTGTATTTTTGAGTGTTTACCTTTAAAATACTATTGCCCAAGATACAATATCTGAATTTGTTTTTAAATACTCCAGTTGATTAGTTAATTAATTAAAATAAGCCAGGCATATTGGCACATGCTTCTAATTCTAAAACTTGAAAGGTGGAGACAGGAGGATGATCAGATACTCAAAGTTATCCTTGGCTACCAGAGACTGCAATAATAAATAATAATAATTAATAATAATAATAATAATAATGGGAATAAAGTATGAATAGCATAAAACTAAATGGAAAAAACGATTGTGAGGTAGGCAATTACTATACTGTTTTATTTTCTGTATCCATTTGAAATTTCCTATAGTAACAAGTAAAACAAAAATTTACCAAAGTAAACAAACAGAAATGTCTTTTGGCACAGCAGGACATTAGAAGACCAGAACCCGCTTTCTATATTTCCACATCTGCTGCTAACTTGGCACTAGGACTCTGGGCCTGTTTCTTTATTCCTAAAATGAGAAGTTGCATTTTGACCCTGAATGACTGTTCTCACTCTGACTGTGGCTCTGTTACTCTGAAATCCCCATTCGTTCCTCATCAGGAAGCCTTTCCTTGAGCTGCAGAGATGGCTCAGCAGTTAAGAGCATTGTGCTGTTACTGCAGAGGACCTGAGTTTGGGTCCCAGAGTCCGTGGAGGCTCATAAACAACTGCTACTCCATTTCCCAAGGATCTTTTTCTAACTTCTGTGGGCACTGTACACATACATGTAGGCAAAATACCCATACACATAAATACAAAGAAAACATTTAAAAAAAATACTTTCCCAGCTAAGTAACTGTAAGCAAGGCAAGACTCCTCTAACTCTTTCAAGAATACTCAGTCTGTGACTTACAGACAGCTCTCACTTTCTAGTGGAAAGCACTGCTTCCTAGATTGCTAAGTCACTCAGCACTTGGTGTACTCAATCTGCTTCTGCTGTCAGTGTTATATGTCTAAACCTATGAACCAGTGCACTAACTAACCAACCTACAAGTGTTCACTCCAAACACACGGATGATTCACCCTGTTGTCAACAGACAGCACAGGTCCAGAGCCATCACTCGCCAGTGTACCACCACGTCAGAAACTTCTAAAGCAGTCTGTTGCCACTGGTCTGTTGACAAGCAGAAGACAAGTCTGTCTTTTCTGGTTTGTTCCTTTTGCCCAGAATTATGAGTTATAATTTGGTAGATAATATTTCTAGGGATGAGTAAAGGATTTTTCTGTTTTGTTTGTTTGTTTCATGAAAAAGAGGCCTACTCACACAAATCATCTCTTTCCCCTCGCTAGTCAGGGCATGTAATCTCCTTGTTATATGAAGAATAGAAACCCTTCTAACTTTCAAATCCTTTGCCTATGAATTTTCTATTGGCTACATTGTATTGTGTTACATTTTCCTCTACAATCGTCTCTAAAATCTGTAGGATTGTTGTTCAAGTATAGCATACTTCACAAAATGTCAGTGTGGGCCCCACGACAGTGGCTACAGGAAGTGGTCAGTTTAATAATTGAAACCAGTCTAGGTCAGTTCTTTATACCCCTTAAGATTTTGTCCTTTGGGAAACTTGTAACAATTAGCTAGTGACCCCGCAGAAGCTTCTGTTCATTCTTTTTTTGAGGAAAGAGATAGTAGTAAGGGTTTTTGATGTTTGGCCAATTCTGAGTCCCCATCTTTTGCCAGTAAAGTAAATTTCCCTAGTCCACCATTTCAGTTTGGCCTGGTGAAGACAACAACTCAGACAGTCAAACCCTATACCCGCTAGACAATGTCGCAAAAAAAAAAAAAAGTCTCTGATCAAAGATTTCCATCAGAAGTTTCAAAGAAGAACCTCCCTCGATACTAATGACCTTGAAGCCTTACACTACTCTGAGGTTGCTTCTTTGGTTCTGTCTTCAGTATTTTACCCATTAATTAAATGGAAGTCCCTCTGCTTGCAATCTGTGCCTGTGATAACAACATTGTACACATCTCAGCGAGTCATTATAAGTCTTAGATGGAGTTCGACTAGAACATGCTAGAGTCACACCATGCAGTTCTGTATGGTCCCTCTGCACCCCTGTAAATCTCTGGAAAGAGAACATGGTTGGTTAAATTTGAATAGATGGATACATTGGGTAGCATAATGAGAAAAGTAACTTATCTGTGATCCAACAGAACATCTCCCTTCATGGGTCAAGAGAACTTGTGGAGGACTTTCACAAAGGGTGTCACGTACTGAATGCCACTGCACTGAATATTTTAAAAAAAGAAACCCAGACAGCCCAATTTTGAATTTTAACAGGAAGAGAATTAATAAGGGGAGGCCCACTTATTCAGATGAATCAAAGATGAATCTGATATATAACCGTGCTTTATTTGTACAGGGTCATTGACCCTGGAATCAAAGCAGTGATCACATATCTCATTAATCCTTACGACACCCCCAGAGGCGTGGAGGTGGCAAG
This sequence comes from Apodemus sylvaticus, assembly GCF_947179515.1. Classification (NCBI taxonomy): domain Eukaryota; kingdom Metazoa; phylum Chordata; class Mammalia; order Rodentia; family Muridae; genus Apodemus; species Apodemus sylvaticus. The sequence goes on along the minus strand of NC_067490.1, from coordinate 47,688,014 downwards.
CTGGCCCCCCCTTACAGATGGAGAGAGTCTGAGGCTCAGGACTCTGAGGCAACTGGTCAGAGGCCACATCAAGTGAGTGAATAGTGGAGTTAAAAATCTGTCTTTCTCTCTGTCGCGCAATTATATTTTACCACGGTGTGGTGTTACTAAACATCTTAATTACCTTTTCTTCAGAATTCATTTAAAAAAGCAACCCCTTCTTTTAAAAAAAAAAAGGCAAAAATAAGTGAGTTGATAAGAAAAAATGGGATTTTTGTTTGTTTTATTGAATCAGTGAATTAGTGGTGCATACCCTTAGTCCCAGCACTTGGGAGGCTGAGGCAGGCAGATTTGTGAAGAGGGGGGCAGTCTGGTATACAGAATGAATTCCGGACAGTCAGGACTACACAGAGAAACCCTGTCCCAGGAAAAGAAAACAAAAACAAAGAAAGAAAAAGAAAGGAAAAGAAAAGAAAAGGATTAACATATTTAAAGGAGAAAAGTGTTGCTTAAGAAACAACTTAGGTGTGAGACAAATGTTTACATTTTTAAGGTAATTAAGGTGAACTCAAATTGAAACTCTAATTTGTGACAGAAAAGCACGGGTTGCTTGCCTTTGGATTTCCAAACAGAACCATCAAAGAAACCTTCTTCGTTGACGGGTCCCTTTGTTGTACCTGCAGCCTCGGGCAAGCAAATGCTAAACTGACTCACCGCGGTAAAAATCATCAGAATTTTCAAGTATTTTAACCTTCACATTTTCCTAGAAGTCCATTAGATGAGCAATTGCAGGATCCCTGTTAAAAGCTAACCAACCGTTCCTGAGAATTCGTGATTCCACAAAGTAAAACTGTTTACTACCCAACTTCCTTATTTTTTAAAAGCGGTGGCGACCAGGAGTCAGGGTGACTGCCAGACCAGTGCTCCTTACTGCTGAGGAGGTGGGGGAGCAATCAGGAGTCCTAATTTGCAAGCTAAGTTCTGGAGATGCCAGTGCCTCTGTCCCTGAGTCACACCCGCCTGGTCTGGAGCTGTGCCTCGCGCGTGGGTTCAGCAGGCTCACCCCACACCGCCGTGGTGAGGGAGCCCGCACCACAGGCCTGTCTGTGGCCAGTGCTCTGAAGATTCTCGGTTTCCAAAGCCGCAGTTCCTTACAGTTCCTCTAGTTTCCTAACAGATGAGATGTGGGGATCTTCAGAGGGGATCCCAGACTGCCAAGCATGGCTGGGGAAACCCAAGGGCCCTGTGGGTTAGCAGACTCCTCTCCACCTGTTGCTGGTTGTAGGAGTTGTTTGGGTACCAGCAGGAACTCTGAGAAATGGTGTTTAAAATGGCAGACCTGGTGCTATTTTGGGGCAGTTGAGCTGGAGGGAGGCCACACCCACGGAGAAAGCCTTGAAGGCGGTTCAGATACAGTCTCAGATCTCTCAATTCCTGAGCTTTCAGGATCCAGAGCCTGTCTATTTCCGTCTTTCCAAAGAAGTCTGGGGCCCTGAGCCCAAAATGTGGATTCTATATTTAGGTGTACCATTTATTAGCTGCTGTGTGACCCTGCATAGCTTATTTGGCCTTGGTGTTCTTCTTCTTAATTTGTCAAATTAAGGGGCTCTGGGGGCTGATTTGAAAGTGAGATAATACCTTCAGTGTGACCCGATTACTGTAAGCACAGGTTATCGAAATTATGCTCCAGGTCACATCAAGAATCGAAGGTGACCTAGTGCAGCAGACACTTCCCTAGGACTGCTGACCTACTTTCGTGGTTCAGGCAGAGGTGGGGTGTCACATAATGAGTAAAAACAGGTGAGAGAGCATAGCTGGGGGAAAGGGTGTCCAGACAGAAGGAAAGGCACACTGGGGAGCGACTTTCCAAGTTCCTGTACTGAATCCTGTCTCACACACACACACACACACATGCACGTGCACACCCCCCCCCCACACACACACACCCTCAAGTCCTGTAGCTTTGCCTTAGGTCTTCAGAAGAATTTCCCCCCGAATAGACAAGGGGACTACAGAGAGGAAAACCATCAGACACAGTAAGACACCATCTGCAAGCCAGAGACAGGCCTGAGGGGGAAGCAAACCTGTTAACCCTGGTGTTAAACTTCCTGCCTCCAGAATAAAGAGAAAATTCATTTCTGTTGTTTGAGCTGAATTTTAAAATGGAAAAGTCTCCAGACCCTGGTGTCCAGCCTGGCCTGTGTGTCTTCCTGGCCTGGTCCAGTGATACCAGGTCTTACAGAAGGACAATGGGGACAACCTGAGTAGCTAGTAGGTTCTTGCCCAGACGCCCCTTTTCTGCCCTAATATAGCCTACTCCTCTCTCCTTGTGCCACTATTCCTTGGGGATGTGAACAAATGCCCACTCACCACAGATAGGAAAGCAGCAACAGGAAAAGTGCAGTAGGCAGTGGCTTGGCATGCATTGCCCTTCCAGAGGAAGCAGGTTCAGCTCCCAGCTCCCACGTGGTAGCTCACAACTGTCTGAAACTCCAGTTCTAAGAGATCTAATACTGTCTACTGCCCTCCACAGATACAAGGCATACATGTAGTACGTTTAGGGAAAACACTCACATACATAAAGTAAAAATAATAAGTATCTTATATTCCTTTTACACAGAGTTATAAAGGGGAAACTCAAATCTGTGAAGGAATCAAAATCCTGTTTTCCTTCCTTCTGTCTTTCCTTTTCTTCCACGAAAGGGAGAATCATCCCAAGGCAGGCCAAGCAAAAGGAGGCTTTTCAGGCCTGCTCAGTGAACTTTTTCTCTCAGCGTCTACAAGAAATACTAATAACACACTTCCAGGGCACCAAGAAATATCAGTAAGGAAGTCTAAGCCAGATGCTATGTGCAGCAACAGACCAAGAGAAAAGATTAAGATAGGTAGGCAAGGTGTTGCGGATATTTCCATGCATTATTAAAAATCTAAAGCTAAACCAAATATATAATCCAAGTCAGGCCTGCATATATACCAATATTATATATCACTGTCAGTACTATGTATTATGTTCCTAAGTGCCTAGTATGTTATATGTTATCTAACTCTTATCAAGGGCCCTGTAACATAGAAGATACCAGAACTTTACAGCTGATAGAACTGTGGTTTAGGGCCATTAAATAAATTTTCTTCCAAGGTCATAGAATATACTGAAGCTACTCCTTTGCCTAATTTCATTAAAATTAAACGTATTTATTTTCAGGCATCGAATAAGGGGAGACAAAAGCGTTAAGAAAACAAACAAAAAATGTCCTGCTGTCAGACTGTTTACACTTCTTAGGAGGCAGAAGCAGTAAATGAGGGAAAGTGATTTTGTATGTGAGAAGTTAAGTACCATGAAGAAAAACAGAGAAGAGAAAGTGGGAGAGGGGGGAGCCGACATACGTGCATTTCCCCCATATGATGCCGTACAAGTAAAGAACTGACGCTTCCGTGCAAGGAGCAGTGCTCCAGGCAGAAGGAGCAGCAGTGGTCGGACCCCGAGGCAGGAGCTGCAGGAAGGTCAATGTAGGGAGAGCAGAATGAGGTCAGGCAAAGCCTCGGACAAACTGAGTCTTAGGGCCTTCTGACAAGGGCCAGGTAAGCTAGAAGGGACCACAGTGGAGAGTCCAGTTTTCAGTTCTGAAAGACTTAGACTTTTCCTCTGAGGTGGGGATTAGGAGCTCCCAGGTGTGTGACAGTACCTACAGGCTGCACTGCAAAGCCACCAGGAAGAGGCATTCAGAAGCTGCCCTGATCACCTGTGTGAGACAGGACACAGAGCAAGCCCCAAGCAGTAGTAGCAGGAAACGTCAAGCAAGAAGTCCTCAGAATGCACACAGGAAAGATGGCGGCACAGCTTTTGACAGCTGGGACCACTGGGAGTTGGGAGTGTGAGTTAAGGTATCAGGAAGTCCTCATGCCAAGATTTGGATTTACACAACTCTTGAAAAGCTGTAGGGGAAATGCTGTCCAGGGAAGGGAGGATAACGCTTTAAACCTGAAGGGGTTTTAGCTGTTGAAGTAGAGATGGCCAATCAAGTGGTTTTGTGAAGGGTTTGGGTGTTTGTTTGCTTTTACCACTTGTTTGGGGTTTTGTTTTCTTTCTTTTGTTATTTTTGTTTGTTTGTTTAAGACAAAGTCTCACAATGTATCTGAGGACTATTGTGAATTCTTCATCCTCCTGTCTCAGCCTCCTGAGTCCTGAGCTACCTCATGTAGCAGCTGACTAACTGGAGGTGTGGCTTAGGAAAGTTTGAACAAAAACTATTCACACCTAGGAAAGAGCTGTCTCTGGCAGGCTGGTGAGGTGAGGGCACAGAGTGAGACTAGGCCTGGTCACCCTGGTCTGCCTGCCAAGGACCCCGGTCCCCCTGTAAGAATAGGATGCACATCCTCCCTGCCCCCTCCAATCCAGCCAAGGCTGGACCACTCCCTCCTCCAGTCACAACTCAAAGGAAAGTGACCCTGTTCCCCTGTCCTGCTGTCACCTCTCATACTTCTGAGAGAGGGGACAGAGACAGAGACAGAGGCAGGGGAGACAGAGAGACAGAAGCACACAGACACTCACAGAGTTAGAGAGACAGAGACAGAGGGACAAGACAGAAACAGAGAAAGAAAGACAGACAGAAACAGAGACAGAAAGAGACAGTATGACAGTAAAGGCTTGGTTCTGCTGGGAAGAAAGCCTGAGGCCTTGCACACAGCAAAGGCCGCCCTGGCCCTGGACCCTGTAGACAGGTATCCCCACGACCTGGGCCTAGAGAGCCAGGTCTCCCTGCAACGGTGAAATTAACATGGCCATTGGTCAGCAGTGGTTTTTCACCTCTCAGAAATCACCAGTCTCTTCAAAACTGGGTCGAAACCAAAGGCACCCAACAGTCAAGGATAGCCAAAGTTTGGAGTCCAGGAGATGTCCATCACACACATACACACAGCTTTCCTGTATCGCTCTCATCCCTGGACAAGACCTGGGGCGTGGCTGAAAGCCCATCCAAACGCCATTACCTCCTCAAAGAAAGGATAAAACAGGACAGGAGCCGAGATTCAGCCGCCCTGGGCTGCTTGCTTTCCTCTCCCTGTCACTAAGAAGTGGACGACAGTTAATCTAGGGACCAAGTACATTTGGTAGCCAAGAAAGGGACACACAGACCTCCCGGGGAAGGGAAGACAGAATTAGGACGAAATTATTCCCTTGGGTTGTCCTGGACTCCTCAAACTACCAACAAAAAAATGTAATTAGGGCAGAAATGTTTTGGAAGGAAGTAGCAAATGGAGAAGGCCTTCTTAGACATAATGATGACAGTTCTGTAATTCTGTAATTCCATTAACCAAAAAATGTCTATGTGAAAAATTATAAGGTTGAATGGCCTCAGAGAAGCAGCGCTTGCAGCGTTGGGGGGTGGGAGGGTGGGGGGCAGTAGTAACTCGTCTACTGCACCAGGGACCACTGCTCTCTAGCATCTAACCATACCATACACACACATGCATATACATAGACACACACATATATATGGAATTTTTGTGTAACATAACATATCTGTCTTGTTTTATTGCACCAGATGGAGAAAACACGACAACATTTGGAGGAGGGAAACATTTCCTGTCTTTTTGTACTTAACATAAAAAGGTACTTTATGACTATTTTTTCCCAGCATATTTTCTCCTCCTCTGGGGCTCTTTTTTAAAACCTTAAAACATCCATTTGCCAGAAGTCTTTGAGTCATCACAGTACTGTCTTCCTATCTCTCTGAAGGCACGGCACTCAGCGCCCGCTCCAACAGGGAGACTTGTGTTTTACCAGCTGCAGAGGACAACTGCGGCACACAGGCACACAGCTTCTCTCTCCCTCCTTTCTTCATCTAGGAGAAACAACGCAAGCTTGAAACACTTAGCATTTATGGGCCATTGATTTTATTTTTTACTACCCAGTTAACCGTGTCTTTTCTTTGCCGCTTGTCCAGAGGGACTCTCTTCACCCAAGGCTAGATCAGAGGAACCAAAGGTCCTCATCTCTGCACATCTCTCACCTCCCTCCGAAGCCGTTCACAATAAAGAGAGCTCACTCCCACATCCTGATCCTTGCTCTTCTTTGATCTTCCCAGTCATTTTCTTATTAAAAACAACTGCTCTCCTGCCTCCGCCTGCGCCGCCAGTTTCAAGTTGTCTGAGTGACTATTTTCATCCTTAAATTTTTAATTTTGAAAATCAAGTCATATATTAGAGCGATTATGGGTGGCAAATACAATATCCTTACTTGAAAACCAGGGGAAATCTATGGAGAACAACCTATTAATTTCCCACCAGCTAGAAAGGACTAAAATGCTACTTTCTGATTTGAGTTAGGTCTCTGGTTTTCAAGTCTGTCTCTTCCCCAGGCTCAGTCACACAACCATGCATGTTTTCCTGAACCATTTCTTCCATTGAATGGTAATTACAAATTAGCAAGCGTTAAACTTCATTCCTATCAGCATAGTTTTAAAAACTGCATTCTGTAAGAAGTCCTATAGTTTCAGCCAATGATGCAACACACCACCAAATTTCAATGAAGCAAAAAAAAAAAAAAAAAAAATTTTGAACAGACCCTCAGACTTCATAGTTTGGGAATTTTATTCCTAAAACAGACATATTTTGTTAAGTCAAATAAACCAGTCATGTAACGTACCAAAAAAAAGATTAAAATCAGAGTTGGCAGGAAAGGGGGCACTAATATTACCCCAAGTTGAAAAACTGAACAGGGCAGGCTTAGTATAAAATTTTTTTATGTTTCATAGCATCTTCTACAAATTTGTGGAGAATGCATTCAATCGCAGTTAGTTAGGTCCTTCCCTTGTTCTGAACCTCAGTGGCCTACACTAGTGACACATTCCCCTAGCATCTTCTTCTCCTGGTAAATGCCCTCTCATCTGTGGCCTGCGCAGGCTGGGTCAGGAGCTCCCTCTGCACTGGGGACTGTGTGCCTAGAACCCTGGTTTCTGCCCGCCATCATCTGCATTCCAGAAGGGAAAGGAAGACCCACTGTTTTGTTCAGCATTGTGTTCTAAGTATCTGGCAAGCACTAGATTCCTATTAAATACTTAATTAACAAATTGATGTACTAAAATTGATAGGAATGTTGTTTCTTCTTTTGTCTTTGGCACAAATAAGCCAACAGCAAGAAACAAAGCCAAAGACAAATTCTGTCTTCTATTCAGTCTTCTGAAGGAGTCTCCAGAGGGAACAACTGACTCTGGCACCCAGGTCAGGTGCTGGCTGTGCAATGTAAGATAAATACACCTCATTTCTTTTCCTATAAAATAGGCATAGCAAACCTCCCTTTTTGGTTGTTTTAGGATGAAATATGTACACCTAACATACATTGCTAACCCACAAATGAACATTCTTGTGAAGGATTTGAGGACCACCTACAGGTACGATGGATGCAAAGATCAATAGAGCCCACCTTCTTCTCCCTAGCTATGTCTCTTACCTAAATGCAGAACGGAGCTGCGCAGGTAGCAGTGTAGCTAGAAAGAGGGATACAATTCAAATAGAAAGTAACATGATGAAAGGCTCTGCAGTCTGAACATGAGGCTTTGTGTGGGAGGATGTCACCACAAGTGGTTGACCCCCATGTGACGTGAACATTACAGAGCTAGTGAGAACCTGCCCAAGGGCACACTCATCTCCCGTTTTCTCTGCAGTCCTCACTCTTACTTAGAAGTTAAATAGCCCTTCTCTGGAATAAGCAACACTTTGGGTTTGGGAAACATTGAACACCTTGTTGGAGTTGTGTAAAATCTAAACACAGTACTCCCCCACCACCATACCCCACCTCCAATGCCCCCCCCCCCAGGCCAATACTCCAGGACTGAGTTTAAAGGCCTACACACCTGACTTAAGCATGGTATTCTTTTCTATTTCATTAATGGCTGAAGACACTGAAGATAACTTTATATAATCTTTGTAGTCCGGTTACCTTCTTACCACAACTCTTCACGTATTATCAGGTAGGTTCAGAATTCCCACTCATTGACACTAAAGCTTTAGATTTTAAGTATTACAGATTCTGTACCTGGAGATTTGCATCCTTAATCTTATTTTTTTCGATTGGCCTTCTCTTGTCCTCTCCTTGACGTGACAAGCCCACTCTTACCGACCCCAGAGCTTCCTTCTGGCTTCCCCTGGGCCTAGATATTCTTTCTGTTTATCAACATAGCTCACTGTCTCATGTCTTTGCTAAAATGTCCTATTTGCAATAAAGCCAATCCTGATCAGACTATCTAGAATCACCCTACCCACACCTGATAAATGTACTAATTTATTAGGGTTTCTGTTTGCTGACACCCTTTCTTTCATCACTGTCACCCATATAACTTTGAGAACAACGGTCACTTTTGCTCCTTCAGGTATCAGAGTACCTGCCCAGCACAGCTGCTGGTGCACAGCAGCCTCGAACGGATGCTGGCCGGAATGTATTCAGGGCAGGAAGTGGAGAAAAATAACGTAAAAGAAAAGAAAGGTTAAGCTGGCGAGAGCTAAAGAGGATCTGAATGTTGGGGCAAAGAGCCTAGATTTTTATCTGGTAAGCAATGGGAAACTTTAAAGGCAATCCTTGTGTTCAGATCTGCTTCTTAGATAAATCATTGAAGCAAAGGCACTGAAGAGAAAGGTAATGGCAGAGCCTTCCCGGAAGATGCTGCTTCAGCCAGAGACGAGGCAAGGCAAGGAACAGTGGGGAAACACAGGAAGAGACGTGGACATATCCGCGGTATTATAATAGGTTAAACTAGGCATGTCCTGATGGCTGCCACCCCGGGAGGAGAAAGAAAATCCCAGGATGATTCGAATCCCAGAGCTGCCCAACAGGTACCTGGGAGGTGAAACCAAGTGACGACTAGAATGTGGGGCGGTTGGGGGTGGTTACAGAGGTGCCTGGCATGTACATAAGGTGATATGTACGTACATACATACATGTGTGTATCTAGCCATAGTTAGAGAGATAGATAGACAGAAATATGTCTCTCCAAACATGTGGAAGACAAAATATGGGACTCAGATCTCCCTCCCACTTCTTCCAGGGATCCAACTTGGGGAGGGCAATATGTATACTATAATTTATATATATATATATATATATGTATATATACATATATATATATATGTATATATACATATATATATATAGAGAGAGAGAGAGAGAAATATATCTTTCCAAACATGTGGAAGACAAAATATGGGACTCAGATTGCCCTGCCCCTCCCCCTTCTTCCAGGGATCCAACTTGGGGAGGGCAATATGCACACTAATCAGCAGGCACTCTAATAGGGAACTACATCCCGAGCCCAGAGGTTCCATTTCTACCAAGCAGCAATTATACTATACTAGTTTTAAAGAGAAAACAACTTTCATTTCAAGTCTCCACATAGGCTCGGTCCCAAAACCAGGGGCCAAAACACAGCTGTTTTAAATTAAAAATTTATATATCTGTCCTATGTGAATTTGTTCCCAGACAGCAAAAAAGAATTTGATTTTTGTATGTAATTGTGTTCATTCTAGATTGCAATCTATGATAGACTTTCAGCTAATTACCCAGAGAAATTAATAATGTCTTTCCCCTAAAAGTAATGTTTAGTTATGAAAAAACTGGTATATAAGCCTGACTCTGTCATTTGAAAAAAGTACATGGGAGAAGTTGAAGGAACTCAAAGGCAATATTATATATTCAAATCAAATTTGAGGAACTACTTTAAAAAGGACCTGGGATCAGCCAGCAGAAGTTACTTAATCACAGCATGGGATTGCAGCAAACGGGTGTGTGTGCTTTGCTTTCTCCCTAATCAAACTTCTACCAGAAAATAAAAGAAAGGCCACTAGCACACACTTAAAACTCCATAGGAGGAAGAGTAAACCTACTTTCAATAATTTATTGAGCATCTATTGTGTACCAGAAACTCTACTAGATAATTGTACATACTTTGTAAATCCAGTTTCCTCTTTCTCTTTAGGAACACAAATAAAACAAAAACAAGGGGCTCAGTTTAGAACCTGTTAAATGTCATCAAGTGGTGGAGACATCTTTTGAAAGAAGGAAAAGCAATTATTTCTAAAACCAAATCTTTCTGATACAAATCCCCAGGCTTGTTAAAGATGAAGGTGCTGTATAAGAAAAGAAAATGGACACGGGTCAGAGGCAGTTTGATGCTATGTCCCAGAATCCCACAGGTAAAAATGTACAAAAAACGTAAACTTCTGTATAATAAAAAGGATGACCTGGACTATTGACTTCCAAGAGATGAGATTCCCCAATTCCCCAGGCGATGGGGAGCATCTTAGAGAGTCAGCTGCCCACAGGTAAGAAGAGGTAAGCGCTGGCGATGGGCAAACATTTTGGATTGCTTCTTAGTCATCCGCTGATCCCAGGGCATTTTTGTGTTTCAAATTCCAACCAAGTAACCCACAAAGGCTAACAAGCGACCCTTTAGCTTCAGCTAACTTAGTGAACTGCCTGGCAAGTTTTCCTTCTCATAAACAAAGGACTAAATCAAGGTTGGAAGGATGTAGTTTCTACTTGTTTTGGACTTTTGCTTGCTATGCCCTGGCGGCGGGTGTCATCTCCCAGGACATTTCACGGACGGACATATACGCTCAGATAGCTGTGCTCTTGTAAGGCGAGCAATCCGGTTTCCCCGCCGAGAACCACTCCCCCACGCAACCTCCCCACTCCTCCCACGCAACCCCAACCATTAACGAGTGCGACTCGTTTCTCCTCCGACGTCTCCCTTTTGCACTGGTTGCCTCGGAAAAAAAAATCTAAAAGAGCCAAAGCAAAACAAAAAGTTATCATTCGTGCGTGAACCTCCAGCGCAGAAAGTGAAAGTGAGCACCAGGTACGCGCTGTGCTCCGCCGAACGCACGCGCGGCGGGAAGGGGCGGGGCGCGAGCTCGCCGCGTGCGGGTCACGTGGCTAGAGGCTGTCCAATCCTGGAGGTCCTAGGTTGCGACCCGACTCGGTCCTCCCCCTGCCTGGCCCGCTGCTTAGTACCACCGGAATCAGAACTCTGAGTTGTCTGCAGTCCCGTGCGCTCCTGCCACCCCCAAGTCCCCCTTCACACATACACACTGCCACTGCTGGGCGAGCCGCCTTCCATCGGCTGCGGGAGCTGCTTGCATACGTGTGGCTAATGGGCCCAGGAACTGTGGCATAGCTGGCTCTGTTCTGCAGGCCAGAGAGGGAGTCAGGACTGTGTGCCTCCTTCCATTAAAGCAAAGGTGCACAATGATAACTGGAGGGAATCTGAGATTTGGGGTTTCCAGGGCAAAATCCAGTAAGTTCCGGTGTTGCGGCTGCCACTTTTCCTACTTTGACAGACACCAGAGCCGAGCTGAGTTGCTGGAATACAGGGCGGGGAACTGAGCTACTGAAATACAGGGCGGGTAGCAGGACGCAACGTCAGATCTTAGTAATATTTAAAATTGCATTTAGGTTTTTGGGTGGGGAGCGTTTCAGGATGAGAACTTGTGGAAGTCGGTTCTTTCCTTCCACTGTGTGGGGATGAACCTTGGTCACAGACTTGGCGGCAAGAGCCTTTATACACTGAGCCACCTCTCCAGCCCTCTCTAGAATATTTTTAAATGACTGGACTTTTTTCCTCATAAAATCCTAGCACTTCATTCGGTGCTGTAATCTAAAAAAACCAAATTCCTCACTTGAGGTTAGGTTTTTCCATAGTCTCCAAGACTCCAGGGAACTGTGGCGTCTTCGCTTTTACCCCTACAATCTACCACAAAACAAAAGCTAGCTTTTCTTAGCTAAATAACAATGGGGAAACTGGTTTCAGCCACCTCTGAGCAGACAAACCCCCACCCCCAAAGCCCTCGTCACTCTCCAACCTGCCCTTAGGTATGTTTGTGTAATCAGAGACCGATTGTAGCTGCCTTAACTTTTTTCTCCCGAGAAAGCTTAGTTTGCATTCATTGAAGTTGCTTGTTTTCGGGGGTTTGTCAGAAAACGTGCCACTGGGAAGACTGAAGGTTCTGCGGCCGGAGGTCGTCGGGAGCTGCCCGGGCTGCTCAGGTGTGTGGCTTAGGACTGCGAAGAGCCGTAGGACAGTGGAAGGTCTTTAAAACGTTACTTTTGCTACTTTAGGAAATAGGTTTTCAAAGAATGGAGCCGGGGTGGTGTTTAAACTAGGATATCAGTGTGGGGAAAGACGCCCAGTGTTGGGGACAGTAAACCAGAGGGGACCTTCTGTTGCTTCATCCCTCCTGCAGCATTCATTCTTTAAAATTTTAAAACGGGATCAAAGGGAAGACATTAGGATCTATCCCTTCATTCTGTTCGAAGAACACGTCGAATTTCGCGCCACCCGTTAGTTGATAAAACGCAAAGTCGGATACACCTTATTTTGAAATGTAAGCTTCATATAATGTCGGAATTTCTAAAAGGCCTGCCCGAAATGAAAAGCACGTTTACTCTTCTTTAGTAGCACAAAAACAGCACCCAAAGTTTTAGGCGCCGGGCAGAGAGACTCTGGGGATGGGATTGAGGGTTGTCGCGCATCCTAGACGCCGCCATTAGGACACCGAGACTCGGTGGGAGGCGAGGGAACAAGGTAAGACCCAGAGGAGGGAGACTGAGGACCGGCTCAAGTTGGAAAAGGACTTCGGAGCTAGCGGCACACAATTAAGACTACACAGTACAAGATTGCGCAAATTATTTTAAAGGAAATGGAGGGGGGGGCGGACAGCTATCCTGCAGGAACACTGGTGTGCCAGACCCCCGAGTGGGTGAGAGGGGATGCACACATCCTTTGTGCATCTTCTTTGAAAGTCACCAAAGAAGGAGGGAGGTTTAGGATGACCCAGAGATTCCCTGCGTTCGTTCGGAGGAGATGAGGAGAACCAAGGGTGCGGACAGAAACCCTAAGCATCCCAGAGGGATCTATCTGTGTCCCTCCAGGCTCCGGGAGGAATGGGTTGTGCTGACAAACTTTCAAGAACTCCTGGCGGGGGCTTCCCGCTGTCACCGGCTGGGCTGGGGTGCTGCCTTCCACTTCCTAAGTGCAGAGCAGCTTTTGCGGTATGGATGGCTGGGTTTGCGGTCTAGAGTCATTGGTGAGCACGCCAGGCAGTCTGCCTGGCGCAGGCAGCCTAACCCAGAGTCGGGTCACTCGAACTTTCGCCACCGCCAGCACCGCGTCGCGTCGAGCTTAGGGGCGCAGAGCTGGAGTGGGGTAGAGGTGGGGCGGTGGCTCCTGGACCTATCGAGCCTCCTTTTCCGATTTTGAAATCCAGAGAGATGAGTCGTACTCAGGATGACACTTTTAAGTTCCTGGTTAAGTCACACCTTGCTCGCACCTTTTAAGGTTCTTGGTTCCAGGCAAGTGGATAGGTTAGGGACGGGCAGAGGAGGGTTTGGGCAGGTGCCAGCTCAGACTACCTACCCCGGCGTGGTCACGTTCGCTATGCGGTCAATGAACCATGCGCTGCCTCCTTCACAAGCAGGCTGGGCGTTTTCTGTGAGGGTTTAATTTTTTGTTTTCTTTTTAAAAGGAACCTTCAAGGATTACTATTTAAAGTTTTAAATGTTTTGATGCAACAGGCAATTGTAAACAGAACAAAAGGGAAAGGCCTGACTTGAAACTGCTTTGCTTTGAAACTATTCTGCTTTGCTGAACAAAACAGCGGAGGAGGAATAATTGGGAGGAAAACATTGGTTAAGTGAGTCTTCAGCTGTAAATAAAGTAACAGGAAAGACCCAGTAAATAGGAAAAATAATAAAATATGCAGTAGATACGCCACACAGATCAGTGGGAAGCTCTGTTCCCACTGAAAGCCTCTTTTTCCCAGGGAGAATATTTGTGGAGGAAAATTATTTGGTTATTTTCACAGTAGTACAGCTCCCTTTGAATTAAACTTTTTTTTTCATCAACTAGACTTAGTTCTTTAATTAGGAAGCACAATTGAGTTTCTAACAGATGTTGTCAGCCACAAACTCTGATCCAAAATAATAGTGTAATTAGTTTGGGGGGGGGGACATCTTTAGTTTATAAGGCCTGAAATTAAAATATGATGTTTTTAAACATTGTGGTACAAAACCACGGGGAGCATTGGTTCCAGAGTCTAGTAGTAGCAGCACTTCCTGGTTCTGCCTTGGAAAAACTTTCAGTTGGATGCTTGGGGCCCTCCTCATTCTAGACTTCTCTCAATTTCTTTCAGCTTTTAGGAAATTCAATTTTAAAAATATTTTCTCATTAAAAAAAAAAGTGAAGTCCTTAAAACACAGCATGTTCCAATTGTTTGAAACTTGGTGGGGTTTTTGTTTGTTTGTTTTATCATAAACTGAGTGTCCTAGAGATGGTTAAGCAGCTTATTTGGGGCTAATATAGTTTTTTTGTAAAGATGCATAATTTGAATTAATATTACCAAACTTTTTGTACCCTGAAATATAAACATAAATACAGATTTTTCTCTAATAGTTGTCTGAAAAGTGAAAGGTTTGCTAGTTTTTCTGGGTGTGGCAAAACTAGTAATCGGACCTTTTTGATTTGAATATAAATGTGCAACATCAAGATAAACTAAACAGGAAGTTCTTCTGTATCTAGTTTTTCCTCTTACAGGTTGATATTCTTCTAGACTCGACATTGCATGGTACAGATTTGTCTTTACAAATGATCCATTTCCTAGACATTGGAAGATGCAGGAAGTCAGGCTGTTCTCTACAGCACTTAACAAATCTACTGCCAAAGATTCTCCTGGCTTGAACAGCGTTTTAATGCATGCCATGTTTCAAAAGTGTTTAGCAAAAATCAGTTTCTGTGTAAAAATAGTCTATCATCCTTTTTGCGGATCTCAGTGCCTGTTTTCAATGTTTTTAAACATTAAAGGCCAAGAGGACATTACATTGTGCTGTCTGCATCTTCAGAACCCCTCTCCCTTGGAGCCTCTTGGGTCCTCCTTATTTTCTAGTGACAATGCCTCTTAGGAGGCAGGTAGAGTTAAAATTACCCCCTTTGGCAAACAGAAACTAGAATCCTTTGTTTCTGACACAAAGTAAACATTATTTTAACCAAATAGACTATCTTCTGCCTTGGAGTCTGGCACTAGGTTTTGATTTGTCTTCTTTAGGTTACAAGAAAACAAACTTCTGCTACAAAAAGCTACTGCTTGTTTTCAGATCAGGATTTCTTTACCTCTATGAGGATACTGTCCACTGGCAGCTGACACAGGTCTGAGCATTGGAATCTTCCTAAACTGGAAATCTAATATAAATGACACATGTGTGGTGAGCATAGGAGGGAAGACAAGGAACTCAGTACTCAAAAATAAGTCTCACTGATAAATGTAAAGGTCTTGGATAAATGTAAGTCATTCACAAACAAGTCTAAAGCATCTAAAGTATTGCTGAGTTCCTTCAGCAGCATGGATGCTAGACCAGGATTAAATGTGTCCTAAGTTACTTCTGTTTGTTTCCTCTTCAGTCTTATGATACCAGGATGTAGGCTTAATTGATAAAACGATTTCAGTCAGTTATAAACAAATGTTCACTGATCTGTCTCCTGGAATTTCTGGGTTGATTTATATATAGGAATAGATCCAGGCAAATCTTGCCAATTGCAGGTGATGATGTTAAAATTCCCTGGGTTCTACTGCCAGTGACTCCTCAGCCCTCCTAAAAGGAAGTAGGTTGGAAAGGTTGCCCTCAAAAAGGAAGTTTGGATTGTTTTCTGACTTGTTGGGAATGAAACAGTCACCAGAGGCATTATAACTTACCAGCATTTATTGGGAAATAGAGTTCTGGGTTTTATAATGAGTATTTGGATGAAAGTTTCTGAGTACATATTTTTTAAAACAACCATACAGCTTCTATTTCAGTAAATCTTTTTTGTTCTACACTAAAATCTTAAATATATTATAGTTCGTGACCTTCAAAATGTACTTTAATGTGAAGGAGATTTTTCTCCCCAAAATGTAGCCACAAACAGAATTGTGGCGGGAAGCTATGCATAGCAGGCAGCTGTCTTTCAACAATTGCTGAGCTGAGTGTGTGTGGGGGTTTCCCTAATGAAAATTTAAATATGGCTCTGTCGGTCCTAATGCAACATGTGGATAATTCTTGAATAAGAGCCTGCGTGTTGAACATTATTACTGTAAAAGAAAAATATTTCGCTTCTTTTAACTGGACGGAGATGGAGGTCATGCTTGAAAAAAGATATCTAATTCAAATCTGACAGCAAATAGACAATTTGTAACTAAGTCACTTATTAAAATGGTATTGCACCCTGGAACAGAACTTTCAAAGTAAACTGGTTGTTAGAGTCTAGAAACTTCCTATTAGGAAATTGTATGTTTAGGTAGTTTCTCTTTTGCATTAATTTGTATAATGGCTGACTGTAAGCATCGTGAATCTATGAATTTTAAGTATCTTTATTAGTAATTTCATTCTTTTCTGGTGGAGGTTTCCAACAGCCTTGTTCTTACAGATTAACACAGCAGTTTCTCAGTATTTCACACTTGAAATGTCTGAGTATGGTATTCTGAATACATCAAAGTGGTGTTTGTGGCTAAATGTTAACCTTTTCTTTCTATTGTTAGCTAGAAAGACACTTTAAATATGACACACACATAGAAAACAAAAAGCTTTGAAAAGCTCTATGGTTCAACAATAAGTATATCCTGTACCTAACAGAAATGTATCTAAAACCTGAAAGGCTTTAGTAATAGAAAATCCAGACTCTACAGAAACCACTAAGTCAGATATGGAAGTGCACCTTTTCCTTCCAACACCTGACTGGGGGAAATGTGCTTTGTTGAGATTTGTGGGACTGAAGATATAGCTCAGTGCTAAAGCGCGCATGCAAGGCCCTGGGGCTCAAAGCCTCAACACAAGGTTGGGGGGGGGGGGTAAAGAAGGAAAACAGAAAGGAGGAAGAGAGAGAGGGAGGGGAAAATAAAGGGAGTTGAGCGGAAGAAAAATGAGAGCGATTGAGCATCTGTAATTCTGGCACTTGAGGGGCAGAAGCAGGAGAATTACGTCAAGTTACTATGGCTACACAGAAAGTTGCAGGCAAGTCTATGCTAAAGAATGATCTCTCCCAGGATTAGCAGTCTCAGTTTGTTCCTGTGTCAGACCTAGTTTAAAATCATGACATCAATTTCCAATTTTCCTATGTACGTTTCCTTTTCTTACATATGTTCTCAGCCTAGAGACTAGCTAGTCAATTTTGATGACAAGGTAACTTGGGCTGGCAGAGCATTTGTCTACTGTGTCCCAGGACTGGGGTTTTAACCTCAAGTATTTATCCTTACTTCATAACAAGATAATAACATTTCTCATTTATGATCCTGCTTCTGCTAGACTGGTAGCATCCATCTTTCTTGATTTGGTCATTATACTCAACCTAGATAAGATTCTGTCTTATCTTTTCTATAATTGTAGAATTATAGATTCTACAATTGTATTTTTTCTGTTTAAATTTGGCAGGCACATTATAATGAATTATAATGAAAATTTTTATCTAAAAGTGATGTATAATTCTGTTCACTTTTACTAAACTGGAGCAAGGCACCAATTTCTGGATATTGATTTTTGGGACATCACATAAGCATCACATCTCTGCACAGAGACAACTGAGGGCCCAGGTACACAGCAGATCTTCTGATTTATCCAATGCTCTCTCATGCCTTTCTCACTGGTCTTTCCCCACAGCTGGCTGGTCCCACACAACACAGAGTGCTTCAGCTGTTCAGAGCAGACACGGTTTGAAAGTTACAAAGGGGTGGGCTCAGGTGTCCTGAAGCGGGAGTCTCTGCCCTCGGTAGTTTGTTTGGTACTGGTTCACAGCCCCAAAGGCAGTCAAAACAGACCAAGTCTTCATGTTTACCAACAAGTTCAACCCTCCTGATCTCTTCCTCCAGCGGTTTGTGTGAAACAGAAGAGTATTAATGTTATACACATTTGAAGAAAACAACCAATTAAAATCCAACAGTCTCTAAACATTTTAGCCTACATCATTTTTTTCAAGATTAACTTTTAATTATGTGCAAATATGTGTGCCTTCCTGAGTTTATATGCACCATGCGAAGGCAGCCAGGAGGGCCCTGGATCCTCTGGACCTGGCGTTACAGGCTGTTTTGATGGCCTGTTGCTGACTCTGGGAACCGAACCTGTGACCTCTGAAAGAACAGTAAGCACTCTTCACCACTGAGCCATTTCTCCAGCCATACATTATCTTTTAAAATTATGTTAAAATATATGGCTTTTTTGGCCTGTATTTTTAGAGTGCCAAGAAGCTTACAGAATACTATCAGTTCTTATCTCAGTACATCTTCCTCTGACGGCCTGCTTTTCAATACACATCAAAGCCATTTTTTTGCCAAGATTTGTGTGTGTGTGTGTGTGTGTGTGTGTGTTTCTTCTGGAGACCGGCTCTCACTATGTAACTTAGCTGGCCTGGAACTCACTGTGTAGATCACACTGGCTTTGAACTCAGATCTCAGAGATCTGCCCACCTCTGCTTGCCCGACTTACCTATTTCTAACTAAACATTATGGGTTTTTTTTTGTTTTGTTTTGTTTTTTTGGCCTGTCTTATTCTGCTGACGTCAATTTTACAAATGATATTGTAGTGTTCCACTACTGGAGGTCTCATTACTTTATCTTTCTGGTAATGTTTGCTGTGCCAAGGAGGCTCCTGTGACCTTCTCAGATGAGTCATCTTACACATAGCAATAACTGGCTCTTTAAGATACCCCACAGAAATGGGATTGTGAGGATATGTATGTAAAAATACATGTAAAAATATGTAGTTTTTCACCCTTGAAAAAACTCACCAAACTGCTTTTCAGAGTAGTTAACACCTGTTTTCATGACTACTGGCAGTCTACCATGGTCCAGCAAACAAGTCCTCACTATAAGGTCAGGCTTCCAGACACTTCCCATTTCAGACAGGCAGACAGTAGTGACTCCTACCTAAGTTGCTTTATTTTCTGACTAGTGTTGAACTTGGGTGTCTTCCTCTGCTGGAAATTTCCTCTGCTTTGATTTGCTTAATTTCATCTATAGCTTGCATTTGTAATTGGAAGGTGAATTTTAATATTGATATCTTTCTCTCCATCTGCTCTAGATTCAAATTCCTTTCCTAGTCATAAAAGATTTTCCTCATCTGTGGCATAGCTTTACATTGTTTATGACATCTTTTAAAAATGTACAAATTTAGCTGTAATTCAAGCACCAGGACAGCAGAGGCAGGAGGAACATCCCAGGAGGAACGCCCTCACAGGCCTGGAGGATAGCTCGATTTCCTGAGCCCCTGTGTGAACAAACACACAGGCAAAAGTGTTTTCATTTTAATGTAATGAGATATATTGATATTGCTTTTAATTTATGTATATATATTATATATAACTGTGTTTCTTTAAAACCACAGTTAGACCAGCGTGCTGTTCCTTGCCTTTAGTCTCCGCACTGAGGAAGCAGAAGCAGACATATCTCTGAGTTCAAAGCCATTAGGGTCTACAGAATGAGTTCCAAGCCAGATACATAAATGAACATCCCCCCCAAAAATAAATGAATTAGAAATAAACAAACATACATACCTACAAAAGCCAGATACAACGCCAGACGGTAATGTCACACGTCTTTAATCCCCGCTCCCAGGAGGCAGAGCAAGCAGACCTCTGTGAGTTCAAGGCCAGCCTGGTCTACAGAGTGAGTTCTAGGACAGCCAGGGCTATACAAAGAAACTCTGTCTTGAAAACCGACAAACAAATAGATACAGAGATATACTTTTATTTTTTTTATTTATTTTATTATAAAATAAAATGATTTTATATTATTTTAACTTTAAATGGAGTCCCTGTGTGCTACTTATTAAAGCAGTTGGCCTTTCCTTGTGCTGTAAAAATGCTGCCTCCCTGAGCTGACTGACTCAGCCCCTAGGAGCGCGTGCTGTTCTTTCAGAGGTTCCCAGGAGGGTCCCCAGCACCCACATCCCATTGCTCACACTAACTGCCAGCAACCCCAGCTCCAGGAGGTCCAAGGCCCTCTTCTGGCCTGGTGATCACCGCACACATGACACACATTACCCATAAGTGAGAATTTTTTTTAAAGCTGTTTACCCGTCAGTCTTACATGTCTGTCCTTGTGTCTGTCCCCCATCTGCATTACTGCAGCAGAGTAAACTGTTTTGTCTTTAACATCTGTAGACTGAGTCCCTGCGGTGGCATTAAAAGTCATCTCTGTTGGCGAAGTACTGGGGACAAAACCCAGAGCTCCCCGTATGGATAAGTTGTAAATTCTATGGAAAATATTCTGTCTTTGATTCTTCGATGACGCTTAAGCGTGTGTTGGACTCTGATCGCTACAGATAGCTTTCCTGGGGTGAAAGCACTTAATATGCCTCCGTGTGATTTTTTTTTTGGGGGGGGGGGTTCATCATTGAAATTAAAACACATTATGTAATGGATAGTAAACACTAACTTCAGATCTACAGCTTCTTTTGGCTGCCCTGGTCCTGAATTTTGGTACCTGAACAAAAGTCAGAAAGCTCATTTAATTTAAAAAAAAAAGAAAAAAACCAAACATCTGAAAGTTTGACTAAGCAGAGGAGTGTTTGGTTGCCCAAATGAAGGCGTGTTGTTTTGTACTGTTTGGCTTTCTTAAGGAGCATTTGAATTGAGATTGGCTGCAGAGCAGGTAATGGCTTTCTCTTCTCCTTTTGTCCTTAAGAGGGGCCAGAACAATGGGTGTTACTTGAGAACACCTTCTAATCTTTGTCACTCTGGAACATGCCTGCAGGTCATCTCAAGGTTCTTAGTGGTGTCTCAATTTTTTTTTTTAAATGTAATGTTTAACTTCTGAGAGAATTGCTTAGAAACAATTCTCCTGCCCTGTGGTGATTCAGGGAAATAGTTAGATAAGGGTGACCGCTGGTAAAGAGAAGATACTTTACAACAAGCTTATTTTACAAATGATTAAAAGTAGAATTGTCATGGATTTGCTTAACTGGAGATTTAGTTTGAATTTTTTTTTCATTCTTAAGACACATGGTATGAGAAATGAGCCTTAATATTAAAATTTAGGCTGTCTAGAGCTTTCAGTTCTTTAAAAAATATATTTTTTGCTTTACACAAATTTAGAAAACTTTGGATCAATCAAGTGGGTCAAGTGTGAATCTTCATCATAATTCAATACATTTGTTGAGATTTTTTTTCTTACTTACTGCTGTTGCCCTTTATGCGGTGCGGGGATGATACTTAAAGCAGACGTTTTGTTCCCTACTGTCAGCAACTTCTGCACTGGTCTGAGAGGCCTCTGTGCCAACTGTGATCCCAGGCCCACGCTCCTAATTTCATCTTCCTATTCTATTCTAGACTTTACTTGACTGGGTTCCTTAAGTGTGTGGTCAAGGGAAGGAGGAGAGAGAGAGCACTCAGCAGGATTCTGGGTTATTTCTGAGTGATGGTGTTAGTTTAGGATTTTTTGTTTTTCCTTCTTTCAAGTTTAAATTAATTTACACATCCCAAGTGAGTAAAGACCAAGATACAGACAGATACTTATGCTTAGGATAATGCTTCATGCCTTCATTCACCATAGCGGCTATTCCTGGTTGTCAACCTGACCATATCTGGAATGAACTATACAATCCAGAATTGGTGTGCATGCCTGTGATCCAGGCTGGAAGACACAAGTTTCTGACCTGGATCTTGACATGGAGGTCTTGAGGTATAGTGGCCATGAAAAGCTGAAGTCCAGGCAAGGTAGTACACACCTTTAATCCCAGATCTCTGAGTTCAAACTTAGCCTGAGACAAAGCAAGTCCCAGGTCCAGACGTGGTGATACATAGCTTCATCTGGGCCACGCCTTCTGCTGGAGGCCTACGTAGGGACACTGATAAAAGAAAGACTCGCTCTTTTTCAGCACATCTGATGGACCCTATTTCTATAGAAGACCAGCTTAAGTCACTAGCCTCATGGCTACGTAGTTACTGAGCAACTACGTAGATTCTTGGACTTCCCATCCACAGCTGCCCATTGTTGGGATAGTCGGACTATAGACTGTAAGTCATCACAAAACATTCCCTCAATATAGAGAGACATTCCCTAAGTTCTGTGACTCTCGAGAACCCTGACTAATACATTCACCCACTGTGTGTATGTGTGCATCCTGTGACTAAAGTGATCATATATAACTCATTGGCTTACCTCGGGGCACTTTGAGAGTGAAATGGGACATTAGGAATAATTAGTCAGGATAATAAGCACAAGCCAGGAGGCTTCCTGGAAGACTTAGAGTCGAACGTCTATGTGTCACGATTCCCATAGCCAAGAAGTTTTAAAAATAACTTACTTAGCTCTCAGGATAAGAAAGGAAGGGTGAGAGTTGATTGGAAGGGAGGGAGGTTACTGTGTAGGCACTGTACCTATTAATAACACACACACACACACACACACACACACACACACACACACACACACACACGACTGCCTGGTTGGAGGAGGGGTGTTAAGAGAGCTGTGTAAGTTAGTTAGTTGCCTTGAATTTGCATGCCCAGGGGAGGAGGCTTCCTGGTAGGCCTTGTGTTAGCCTTCTGGATCAATGAAGGCACGGGTCTTGGTTCTAACGACTTGAGGGGCCAGGCTGTGGGGAATATACTAGCTCCCTCACCACATAGACCAGACACAAACCATGGCACACTTTTATGATCCCAGCAGCACCAGTACCAGTGGAGGGGAGTAGGGAAACAGGAGGCTCAAAGTATCTATCCTGGGCTACGTAGCAAGTTCCAGGCCAGCCTGATCTACATGAAACCCTAGCTCAAAAAATAAAGGATTTGTGGGAGGTAGCAAAAGACTTTCACGCCAGCCTGGAGCATGCTCGTTTTTTGGACATGAGTGCACGTGGGTCTCAAAACAGAGCGGCCTTGCACGGCTCTGTGGCTTCGTCTGTCCTTCCCTCCTGGGGGGGGGGGGAGGGTGGTGTGAGTCAGTGTGGAGGTGACTGGTGGCAAAGGGGCTGCCTCTCTCTGAGAAGGGTGCATGGACTGTTTCCGTACAAAAGACATTTTTGTGGGTCTTCTTGCCTCATGCCTCTGGAAACTATACCGGGAATACAGACTATAGGAGGGCGTGTTTACTGGTCAACAGATCAAAGGTTTCCACAGGGGTTAAACCACCTGGAAGGAGAAAGGAGCTCTGGTGCTTTCCTGCACCCTGACCTCGCTACTCTCCACGGTAGCCAGGTTTTAAGTAAGCAACAGGGAGAAACCTGTACTTGGGCTCTGCCCTACCAGCTCTGAGCTGCATGGTACGTGTGAGTCTGTGCATGGCCCGCTAAATCCGAGCTAGTGGAGATTGAAGAAAAAGCCATAACATATATTCACACAAATACCAAAACTCATTGTTGACAAGTTCACGAGTGACTCTTGGTTTAGAATGCTCTTGTTAGGTGAGGGTGAATGGAAATGCTGGCCCATAGTGTTTAAAAATCTGATATTTGTGGTACCAAAGACAAGCATATCCCCAGTAACTGTCTGAGGATTCGAAAATATTTGCAATAAATATAGTTGGAAAAAGAACCAAGTGATGTCTTGGCAGTGAATTCTCTGGTCTTCTTATAATTTGGAAGATAACATATCTTAAAAAGAGTGGGGGGGGAGGGGGAGCCAGGCAGTGATGGCGCACGCCTGTAATCCCAGCACTTGAGAGGCAGAGGCAGATGGATTTCTGAGTTCAAGACCAGCCTGGTCTACAGAGTGAGTTCCAGGACAGCCAGGGCTATACAGAGAAACCCTGTCTCAAAAACAAACAAACAAACAAAAAGAGTGGGGGGCTGGCTATGGGACAGACAATATCCACAATCTTATTGTTTTCTTTGGGGAGTTATTAGTATTATTGCTTTCCATTATCTGAAAGAAACCCAGGTGATTGGGGGTGGGGGGGAATATCAGCCGTGCTAACCATGTGACTGGGTCACTTAATGTTTGCATTTCAATAACCCAGGCTGGCCTGGAACTCAAGGCCATCATCCTGCCTCAGCCTCTCATAGTAATATTATAGCCGTGAGACAGTACATGAATGTATTAAAACATTTCAAAGTGTCATCAACAGGTGCTTTCAAGGGCCAGAGAGATTACTAGGTAGGCAAGGGTACTTACAGTCAAGATGATGACTTAAGTTTAATTCTGAAGACCCACACATTGGAAGGAGAGGCCCACTCCCCAAGTTGCCGGCTAACCTTCACCAATGAACCATGGCTCATACATATGCACGTGCACACGTGCGTGAAAAACACAAATACACACACACTATAAATATTTTAAGAGGTATATCCACTTATGTTTTATACATTTTGCCATTATAGTTAAGAAACATTAGGCTGGAGAGATGGCTCAGCGGTTAAGAGCACTGACTGCTCTTCTGGAGGTCCTGAGTTCAATTCCCAGCAACCACATGGTGGCTTACAACCATCTGTGATGAGATCTGATGCCCTCTTTTGGTGTATCTGAAGAGAGAAATGGTGAATACATAAAAATAAAAAAAAAAAAAATACTGACAGCATAAACCCAACATACTTGTAATCCCAGCACTGGCAAGGCTGAGAAGGGTTGGCACACCCTTGAAGCCAGCCTGGGCTTTGTGTAGCAAGACCTTATCTCAGACAACAACAGCAACAGAATAAAAGAAAACAAAACGAAAAAGAAAAGAAAAAAGAAAATGTTTTTGTCCTTTCTTAAAATGCATGCTTAACTAAAAATATATATCCTTCTATGTGGTTTATCCAACTAATGGTCCAAATGATGTATCTGTGAAGAACAGGGAACAACTCCCAAAATCAGTATTTTTATGAAAACAAACCTGCTGAGTGGATCCCTTCTTCTGATGCAAGGAGTTCAGTGATCCAGTCCAGTTCCACCTTCAAGTCTGTTACCCTTGCGGCCTAGGACAGAGAGCGGAACTTTCCTAAGGCAAAAACAAGAACCTATTTAGAAAGTCTTTGACAACATTTAAATACTTCTTATCAAAACTTAATTTCCATGAATGATTGATTTGGCCCCTTGATGGACGGGCTGCAGAACTTTCAATTACCTCTTTTTCATGTGCGAATGAAGCCGAGGGTGACTTTACAGGGATTTGGTGACTGGAGGTAGCCTGTTTGGATATGCACAGGATTTCTTTGCTTTCTGTCCCAGAGTTTGTCTCTTGCTACATTGTTGTCTTACTGAGCAACTGTGGTTAATCTGTCTGCCAGGCCACAGGCCTTGGCCTTCCTAGGTAGGAAGGGCTGTAATTAGTGAAGTTGTCAAGCCAGGTGTTGAGTTTCAAGAGAATGTATTTTGTACAACCCTTCCAATAAGTTACAAAATCAATGTAGTTCAGGTTTCACCCCACCCCCACCCCAAGGTGCTCCTTGACAATTCATTTTTGAGGAAAATCGTTTATACAAGGAAATAGAACTTTCAATTTCAATTTTTGAGAGTTTTTTTTTTAATCCCTTTCTTCAGCCTAGTTAGTTTGGAAATGTAAGTATGGTGTGAAAGAATCCCTAGTTCCATTTTTGAGTAGATAGAGGAGAAAGATTGTTTTGGTTTTTGTCGGTGAAGAAAGGTCCTGTATGGCAATATGTTGTGCGATTCTTTCTGATAAAGTGATTGCTCTGTGGACGTGAGTCTTGCTGGTAAGCTGTGTGTTCTTGAGAGCTCTTGACTGAACACTAGGCTGAAAGCTTCTGAGGATGAACAGTTACAGACTGGTTCTGTCACACCCTTCTCCAAAGCGAGACACTTCCTGCCTTTTCTGTTCAAAGCAGCAATCCCAGAAGAACTGGATTGATTCCTGTTCCCTGCTTCTGATAATGGAGCCCTGCCAACTTAGAAAGTGCTGCACCTCAGGGGGACTAGGTCTTTGCTACCACTGAGACAAAGTCAGTCTGCAAACACTGAGTCTGTCTAGCAGACACAACATCTGGGTGGCTTTGTCACACTTCCCCTGTGTCCGCAGAAGGAATAGCCAGCTCTTTAGAGCTTTAGTTTTGTAGGTACAGGGCAGGGTATCATGGTGAGAATCTGCCTTGTTTCTTCACCGAACCCTTGTAATCAAGAGAATTTCCTAAACTTATCCCTTGATCAACTGAAGGAACCTTAGAACATAATTCTCTTAGAACATAATTCGCTCTGGGTCTCAGTCTATAATTCCACTTGTACTTATAAAGTATCTTCTCCTATCTTCCTGCCTCCTCTTCCCACAACAAACAATAAACAAGGCAGTCAGCCCTTTGCCAGATAGCACCAAAGTGTCCTCTGTGTCTGGCTCACTTCAGAAACGGGTCACCCTTCGCAGATGTCGGAGGTGAAGCCTGGCCCTTCACGTTCCTCCAGGACATATGCTGCTCAGGTGTTCCGCAATGGTGGGAAGGGAGGAATCTTCTTAGCAGCTTCTCTACTTTGACAGCAGAGTATTGTCCTGGCCCTGCGTGTCACACGGCATGCTTAATATATCTAAGGTTTCTTCGATGATCATGTTTGTGGAAACTTGGACCGTCCCTTTGCCAGATGATAGAAAGCACATCGGGCTAGAGTTAGTGTGTATTGTGTGTCATGTCCCCATTGTTCCTTTGGGAATTAGTCACAGTGAAATGTAGGCTGACTCCTAGCAATTTCTTTCCTTTATTTGCTAATTATTCTGTATGTATAAGAGCTAGCATATCAAAACTTCTCTGGAAAAAAAGAGCAGGTGTCATCGCTCATGTAAAGTTACCGACTGTGCTACCTTGCAAATTACATCAGGGGTGAGTTGTTTTTGAAACCTTTGTTTTAAAAAATTATACATGTGTGTGTGCTGGTGTGTGTGTGCTGGTGTGTATGTGTGTGTGTACTGGTGTGTGTGTGCTGATGTGTGCTGGTGTATATGTGTTGGTGTGTGTGTGTGCTGGAGTGTGTGTATGTGTATGTGTGTGTGTGTGTGTATGTGCTGGAGTGTGTGTGTGTGTGTGTGCTGGGATGTGTGTGTGTGTGCTGGTGTGTGTGTGTGTGTGTGTGCTGGGATGTATGTGTGTGTGTGTGTGTATGCTGGGATGTATGTGTGTGTGTGTGTGTGTGTGCTGGGATGTGTGTGTGTGCTAGGATGTGTGTGTGTACACGCACGCACATGCTCTCTCATGCTCTACTGAGGGTTGGGGATGGTACATAGTAAGTGTGTGCATGAGCACCACATGCGCACAGGTGCCCTTGGAAGCCAGAAGACAGACAGTATCAGATCCCCTGGACCTGGAATTACAGACAGCTAGACCTGCTTGGTATATGTGTTGGGATCTGAACCCTCATTCCCTGGAAGAGCGGAAAATGTTCTTAAACCGCTGAGTCCTTGCTCCAACTCCTAAACAAGTGATTTTTAAAACCCGTGTTTTGGTTCTTTAATCATTTTTTTATCTTAAGATGTTTTCAACAGGAGACAATACACTCCCCACGACATCCGACCTTCTGCTCTTCCCCAGCTAGTCTCACTCTGTACTTGAGGGCTAGCAATCCTGCCTGCTCGTCCCCTTTCCTTTTCGATGGTCTGTCTTTATATTTTCCTAAACTCAACTCCTAAGGATTGTCTCCAGTACTGGCCTTTCCCTGGACAATCCTTTCCCCCAGCATCATCAGCTCAAGACCCCTAAGCGTTAGGGCATCTTCTGAGGATTGGGCATCCCAGCACACACACACATACACACACACACTCCAGCACACACACACACAGCTTGCCTCCTGCCCACTGCACTCTTGGGTAGTACAATGACTATCCATTCTGATGAAATCTTTCTGACTCTCTAGACCCTCTAATGCAGTGTTTATCACAACCCCCTTGGGGTCAAATGATCCTTTCACAAGGGTCACCTAGAACCATCCTGCAATCAGATCTTTACATTATGATTCACAATTGTCTCAAAAATTACAGTTATAGAGGAGCAAGGAAAATAATTTCATGGTTGGGCTCACCACAACACGAGGAACTGCATTAAAGGGCTGCGGCCAGCGTTAGGAAGGCTGAGAACCACTGCTCTAAGGCCTTTGCTTCAGTTGCCTACAAACCAGACCTCAAGCACCTTAATCCTCCATCCTTCTCAAATCCCTTTAGAAAATCCGCCTGCTGTCTCTCCCCTTGCTGTGCTGGAGTCTGTTCCATGTGTACTCTTTAGTGCATCCTCCCTTGGCAATCAGTGTTCCTTTCACAGCATTAATGACTACCCTGGCCATGTATTAATGGCTGCTGCAGCAGACACTGCCTTCTGGGATCACACACACACACACACACACACACACACACACACAAGCAGGGAAAGGAAGGTAGGTCTAGTCAGATGACGTCTTTGTGTAAGTGGAGTATGGAAGTGTTTGGTGGGTGCCCTTACCTGAAGTAAAGACAGAGATCACATGTGCAGTCACCCCAGTTCTCACAGAGCTTATGCTAAGGCTTTCAGGAACCTGATTATCGGTGGCAGTGGCTTAGTCTCTCCTGACTGTCATCTGGTGCATGGAATCCCTTCTGCTTTAACTCTTGTGTGGATGAATTTCAGCCTTTTTTCAAGATTAAGAGCAGAGACCACCTTCTCCATACAGCTAGGGCTAGGTCTGGGGTTGGCTATCACATTTCTCTGCTGAAGGCTGAAGAGGTTGAACACAGTTCCCCCCACACCCCCAGACCCCATTGGGCTGTGTTCTCTCATAAGTCTGTCTTCCCTTTGGTCTACACACACCCACTCCCTACCCCTCCCCAACCCTCACGGGAGGAGGCTGCTGCTGACCTTTTGCTTTGGCTTTCGTCATGAAGTAAATTAACTTTGACGTGACATATTTGAAGCAGGGAAATTGGACACATTCCAAATGAATGAAAGCCATCCAAAGCATATATGTACCAATCGGACTTCAAACCATTCCTCAGGTGTTTCAAAGGGGGTTCGCTCGACTCTCAGCTTCCAGGGAGGCAAACACTGGTGTGGTTTTCTAGGGACCACTTTCTCCTCTGTGGGAGGGGAAGCATCACTGCAGACTGGAGAAACACTGAGGAAGGTGTAATTTTACTGGAGTCATTAGCGTTCTTTGGGCAGATCATTTTTTTCGAAAGAATTCTGCTCACTTCAAAATCCTCACATATTCAAAGCTGTAGTACAAGGGGTGACAAAGGGACGCATCCGCCCATACACTTACAGAATCTCTTATGTCAAAACAGAGAGCACAGGAAATGAGGCTGGAGTCTAGCTCGAGGAGAACGGGAGGTAACCAGAGTAGGAGACACAGCATCTGAGCTGAGGCGCCATGATTATATTCTCCCTTCTTAATATTAAGGTTACTGCTGGGACAGCTTAGAATCAGCAGAGGTCTGCTGGGCCACCCTAGGAGCTATGCGGTTCCAAGATACAGTCAATTCCCATCTCTGTTGCATGGTCAGGTTAGGTTAGCCCTCGACGACCGAACTCAGTTTGTCTAGTAAAGCCTCAGAGCTTGGGACCCCAGAGAATCTGCCTGAGGACTCTTCTGCAGGCTGCCTTGGGGCTTGCTTTAATATTTTTAACCTTCGGGGACAGAACTCACCCCACCTCTCCTATTTGAAACAAATGCCAAGAACCTCAGAGTTATAAAATAGGTGTTGTGCAGTGCAATTTTAGGCAGCTGTGGAGAAGATGAAGTCATGACATTTGCAGGAAGAAGGGATGCAACTAGAGATTAAGTATGTTAAGTGAAATAAGTCAGATTCACAAAGACAACTGTCACGTTTTTGGTCCTAGATTTAAAATTGTGTATGTTTATATGTGTGCTTGTGGGTCATTAAACCAGAATGGTGATCATGAGAGGGAAGGGGGAGATGGATCTTAAGGGATGAGACAACTAGGGCAATAGGGAAGTGGAGCCAGGATTAAATAGGCGGAGGGTACAACACCAGCAGGACAGAAGGAGGGCCACAGATGAAGAGGACAGCAGAGGGGGATGGGATGAAGGACAGCAAAGTATAGTGTCACCCGTGTAGGTGACATTAGTCAAGATAGAACCCATTGTCTTTCATGCTAACTTAAAAAAATTTTAATCTAAAATTTTATGTTACAGCTTAATAATATAAATAAAACACATAGTCATACATTTAAATTTTTGTTAATGTTTTTAGTCAAAACATTTATTTATTACTGAGGTAAATTAATTAAATGCTAATTGAAACCCACCTGTGAAATATAGGATTCATGATGCATGGAGAGAAGTCCTGAGGCAGGGGAATCACTCATTCGGGGCCTATTTGAGCTACACAGGGTAACTTGGCAAGATCTTCTCAGAATAACTAAAAGGCTCTGAACACAGCTCTGTGGGTGACCAAGGCTTAGCCTGTAGTGCTTAAAAAAATAAATAAATAAAAATTTATGGGTACTCCTGGGCATATACCCAGAGGATTCCCCAGCATGTAATAGGATATATGCTCCACTATGTTCATAGCAGCCCTATTTATAATAGCCAGAAGCTGGAAAGAACCCAGATATCCCTCAACAGAATGGATGCAAAAAATGTGGTATATATACACAATGGAGTACTATTCAGCCATTAGAAACAATGAATTCATGAAATTCTCAGGCAAATGGATGGAGCTGGAGAACATCATACTAAGTGAGGTAACCCAGTCTCAAAAGATCAATCATGATATGCACTCACTAATAAGTGGATATTAGCCTGGAAAACTGGAATACCCAAAACATAATCCATACATCAAATGAGGTACAAGAAGAAAGGAGGAGTGGCCCCTGGTTCTGGAAAGACTCAGTGTAGCAGTATAAGGCAAAACCAGAACAGGGAAGTGGGAAGGGGTGGGTGGGAGAATAGGGGGAGGGAAGGGGGCTTATGTAACTTTCAGGGAGTGGGGAACCAGAAAAGGGGAAATCATTTGAAATGTAAATAAAAAAATATATCGAATGAAAAAAAAAACTATGGGTATACCCCATAGTCATAGCCTTACTTAATCTCTATAATCTGGCCCCTCATCTAATAGCTTGTTTCATGAAAATATGGGCTGGTTTGGATCAGTTCTTGAGATGGAGGTGGGCAGATGCCTCGTGTCAGGGTAGGAGGGCAAGAGATGCTGTCACAGCTCAAGTGAGCAATGTATACCAAACATTGTTCTGTTTGTGATCCCACCTGGTGGTGCCTTAGGGTTTTACTGTGGTGAACAGACACAATGACTAAAAAAAGTCTTAGGACAACATTAAGCCTGGGCTGGTTTACAAATTCAGAGGTTCTGTCCAGTACCATCAAGCATCCAGGCCAGCATGGTGCGGAGGAGCTGAGAGTTCTACATCTTCATCTGAAGAGCACAAGAGAAAACAGACTTCTAGGGAGCTAGCATTAGGGTATTAAAACACCCACAGTGACACACCTCCTCTAACAAGGCCACACCTCCTAATAGTGCCACTCCCTGGCCCAGACTTATACGAACCATCACAGATAGCAGTACCAAAGGAGTGGCCCTCTTCTGCATCCAATTTAAATGAAATCGCTATCTTTGTGGCTCAGGTTCCCTGTTCTCAGCCAGTCTCCTGCCCAAGTTCTCGCACAAATATCTATGTGCACATCCAGGTACGTAGTCTTCCCACGTCCTTCACACACCTCAGCACACAATCCACCATGTGTACACACAAGACCAGCCACACAACCACAGCCACAAGCTGTGCGCACGCCCTGCGTGTCCGTGTACACGGACGGACACCCGTGTGAACTCGTGGCTGCTTCTCAAGTGGCTTACAAGTCTTCCCTCAGCCAGCATGCACCCCAGATGTAATCAGGAGAAGGGTTTTCTAAAGCAATTTCAGGCAGTTCAGCAATTCTGAAGTACTAACCCTTATCATTTTGTCCCAGGAACAAGATTATTTGTCCCTCTGTGTGCTTAAAAATGCATGTTAAATCGTAGAATTTGATTTCTTTCTGATGTTGACTTGTTAGAAGCCTACAGAAGGACAAGGTGTGTAACGTTTCCCGGGTCCTTGTTTCTGCTTTCCCGTTTGCTCTGACCAGTACCCCAGGATAGTTGGAGCCTCCTGGGCCTTGCTCCAACGCGATCCCAGCACCTGCCCAGGCTGAGCTCATCTTTGCCTTGTGTGTAAACCGCCTTTTGACCCTGACGTTTCTTGTCTCATTCCTTAAAGACCATTTGTAGCAAGAATCAGCTTTTAAGACTCACAAGATCAGGGCTACCACCGGTTTCTGAGGGCCCCTGTGCCATCAGACAGCCGTTGCCTCTCTCTCCTCTGTTCCCACTGTCTCCTCCGTTCCCACTCTCACCTCCGTTCACACTCTCTCAGTTTACACTCTCACCTCCGTTCCCACTCTCACCTCCGTTCACACTATCTCCTCTGTTCCCACTCTTTCCTCCGTTCACACTCTCACCTCTGTTCACACTCTCTCAGTTTACACTCTCACCTCCATTCCCTCTCTCACCTCCATTCCCACTCTCACCTCCATTCCCACTCTCACCTCCGTTCCCACTATCTCCTCCATTCACACTCTCTCCTCTGTTCCCACTATCTCCTCCATTCACACTCTCTCTTTCGTTCCCACTATCTCCTCTGTTCTCATTGTCTCCTCCGATCACACTCTCCTTTGTTCCCACTCCTCCGTTCACACACTCTCCTCCGTTCACACACTCTCCTCCGTTCACACTCTCTCCTCCGTTCACACTCTCTCCTTTGTTCCCACTGTCTCCTTCATTCACATTCTCTCCTCCTTTCACTCCTCCATTCACACTCTTCTGTTCACACTCTCTCCTCCTTTCCCACTCTCTCCTCCATTCACACTCTCTCTTCCGTTCACACTCTCTCCTCCGTTCACACACTCTCCCCCGTTCACACACTCTCCTCCGTTCACACTCTCACCTCTGTTCACATTCTCTCCTCCGTTCATACTCTCTCCTCCTTTCCCACTCTCTCCTCCGTTCATACTCTCTCCTCCATTCATACACTCTCCTTCGTTCACACTCTCTCCTCCTTTCTCACTCTAACCTCCGTTCACACTCCTCTGTTCACACTCTCTCCTCCGTTCACACTCTCTCCTCCTTTCCCACTCTCCCCTCCTTTCACACTCTCCCCTCCGTTCACACGCTCCCTTCCGTTCACACTCTCTCCTCCATTCACACTTTCCTCCTTTCTCACTCTCACCTCCGTTCACACTCTCTCCTCTGTTCACACTCTCCTCTGTTCACACTCTCCTCTACCCTGCTCTCTTTCCATCCACACTCTCTTCTTGCCATAGGGAGTCTGCCCACGCTGTCTCCTGCTGCTTCTGCGTCCAGTTTTCTGTCCTCAGTTTGCCCCACCTTTCACTGTTTGATCCTCTCCTCACAGTAGAAGTATTTCCTGGAGCTTCTATCAAAAGGGCTTCCTCCCACCCATCTTCTTATCTGGATTTAGTCAACTATTCTGTAGTCTTTACCACTTTCCAAATGCATTTATCAGTTTGTTTACTTCCCTATTGTGTGACTCTTTAACCAGAATACCAATTCTCCTAGGCAAGGAATCACTTTGTCTGTCTCAGCTGTCTGGAGAACTTGATGGCACATAAAAGTGGCTTTTTGTTTGTTTGTGTATTTTGTTTTGTTTTTAATGATTTTTTTAAAAAAAATCACTAAAAATGACTTTGAATACAAATGTCATTGTGTTTCAGGTTTTGGGGAAAAAATCTGGAGCCATGCATAATGTGCACACCCTTAATCCCAGCAAAGACAGGAGGGTCTCAGAGTTCGAGGCCAGCATAATCTACAGAAAGAAACCATTATCTACACAGAGAAACCCTGTCTTGAAAAACCAAAATGAAAAGGAAAGGAAAGGAAAGGAAAGGAAAGGAAAGGAAAGGAAAGGAAAAAATTATGGGATCAGGTATTTTTACTAAATAGTATCTTCCTTTAACTTTTAAGTCTAAAATGTAGCCTATAATTCTAGTTTATTATAGACTGGTGTATATATGTGTATATACACATATATGAGAATAGAAGGTTATAGACTAGAAGTTAAATTTGCATCCTTTCTATAATCATATTACTAAATTGTGGATTTGGCCTTAAAAAATAGAAAGTGCTTGAGGTTTTTGATGTTTTATAGTATTTTAAAAGACAGCAGTTGGCTTTCCGATGACAGGTGTCCTCTTTTTAAATTGTCAAGCTGTGAATTATTGTGACCAAAATAGTTTAGTGAGCTGATAGGCTAGTGGCCGCTGAGATCTACTTATTTCTCTTTGTGACTGGCTGCTGGAACCAGGAGCCGACTGCTTGAAGTCATGGGTAATGGGTTCTCAGAGTTCAAGACGCAGGGTCCTGCAGGGTGCCAAGTGGATTTCCTACCATTTAAAAGGAGCACTTAGCCCTTCCAGTTTGAGCAATGGTCAACTAGAGGCCACCCCGCCCCCATCTCTTCCTTTGCTGGGCGGGGAGGGTGAGGAGGCTGCTTTTCTTCCTTTCTTTTACAAGGTGGTAATCTCCAAGTGGCCCATGGACATAAAGTGCTTTGAAAGGGGGTATTTACACAGTTAAACTTTTCCCCCAGGGCAAGTCAGTCAGCCCTAATGTTCCTGGACCTTTAAGTCTTCTCCCTCCCTCTCCTTCCCTCCCTTTCTCCCTCTCTCCCTCCCTCCCTCCCTCTCCCTTTCTCTTTCTCCTTCCTTCCCCTCCCCCTCTCCCTTTCTCTCCTGTCTCAACGTTTATTTAAAATGAAGCAGGAAGTGAACTTCTCTCTACTGTTTCTTACTCGAGTCAAGAAAACACCTCTGAAATCCTGTCTACAACTGTAAAAATCAACAGTTCTGAGTTGATTTCTTTTTTAAATTCAAAATTCTTTAAGGACTAGGCAAGGTGGTTAACAGGGAATATAGTCTGTTGCCTTTTAAATACAAAAGAAGAAACAGGGAAATGAAGAAGGGCACCAAGTCCTCGGGGGTCAGTTGGGAATCAAGGGCAGGTGCATTGGAGGACACTGGCTGGAGCCAAGGTCTGTGCTGAGGCTTCCTTCTCCTGTGCATCTCTTATGTCATCTTGACCTTTGAACCACATAGAATAATATCTACCAATAACTTATAAAGTAAGGCTAGATGTGATGGCATGCTTCTCTTTAACCTCAGCACTCGGGATGAAGTGGCGGGAAGATGGCAGAAAGTTCTTACACAGCCCAGTCAGGGCTACACACAGGGCTACTCCTCTGTCTCTACAGAATCACCAACATCATTGCAAAAC
The DNA here is from genome assembly GCF_947179515.1 of Apodemus sylvaticus. Classification (NCBI taxonomy): domain Eukaryota; kingdom Metazoa; phylum Chordata; class Mammalia; order Rodentia; family Muridae; genus Apodemus; species Apodemus sylvaticus. Next base: position 47,652,848 of record NC_067490.1, on the reverse strand, counting down.
AGATTAGAAAACCAGAACCTTCCAAGTTCCTAACTCCCATCCTGTGTAGACCTCACCCTTCCAGTGTCCCGGTTGGTGTTTGTTTGCTTGTTGGTTTTGATTTTTCAAGTAATAAGATGCATGCCACAAAATCCACCATTTTAATGCCGTTTGGCTTGGGCAATGTATCGTATCGAACCTGAGGCCTACGCTGGGCTGAGTGTGTGCTCTGCCACAGAGCTAAGCCTGGCCACGTTTTAACCTTGACTGAGTACCACAATTCAGTGTGGTACCAAGCTCATCTACACTGCTGTCAACTGTCACCTCCAGAACCTTTCCTGCATCCCAAGCAGAAGCTGTTCATTGACCTCCTCCCCACCCTCCCGCTGGAATTCTGCTTCCCATTGGCTGTTTTCTATCAGCTGTCTCTTGTAAATAGAGCCATCCAATATGGCTCCTTTTCTTCCTGCATTCCATCTCCTAGCATGGTGCTTTCAAGGTTCATGCATAGTGCAACTTAAGTCAGAACTTCATTCCTTACGTGGCTGAGTAATATTCCATGATATGCATGTGCCCAGTATGGGTTACCGTTGACATTTTGGTGAATCATTTGCTTGTTCCTCCATTCTGTAAAATAATTCTACATTATATGCAATAAACTTTAAGTCTTCAAGTACTGTCTGAGGTCCAAAACAAGTTTCCAGTCTACTACATAAAGAGGAAGAGAGAATCCAAAGGTATTTTTTAACCTCGTTAGTTTGAAAGCAATGTCCTCCTTTATCTGGAATTAGTTTGAACGAAAAGCACATTTAGAACATAGGAAGTAGCCTTCGAAATGTACCCATGGTCCAAACACACCACAGCAGCTGGACAGCAATATTAATGAACACAGGCTAATAGGAAACACTAAGTTCGGAGTCTCTGTGTGTGACTCCACCCTCCAGAGAGGGTGACCTGAGAGGATGTGCCCTCTCCCTGCCCGAGGGCGCCATGTTAAGAATAAAGCAACCAAGTTTAGAACTGGGCAAAGGGAGCAGCGACAATTTAGGACAAGTTCACACAGTTGCTTGGCCACTGACCCTGGGCAAATGTCCCCTCATCTCTCAATGATAGATGGTCTAGCAACTTTGACCAAGCTAAGTAATCTTGGTTCCGAAGCCAGCTGCCAGATTTCTTTCCTTTTTGGAAAGAGCCCCTAAAGGCATGTTGATTTAGTAGCATCCTCTCACGGTTGACTCTGTCAGTCATGATGGTCATATGGAAGCAAGGCCACTTAAAGGCCAGGCCTGCTTTAGGAATGAGAAATGAAGCCTCTTTCGAAGGCTGGGGGAGGTCTCCGTGGTTGTGAATAGGCACTTCTGGCTTGGGGAAGAATGATGTAAAGGAACGCTACAGATAATCCAGCTTCTCAGCCCTCCGGATGAGGAATTTAGCACAAGGGATTCTTAGGATGTTTAGCCTATACCAGAGCTTGTTACACAGGTCCCAAGAACTTCCCAGCCATTGGGAAGCAAGTTGATGTTTCCAATAATAACTATTCTTGCAATAAAATACCTATCTTAAAAAAAGAAATTATAATAAAGCCAAATATTTGACTCTGGGGGAAAAATTAGTTTGGTAGTCATCCAAGGCAGTTATTAAAATTGTGTTGTCAATACAAAGATTTATAGTATTTTCTAAAACTCTGTGTGTGTGTGTGTGTGTGTGTGTGTGTGTGTGTGTATCAGAACAGTTTACATTTTCAGAAAAATTAAGGAAATTGTACAAGGGGGCCTTATATGTTCCACATTCAGTCTCCTCTGCTTTTAATGTGTGCAAATTAATGAGCTGTAATTATAACAGTATTGGTACTGTTTTAGGAACAGATTCAAACTTCATTCACACACTCTGGTTATTTCATCTTTGAGTCCCAGGGCAGCAGACAGATACCACATTCCACTCACTGATCCTGTCCTTTAGACTCCTGGCCTGGGAGAGTGTCTCTGGCTCTGCGAGTTTCTCAGCTGTGAGTTGTCTGTTTGGTTAGGCTGGAGTTGTGCTTGTAAGGAGGAAGACCACAAAGGCAGAACACTGTCTCGTCATGTCAAGGGTACGTGCTGACAATGTGTGATGCCTGGCACCTTGGTGACACAACTGGTCGTGCTTGTCATGTTTCAGCTCAGGGAAGTCACTCTTTGTGATGCTATGACCTTCTCAGGCCATATGTTTTAGAAGTCACCATATTCAGTTAACACAAGAGAGGAAGTTATGTGACACTTCCCTTAGCAGGGAAGCTATATAAATCACCAGGTCAAGAGGGACTTTGTACTCTAATAAATCTTTAGGATCTTCTATAGATTTTACAGACCAGATAGATAGTTTATATATTGTTGATTTATAGAATGTTAGCTAAATCACATCTTGGAATAACAAGATTTTTTCCCCTTCCCTCTATAATTAAAAAGAAGACGCCAGAATGTATTCCCAGACCTAGAGCAGGCTGGAGTAGGAGGAGGATCACCCTGAGCTACACAGGGAGAATCCTGTCTCAAAATTAAATTAAAAGTTAAATGTGATTCATTTACATTTCTTTCATCCATACCAAGAGGGAACCAAAAATGTCAGTTAAAAATAGAAGCCAGTGAACCAGATAATGGTGCTGTCAGTAATTCTGACCCAAGATCCATGCCTAGAACCACCCAGGAGGAAAGAGCTGACTCCCACAAGTTCTCCTTGGATATCTGTATATAAACTCTCTCTCCCTCTCTCCCTTTCCTCCTCCCTCTGTGTGCCTGTCTCCATCTGTGTGTATGCCTCTGTCTGTCCGTGTGTCTGTCTCTGTCTCTCTCTCTGTGTATATCTGTCTATCTCTGTCTCTCTATGTAGCTCTCTCTCTCTCTCTCTCTCTCTCTCACACACACACACACACACACACACACACACAAACACACACACACTTTTTTTTAAAATGGAGTGTGCTTGTTCAGTGAGTAGCTGTGAATATTCCTCATACTGGCTATTCATCCCCTAAATAAACGATGATGTTCTATTTATCAATGACTCAATTTCCTTTTCTTTCTTCATAATTTTTTTAAAACTGTACTAAAGTTATGGAAGAGGGTCAGAGACAGAGACCAAGGATGGAGGTTATACTTTGCATGTGCGAGAGAAAACACCATGTCCAGGAAAGAAAGCCACTGCGTGAGTTAGGCAGAGCACTTCACAGCTACTCTGGCTAATGTACCTCCTTCAAGTCTAACCCTGTGGATGTGTCTCTGTCTTATACTATGCATCTGACCATCACCAGTCTACTGTTCCTGTGCTGCACAGTGGATTTCGATAACAAGAACCAAGGAGATAAAGACAGACAGCAGAGGGTGACATCACTGAGGTCCTTCCCAAGAGTCGCACCTGCATCCTGTGCCACGTCATCTTTTCCTAGTCTTTCCAAGCTACACATCCTGTTGGCTGAAGTTCACTCCAAGTTGTTTTCCTACTATGTCTCAACTATGGCCTGAATCCTTACTTTCTCTCTAATAAAAGATCCAGGAAAGAAAATCCAGTTCCCACACATCCATGTAAGGGATTGGAGTCTCCTGTGTTGGAGCGCCAGCCCTCTCTCTGGAGCAGGTCTTGTGATGGTTTTTGGATAGCTTCAAACCACAATTAAATTATATTTATTTTCTTGATTCCCCAGAACCTACATGGTAGAAGGAGAAACACAACTGTTGCATGTTTGCTTCTGACTTTCACATACACCATGGCACATGTACACATATACACATACACACATAATAAATAATACATACATATACACACACATACATACATGCACACACACTAAATAAATTTAAAAAATATTTTTCACCCAATTGCAGTCTATGTACTCAGTAGAGTACAAATGAAAGCACTAGGTTGGTGAGTTGGTTTGGCTTGTGCTGGAGCTGGAAACCAGTCAAGTATTCCACCACTGAGCTATGGCTCCTGTCCTGGCTGGTTTTGTGTGTCAACTTGACACAGGCTGGAGTTATCACAGAGAAAGGAGCTTCAGTTGGGGAAGTGCCTCCATGAGATCCAGCTGTGGGGCATTTTCTCAATTAGTGATCAGGTGGGGAGGGCCCCTTGTGGGTGGTGCAATCTCTGGACTGGTATTCTTAGGTTCTATAAGAGAGCAGGCTGAGCAAGCCAGGGGAAGCAAGCCAGTAAGAAACATCCCTCCATGGCCTCTGCATCAGCTCCTGCTTCTTGAACTGCTTGAGTTCCAGTCCTGATTTCCTTTAGTGATGAACTGCAACGTGGAAGTGTAAGCTGAATAAACCCTTTCCTCCCCAACTTGCTTCTTGGTCATGATGTTCATGCAGGAATAGAAACCCAAGCTTTTCTTTTCGACACAATCCACACATAGTTACCTACCATGGACTTAGGCTTAGCACACAGAGAGCTCACTTTTCTACTTGGCTGTTGTATCTAACATATTAGATATATGTGTTAGGTGATGACCTAATCTCTCCACTGCTATTAAAACAGCAGAAAGTATGTGGTTCTCTACCAAAACCTAGCACTCAGAAATGAGTCAACACTCCAGGCTGAAGAATTTCCTACTTATCTCTGTAAGACAGAACATCGTTATGTCTTGTGTGTGTGTGTCTATATGCCTGTCTGTGTGTATCTGTGTGTCTGCATGATTGTGTCTATATATAATTAATAACTTTGAAAAACAAACAATGGGGACTTTAAAGCATATCTGAGCTATCTGGAACCAAAAGTGTGTTCTCGATTGGCTTTTATATTTAAGAAAAAGGGGAGAAAGAGGGTGATGGGGACCATATGCTATGTTTCAAAAGGCTCTACAGGCTGAAATCTAAAAACACAAAGCTGTTACTATGTAGTTTAGGTTTTTCCATAGCTGTCTCCTCCATGCCCTTGACTCTGTTAGCATTTATTATTACCAATGCTTGGCAGAATCTACAATACGGAATGATGCAGAAGCACAAAAGGGTTGAGTTTTTGCCTTGGAACCCACTGCTTTCAGGTTGGGTGTCATTGTTTGGTGTGCTAGATATTTGTCTGACTTAACAACATTCAGTCGGTGTTGGCCATGGTGGCACATGCCTTTAATCCCGGTACTCAGAAGGCAGAGGCAGACATCTCTGTGAGTTCCAGGCTAGCCTGCTCTACAGAGTGAGCTCAGGACAGCCAGGACTACACAGAGAAATTCAGTCTCGGAAAAACAAAAACAAACAAACAAAACCAAACAGAAAACAACCAACAAACCCCATTCAAATCCAAGAGCAGTGCATTCAGCAGCGCCAGTCTGGGCTGTGCTGTCTTTCTGGTTATTTTTTGAGTGAAATACGAATTTGGAACGTTCAAGTCTTGAATTTCCTTTTTGAAAGAAAACACTTCAGATGAGACTAAGTTTTCTACGGCCAAACCACTTAGACCCGGCCTGACCTGGTCAAGTGAGACCAGGTGGCCATTAGAGTGCTAGGGATAATTTATACTATAGACAAATATAAGAACAGTTTCCCTTCCTCTTCTAGAGTAGAAAAAGATCTGATCTGTGTCCTCTCTGGCTCAAAGATGCAAGACGGCCTTAAGCATCTTATGCTCAAGTTGGTGCTCTGGAGAGTTAGGAGTCAGTGCTTAGGTCTCCTCCGAGGTAGCATGCCTACAACATACAAAACCAATAACTTCTGACATGCGGTGTTGCAGAATAATAATTGTGACTAGAACTTGGTTATCCTACATACTCGGAACTCAGAGTTTTGAAGCACACCGTGTGGAGTTCACAAATTCAAAGAAACCTTAAGAAGCCTTTGTATGTTCTCAAAACTCTTTCTTACGACAATCTTCTTACAGTCTGTAAAGGATAACTCTGTTAGCAGTCACTTTCTTCCCAGTGGTCTGTTGTGAGTTCAGGGCTGACATTAGGGAAGTAAGTCACTGGATACTTCTTAACACCTGTCCTACCGCCTCACCCTGGGGCTTTGAGGTGGGGCAAGCAGGCTACCATTGACAGAATCCTCAGTCCTACTGAGATGACTCCTTTGAAGAAGCTTGTTTCCTGTTGCCTTGTTGTATAGCTTTCCTTAAAGGTACAATCCTATGCATGTATTTGACTTACAGAGTAGAAAAGGAATCAACATACCTTTCTCTGATGTGATCAATGGAAGGGAAGAACATAGATTTACGTCAAGGGTGAACTAAGAAGTCTGGCTGGCCAGCGAGGATGGACGGGACTCAGAATCAGTTTCTGAGGAGCCCAGGCCTTGGATAAGCAGATCTTTATTTTTCTTCTGTCCTGTAGGGGATTCTTTTGGCATATGGAGATATCTGTTTGCAGGCAGGATGCTGGAGAGTAAGAATGAGTACAGAGCAGAAAACCATAAAGTTTCCATGTGTTGGGGAACATGGAAGAGCAAAACCACAGGCAGGAGATGGTGATAAATCTCACGTGTCCCAGCAGTAAAGCTTGATCAGTGGCAAAAGAGAATGTAAGATGTGCTCTTCTGACCAAAGACATAGCACCGCCTACCGCAATCTACATCTTCTCCTTCCCCCTGTCCCCCGACTTTCAGATCACTGAAATGTGGATCCCCACCACCCACCTCATTTTGCCACAATATGCCCCGTGTGATCTATTCAGACCTCATTAAACTGACTTGCCGGGCCCACTGGTTCTGCTCAGCCTCAGTTTATTCTGTTTAAGATTCGGGAAGTGCTGGGGGGTGGGGCAGGACATTAATCGCTGCGCTTGTGCAAACGGAGTGCCAGCTGATTTATGGCAAAGGTTATAAAGGAAAAGTATTAACCATGCCTCGTCCCATTTGGCAAAACCATCCTGCACAATGTCCACAGAAACCCCAAGAGTCCTGTTTTGTGGGAAGAAAGGGGAAAAACTCCACCAAAGATACACTCTTCTTCTTTTGAGCATTAATTAAGACAGTAAATCACGGGCCACATGAAACAACTGTATTCGACAGAACCTGGATGGTGCAGGAACTCTGCTGGAGTTGTGCGAGCAGTCTGGATGCCTCCACCAAAGCCCTAAAGGGAGGGCAGACTTCAAAGGGCACTTTGGGCATGAAGGAGAGATCTGCTCCATCAGGGAGAGAAACAGTTGTAAAGCACAGACTGCAAGGAGAAACAGTGATGCCCAGCACAGGGGCGGCTCAGGGCTTTTTCTTAAAGGGATCAGATAAGTACTCGATAATGTATACTCTGTTCTAAAAGAGGAACTTGGATTTCGTCATTTAGAAATGCCTTCCAGATGAAAACATACCTCTGTTTTTAAGGAGAGAAAAGGAAATAGTCTCTGGTTTAGTTGTTTGGTTTTATTTTGTGTTTGTGTTTTTTGTTTATTGGTTTTTGGTTTTTTTAACTTTGGAATTTTTATCCCATTTGAAATGTCCTCTGACTGTTGTATTGACCGTCCACCATTTCCCACCACTGGATCCCAGACCGTTTTTTACAAGTTTCAGTGAGTTCAGGACATACAAGCCATGAGTAGTTTGTAGAGTGACTTTATCTTAATTCACTTGACTCCATACAGGCTCAGTACTCAGGAGAGAGGAGGGGGAATGGTTTTGGGAGACCGTGTTGTACATTCATTCCCCTTCAGTCACTAAATTCACACTGAATACCTGCAGTGATATTTTTCTTTCCTGATTTGTTTTTAATTTAGAGAGGGCAGGTCTGAGCTGCAGCTTTCCCTGCCTCTTGAGTGGTGTGCTAGGATTGTGTGTGTGTGTGTGTGTGTGTGTGTGTGTGTGTGCTAGGATTTTAAAGCATGTTCCCAGGTTCTCCTTCATATGTGAATCCTAGTTTATAATGCATACATGTAAATCTATAAGCAGGTAAGAATGGGAATAGTATATAACTCCTAGAAAAGAGACCAAGAAAGAGAAATATCGGGTGATGGGGAAGGACAAGAGGCAAGCCAAAGGCTCTGTGAATCATGGCAGAGGATATATAAAGATAATTTTTGTTTCCTAGTTTCAGATCTATCCTAGTTTTTTTCCTATGTGATGATTGGCATCTCATGATATAACACATCTTGATGTGGGTTCCCCAGGGTTCATCCAACATGGCATTCAGACCTTATCCATTTACAGTTACATCCTGGTATAGAAAGTATTTCATCAAACCTTGACAGTTTTCAGCCTTTATTTTCTTCAAATAATTTTTCCACCCCCTCTCCTATAAGACTCTTGTGCTGGACATGTCGATTAACCAGAATCTGTCCCAGCAGTCTCTCGGGCTCTGCTTTGGCAAAGGGTCTTTTCTTTTTGTCCCGAAGACCTAATTAGCTCCTTGCCTTTCCCTTAAACTTGCTCATTCTTCTGCCTGCTCACAGCTGACAAAATCCCCCTAGCAGGATTTTGTTTTAGCTTATTTCAGTCTCCTTGTGATTTTCCTTCTTTATTGATATTTCTAATTCTGTTCCTCTATCAGTTGACTTTATATGCCTACTCCTTTATATCTTCAGCATTATAAATTGTTTTTAAAAACTTCATTTTGTAAGTCTGCCACCTGCATTTCTAAGGGATTGCTTCAAGCTTATTTTTAGATCAACACTGTTTTCTTGGAATTCCTTGTGATTTATCTTTTTTTTTTTTTTTTTTTTTTGGTTTTTTGAGACAGAGTTTCTCTGAGCAGCTCTGCCAGAAAGAAAAGCATCTGGAAATAATGAGTAGAAGGTGTATACAACAAACCCTGAGAGATCTTATGCCTGCACAAACCCGTGATCAGAGTCTGTGATCAAAATGCAGACCCCCCCCCCAATCTGAAGGCAGAATCCTTTCTGGTTGTTTGAGCTCCCGCTAGCTGCAAGCTGTGTGGGACTCTATTCACAGCTGCCTACCATGATCCTAGAGGTTAAGGGAGTGGATAGAGGTTAAGTGATAACCTTAACAGCCACTGTTAAGATTAAAGACTAAAACTGACCACATTTACCTCCAATTTACCATTCAGGCCTTCCCTTACAAATTGCTGATATTTAATGGACCTCATGCTCCTCAAACCATCACATCAGACAGGTATTGCCAGGATAATGTTTGTGTATATGTAAAAAAACAGCTCTTTACTGATTCACCTTTCCACAGCTCTCCCAATTGCTACTGTTGTTAATATTGTTACTATTATTTACATTGCTAAGAATGATACATGATGGGCAACTGGTCTACCTCTAGACTACATATCCCAAGCCTCCCCCCTCCACACACCCACTGTCATTTCAATTGCATAACTCTTTTTTTTTTTTTTTTTTTTTTGGTTTTTCTCTGTGTAGCCCTGGCTGTCCTGAACTCACTCTGTAGACCAGGCTTGCCTCGAACTCAGAAATCCACCTGCCTCTGCCTCCCAAGTGCTGGGATTAAAGGCGTGCGCCACCACCGCCTGGCTTGCATAACTCTTCATATCCTTTCGTATGAGCAATTTTGTCCTGACTTGAACTGGTTAATCTTAATAGACCCCTGCTAGCATGATCCAGTGAGATACTATATGTGCATATGTTTTGAGTACTCTTTGAAAATAAGTAAATTATCCTCTTTTTTAAACTCACATTCTTTATAAGTAGGTCACAGACTTAGAAAAATACAGACAAGCTATGATATAAGTAGTCTCTAAGATGTCTTATAAACACTGCCTTTTTATTGGGAAGGTGGGGAGAAGCTGAGATGTATCTTCTAAGGATAAACATTTCTCAGGCAAACAACCGTTTTTATGTGTGCAGTTTTTGAAATGAAGAGTAAGTTCTGTTTACAGTACTGGATCTGAGTATTCATTCATAAGCTCTGTTCTGAGGCAGACTTTTTTGTTGTTGTTCACCTATCAATCCCCATTATACAAATCTGTTGTTTTTATTTGATGAAGCCCGAAATATAAGCACCTGGAATTGATGTCCTTTCATCTCCTAACCATTAAATTCAAGTGTATAATTTTAGACTCGATTTGTTCCGTAATACTTAAAATAAGCTAGTTTGCAGAACGAACGACAGTACTAAGTGGGTTAGTCACAAATCTACTGTCACAGAATATTAGAAATAAGTCTTTCTTGATGGCATTCCTGCCACAATCAGCGGATCTGTGGGAGCTTAGGGAGATTGCGGTTAGCCTCTTTCCCAAGCGGTAATTAAGAAATGGTTTCAGGTTCCTAGGAAAGGCTTCTTGTCCCCTTACAGTCTCCCTTCATCCTCTCTTCCTTTAGGTGTTCCACACTTCTTCCTTGTTACTAAGAGCATTCCCTCTGTGGTGTGTTGTACCAAGGAAGAAGTGATAGGGCAGCCAGTGTTTGAAGCCCAGCCTAAAGGAGTGGGTTAACGTCTGCTTAACTCTTCCTTATCTCGCACTGTGCGGGGCATAATGACCGAGACCCACTGTTCATCTTTTCTTGGCATTAATGAAGAAATCAGAGCATCTTGCTACCCTGGGGAGTTCCTCAGGTTGATTTAGCTGTCCCCTTCTTTCCAGGATCCTTCCGACAGAAGAGACTGGATATGGAAGTGAGCAGTTGTTAGAATTAGGATGTATAGACACGAACTCTCACACACAGCAGAGTGCGCTCAAAAGCCAGGATGTACTTGGTCCCTGGTGAAAGGACTGTGGCCCCTAGAAAAGCAGAGGCAACCTGCCACTCAGTGTGTACGGTAAACAGCATCCTCTGTGGACATCTGGGTGTTAGCAAACAGCAAAACTTTCAGTGTCTGCCTCCAAACATACAGATCTTTCTGTCCTTCAGTTCCTCTACGATTTTTTTTAATAAATAAAATCTCTTTATTCGAATTAGTTCATTAATGAATAGAATTAGTTCATTGAGGAAGCTGTGCAAACACTTAGCAAGTCCCAGGCTCTGCCTCCTAGTGAACTAGCGAGGTCGTGCTGGCTCCATGATGCTTCGCTTAGGGATTTCATTCCTATAGTCACGACAAAACAAAGAACGAAAACTACAATAGAGTTGAAACTAGGAAACAAACATTATCTTTATGTCTTTTTTCCATGATTCACAGAACCCTTGGCTTGCCTCCTGACCTTCCTTATCACCCGATATTGCTCTTTGCTGGTCTCCTTTCCAGGATATACCCACACTTACTCCTTATGCATGCACGCGGTATAGACGAGGACTCACATATGAAGGAGAACTTAAGGCTGTTATCTTCGTGTTTGAGTCTCCTTGCTTGCACTGTCCAAATCTGCTCATTTTTCTCAAAATTTCATGATTTTTACTGGTTTTGTTTTGCTTTGTTTTGAGACAGGGTTTCTCTGTGTAGCTCAGGCTGTCCTGAAACTCACTCTGTAGAGCAGGTTGGCCTCAAACTCACAGAGATCCACCTGCCTCTGCCTCCCAAGAGCTGGGATTAAAGGCGTGCGCCACCATAGTCCCGTCTCCAACTTACGTTTCTTTATAGCTGAAGTGATAATCTGTTTTGTGTATGTACCACATTTTCCTTCCTCTAGTCATCTATTGATCAGAAGCCTGGTTGCTTCCATATCATAAATAGAGTAGCAATAAACACGAATATACAAATATCTCAGATATAATGTAGCGTTCTCTGTGTATGTGCTCAGGAGTGGAAGGAATCGCAACACCATACACAAGTTCTATTTTTAAGTTTGAACATTTCTTCTGTCTTTTCACCATATTTCCTAGAAATCACGAGGTTTCTATATTTACATGTTTAAGTATTTATTATGTATCCATGTATTTATCTGACACAGGGTTCCTCACAATCCTCCAGCCCGAGTCCTGAGCAAATGCATTGCCACAGATAGCTCACACTTCCTAGACGTTCTTTATTGTCTGACCCAACAAGGATCAAAGACCTAGCCCCCAAAGCTCTGTCTTCTATAGGGGAGAACAACAGTACATCGGGGTCTTTAAGCACATCTCATCCTTCTATAAGGACAAGAGAAAATGAGAGAAGATCATTCTCATTTCTAGAGAGAATTGGGTAATAGCCAGAAGGCAGAAAAAAAAAAGTTGGAGTTCATGGAGCCCATTCCCAATCCTGTCCGTATCCCCCATTCCCTGCCCACAAATGGGAAAAGGTAAGCAGACAGTAAACTCCCTTGCTGTCTCTCCCTGGCTAAGACCTAGTTAAGCTTTACAGTAAGATGCCGGGTGCATTGCATGGGCTGTGTGCACTAGAATGTGTTTTAAAGAAATTAACTCTGGATAACTTTTCCTGGTACACCACCGTGGGTAGACAATGTGATTCCTCAGTTCCCTTACGATTGTCCCAAAAGGGAAATATCCCAACAAAGACACCATAGTCCACGAGGCACAGTTCAGTTCAGTGAGAGCAGCAGCGTTAATCTCCAGAGAAATGGTTATTGTGCAAGGTGTGTGAAGAAAGGAATTGGCCCGGGAGGTGAAACTTGGCTTAAGGGTCGCAAGTCCATGCTTTTACTGTTTAACTTAAGATACGTGGCTCAAAAAAAAAAAAAGTTTCTTTTCGCATTTGCCTTTTTAAAAGCAAACAAAAATTTCAGCTGAGATTTCTCTTCCTGGTTTCTGGAACAATGCCCTCATTTATTATGGCTTATTCAAAACAGCACATTTTAAAAGTAGCAATTATAGTGCAGATGATAGAGCAGGTTAGATATGCACTGTGCTAATCTCTGTATGGAGACCGGGGAAGTCAGGGTGGTGTTTCTCTTTTATTAGGAGCTGAAAGCAGTTTGGAAGCCTTTGCAGTTAAAAAACCTCATTGGCACTCAAAGGGTTTGCTGCTGTCTTAAAAGCCAAGGGAGATCAGGGCGGGCACAAGGCTGCATCTCCCCTCCCCTTTGTGGAGTTTATCTGTGGTGCTCTGTGAAATGAAATAGTTAATATAATAGAGAGGCAAGAATCTCCTTACATTCCCTTCTGATGAAACTGAGAGGGAGATTTGGGAGAAGGTGGGTCTTTAAAAGTGAAATTGAATGTGGAGTGTTTTCTCAATGACAGCCATTGCTCGAGACCTCGAACATTGGTGTTCGAAATCTCAGTCTCTTCTCCCCTACCTAGGCCCATGCCTAACTCATGGATAGTTCCGTTATAAAACACCCGCTCCACAAGGTGACATTGAGTGTGTGTTTCCCTTGAGCAAGATAAGAAGTGTCACCAGTGTTAGAAGAGGGAAAAGCAGGAGCCCTGGTGCCCCTTTAAAGAAGGGAAAGGAAGACCAAAAAAAAAAAAAAAAAAAAAAAAATCTTGGCAGGATGCTAATCAGGCCTATTGGGGTGGGGGAAGCCCTAATTAATGTAATTAAAATCTGTCAGATCAAACTGATTACCCTGATACTCAAGCCTGGGGGAGGGGCTGAGGCTGCGGGAGGGGAGACAGCTGCTCCCTCGAAGGTGGAGTTAAAGCTTCAGGAGAATGAGATGGATGGTCTCCTAAGCGATCAAAGCATCTTGTCCCAGGGTGAGGACAGTGAACTCCTGACTGGAGACCCAGTTGCCGCCACATATTGACTTTTACCATGCGCAAAGAGGCAGGTGTCTGGCCTAGGATGGCAATAGGGCAGGAGACAGCTTGCTCTCCTCTCTAAGGGCTAGACTCGGGTGAGACATTTTCATCTGCTGACAGGCCCCGGTGGAAGTGGCTGGCCCTGACCGTTGGCTCACTAGCAAGAAGCAGACAAAGACCATGCCATGTGACCTTCCCGGGATGGTTACTGGGAAGCCTTTTGCAGATCCACCTGAACACAGCCACTGGCCAGAGTCCAAAGTGCTCTGCTCTGGAGAGAGGACAGACTCTGTGCAGCAAGAGCTTTTCGGAAATTCCAGGTGGCCTGAGTAGAAAAATAGATATTTCCTCAACAGTAGGAGAGTCTCATTCTAGTCAAATGGGAGAAAAGACAAATCAACCCAGGATGAACACATTCTTTCTAATCAATGTCCTGAGAATGTCTTCTTCCTGGTGGTTATAAAGTAGCATTCTCTTAATGGTTTATTCTGAAGCTAATGTCAGGTACTCGTTAAGTTCTTACTAATTCAGAACACTAGAAAGCAAGATTCACCTAAGAGATTGGTGACAACCTTAGGAACTATCTTATTTAATCTTTCTTGTTTGTTCATTTGTTTTAATTTGATTTTTTTTTTTTTTGAGATGGGCTCTCTGAAAGGCTTGGAGCTCTCCGTGTAGACCAGCCTGGCCTCAAAGTCTCCGAGATCTACCCTCGTCTGCCTCCAGGATGCAGGGACTAAAGACGTGTACCACCACCATGTTCGGCATTGTTTCTTTATTTGTTTTTAACAGACCAAAATAATGCAAGATGAACTCTCCTAGTTCGTGGACTGTTAGGAATGTTGAACCCAGTTTGATTTTTCTGCTGATGAAAACTAGAGGGGGGAGGGGCAATAATCGGTGGAGGTCAGAGAAGAATTTGGTATTTCAGCCCTTCTTCTGTGGCAAATGCTGCTTGTATTGTGCCCCCTCGTTAGTTACAGCTTCGGAACTTTAGCTTATGTGGCTCCTTTTTAAAAGTTGTCTTTCACTGGAGAATGGGTCTTCAATGGTAACACCCATAGAATGGTGGACAGAAATCAAAATATGATTTAACAGTTGCGTATTTTCCTTTCATTGCGTGTGGCTTAACTAATCGCACGAGAATAATATGGTTTTGTTTTTTCCAGGTAAATAAATATTATAGGAAGTAAGTGAGCCGTGTGGGGGAGAGCGTGTGTGGAAGGATCCCCACCACTAAGATGTGCTAGCACCTGTTGGTAGCCCTAGAACTTAGGTAGCCAAAGCAGCCAGCCTAGGCTATGTAGTGAGTTAGTGGGAAACCTGGGCTACACCACTGTCACGTCCACCCTTGCCAGCAAAGAGGACGCAACACCAGGGAGTTTCTTCCTTCTATGGTTTATTCGGGGAAACCTTGAATTAAGCTTATTTCTTCTTTTGGTGGCCCCGGGCTCTCTCCCAGCCTGACCTTATATAGCCTACTCAGCTCTGTCTGCCAAGGGAGATAACCAGCCGTTTCCTCATTGGTGAGCTAAGTGAGTTCTTCATTAGCATGTAAGTGTGATAAGGAATACAGCACACTGCGCATGTACTCAAGTGATTTACTACCAGGGAGCTGCATGTGGCCAGCGCCATCTTGTAATAGAGATGAACAAAGGGTGGCTTACTACACACCACCAGAGTTTGGTGTGCCTGGATGTGTGCTTCCAATACTCTCCTTTGTCAGCCTCACCCTCAGAGTTTCATTTTGCTAGGAAACGGGCGCAGTGGTTGAACCCACGTGAATTCTAGGGCTTTCGCTAAAAGCCGAGAGGCTCATGGGAAAGCCGTCTCCACAGCTAGAGAGTGCGCCTTTGGGAGTTTACAACCCAAGGTGTTTCTTGTTGCTTGGCCAAGCAACAGCAAATTTTATATTCCACCCCTGAACTTCTTCTGGGCTAAGATGTCAAGGCCAGCCTAGAATGTCACAGTTCTGAAAACTCTGGGCCATCTTAACAACTAAATTCCAGGTACAGAGATGGACTTTGGTGGGCAGGAAAGTCTCTGATTTAGAACTTCTTTGGCAGATTATGCCAGGAACTGTAAAATGGACTGGTAACAAACAAATGAGCTTTATGCCTTTATTTACATATTATTTTGTATGGACAACTAGAAAGTGGGGAGAAATCACCTCTTTTCCAGACACCTGAGGGCTTGGGTCCCATGTCTACCCAAAGCAACTTGTCTAGAAGCAGCAGGTTGTGCTAGAAGCTGCAGACCATAGGCCCACAGAGCTGACCGCACTGCCGGTATCTCTCGTCCAGAGCTGAGCTGCACCTGTACTGGCCAGCCTCAGCCAAGCCTATATTTGCCTTGTCCCCCTTTCTTGAAGTTTCACAATTTTATGGCCCTCCTGCTTGTGTTGATAGCCTTGAAAAAGACAGCTGACTTCAATTAGCAACGCTGCAGTAAAGTGTGTTCGCCTGGTCAGTGTAGGTGCTTATCGGGGCAGAAGTGCATTTTATGGAGCACTGAAGGCCAGAAAGCCAGGGGAAGGCTTTTCTCTTCCTTTATTATTACTTTTTGTCTTGCTTCATATTTAACCCTTTCCTTCCCTGCATAGTTAGAATTATCATTCTTCCTAAATGTCTTCATATTGATTCCTTTAAATTTTATGGTTAGCACTTTAAAGGCCATAGAATATGTAAGAAGGTGTGTGTGCGTTCTAGAGACGCCAGTACTGAAGTGCAAATTGAAGCCCTTAAAACAAATGACAATACTTCTATTATTCCTATATTAGAAGAAGATTTTAAGGACAAATGTTGAGATCTGACTTCCTTATCCCAGCAGCCCTTGGGTGGCTGACCTAATGCCGTACATCTTACATCCACGTGGACGTGTTTTCCATGCAGTCCACCGTCACATCTGCAGACATGTCTCTTCTGTCTCTGAGTTGACCCCTGTGGTAGGAAAGACTCATGTTAGCCTGGGCTAGCCAGTACAATTCAGATGCTGTCCCAGACACTGCCTAGATGACACCATCTCTGTCACTCTGCCTAATCTGTTCCTCTTTCCTCTGGGCTCTGCTGAGCACTTTGGGGGCATCCAACATGGACTGCACACATGCACACGGGCGTGTGTGCACTCATGTGTGGGAACACACACACACACACACACACACACACACAGCCAGCGCCTCTCTCACACATGGCACACCTGAGTAACAGCTGGAGAACCGCTGGATTTCCCTAAGCTCGGGAGCCTTGTTCTCCCAAGTCTCCAGTTCCCTTTATTTTTTTTTTTTTTCCTTTTGTTTGTTTGTTTTTTATTGTTTTTTTTTTTCTCCGAGACAGGGTTTCTCTGTATAGCTCCAGCTGTCCTGGAACTCACTCTGTAGACCAGGCTGGCCTCAAACTCAGAAATCCCCTTGCCTCTGCCTCCCAAGTGCTGGGATTAAAGGTGTGCGCCACCACCGCCCAGCATTCTTTTGTCTTTTTGACTCTGAATTTAGTTCTGTGAGATGGCTCACCAGGTAAATGTCCTTGCTGCTGGGCCTGGTCACCTGTTTCCATCCCTGGGACCCACATGACGAAAGGAGAGAAGCACGTCCCCCAGATTGTCCCTCTAATCTCCACACCTGAGTGTGTGTGTGTGTGTGTGTGTGTGTGTGTGTGTAAGTAAAGAAAAAACTAACGTCAAACCCACATCTTTCCCTCCACACCAAAATGTTGACCTCTGTAGTTCTCCTCCAAATGCAAAATAAGCCCTTGGATACATTTTCGGTCCTTCAACGCTCAGTGGGAAGATCCAGAGATGAAGTCACTGTAAGGAGCCCTAGTGGAGGGGTGAAGTGAGATTTTCAAAAATATTTTGTTTTGAGGAAGGGTTTCACATAGCCCAGGCTGGGCATCAGTCTTACTGTATAAGCTGAGGCTGGCCTTGAACTCCTAATCCTCCTGTCTGCTTCCCACGTGGGGAAATTGCAAACATGTGACAGCATGCCAAACTAAAAGGTGATCCCTCTTGGGCTTCTACCGTTTCCAATGAGGGGGTTGATAACGTCTTTAGGCTGCCTTCACGATTACATTTCTACTTTTGTCTACTATATCTCTTTTCTAATGTCCCACCCTGCACTGAGTATCGGTCCCAGGGCCTCAAACATGCTAAGCAAACCTTGTATTAGTGAGCAGCACCCTAATCTTTGTTGGTGCGTGTGAGTGTGCATGTGTGTTAATGTGTGATGGGGTGGGTGGGGGACAGAACTTGAAACATTGGTGTTTCAATGTTATGAAATGTCTTCAACTTATGAAGACAACATTAAGAAGAGGTCAGAAATGTCTTTAACTATACCTAGGAGTAAAGTCATGGGAATGGGAATGTGTGAGATAAAATATGGACTGGTGAATGGGTAACGGTTGTGGTTGCCCCTGGCTCTTTGAGCAAACACAGCCAAGTAGGATGGGTGGGGTGGGTGGGCGCTCTCGGTGTTAAGGGTTAAGCTGAGAGCTGAGGTAACCCCTTCCTCAGACCCAGAGTGCACTCACGGCAGGTGCTCCTTCACTGTCTCTTCAAACAGCAAAGGAAAGGAATCATGTTACTTAAATTGCTATTTTCAAATAAAGAAGGCAAAGAGGAAGACATTTCTGTAGATGTCCTGACAGTCCCAGGGCGGCTGACCTTCCTGTGTCAGCTGTTATTTGGCGTGTGTGGCTGACCCACAGTCAGAACAGGTGTGAGGAGCAGCTAGAGACTTCTTAGAACAGCAGGCTTCCTTTTCTGTCTAGAAGAAAGAGAGGCCAAAAGGAGACCACGGCGTGGCTTGGCTAAAAGATGCTGCAGTCTCAGCCCTCAAGGGGCAAATGGTGCTGAGACTAGAGTTTTCTTGTAGAAGGTAAACTTATTTCCAAAAAGGTGAGTGGTTATTTTGGTTATATTATATTTAGGGAAAGGTGCTACATATATATTTTCTGGGAAATACATTTATTTTCTTTCATGTTCTATGTGCAAGTAGATTGGTTGGGATTTTCATTTAAAAACATCAGCATTCTCCTGAAAAGGTAGGTACAAAAAAGACAAATATTGTATCATTCCATTCTCTATGAGGTCTCCGGAATAGTCATGTTCTTAGAAGTAGGAAGTAAAACGAAGTCAGAAGAGACCAGGGGTGGGGACGAGCAAAGTCAAAGTGACTATTAAGTAGTTTGGGGCAATGCAAAGTTCTAGGGGTGGATAATGATGGTTTGGTTGCACAATGTGGTTGCACAATGTGACTATACTTAATGCCACTGAACTGAACGTCTGAAAGTGGTAAAAAAAAAAAAAAAGTAAACTTTGTTATGTATATTTTACCACAATAAGAAACCTCATTATAAATATTGTGCAAACACATACCAATTATAAGATATACCAAAGCAAACTTGAAAAAACTTGATCCAGTGAAACTGATTAGCACAGTTAAGAACAAGCCCCTCCCCTGCCCTGTCCTCCCCCCCCTCCTCCCTCCCCTCCCCTCCCCTCCCTTGCCCTCTATGCTCTTTGGGAGACTTTTCATGTTCCCTGTGGTAAATGCATGAACTTTTAAAATTTCTAGTTAATTGCATCTTTTATGTCTTTAATGTTTTGTGTATTTCACATTTAATTAACAACTCCAAAGATAATTATCAGCTTGATGTCAATGATTTATATCTTGGCTCATCAGACTGCCGTGTAGCGAAATAGCCACCATGCTAACATCACCAGTTATTTTGGTTCCTTTGGGGAAGTCTCCTAATTGTCAGGATTTAAGGATGCATTTGTCAGAAAGGCAAGTTTATCCTTAAATACTTCTAGATGTGAAATAATACATAATATAAAAATTTACAGTCACCAGAGAGATGTTATTAAAACATAGAATAAATGAACCATTGTTTTTCACAACTTTACTCCCTAACTTTTTAAGTAAAACTTTGGTTTAGTTAAATTTTAAATCTTAGGGCCGGGCAGTGGTGGCGCACACCTGTAATCCTAGCACTCTGGGAAGCAGAGGCAGGTGGATTTCTGAGTTCAAGGCCAGCCTGGTCTACAGAGTGAGTTTCAGGACAGCCAGGGCTATACAGAGAAACCCTGTCTCGAAAAAAACAAATCCAAAAAAAAAAAAAAATCTTAGATTAAGTTTATTCTTATGCTATATAGATTAAAATGGACACTTCCTGCTTCACTTGGTGACTTTATTTATACAACTTTACATATTTTTAAAAGCATTGGTGACCCCTCTCCCAAGAAGAAAAAATCTTACTGTCAGTAATTTAATTTTAATTTCTTTTTAAAAAGCTATTACATTTTTATCATGTTTGCATGCACACATACACATTCACATATGTGCAGTCCACAGCACAGGTGTGGAAGTCAAAGGTCCACTGGTCTTCTCCCATGTGTGCCCTGGGTGACCAGGCTTGGCTACAGGTGCCTTGGCCCACGGAGCCATCTAATCTCCCTTATATTTTTTTAATTTCTAATTCAAACATTCTGAAAGAAGGCCTCTTAGTTGAAAGCTAAAATGGAAATAACCAAATGAGAGAGTGGAAATATTGAGTGATGAGCTCTCACTTGAAAGTAGGAGTCTTATCCTTTTATGTGTTTTTGCCTGTTTCCTTTGCAATTTAAAAAAGAGAAAGTGATGTATGCTTGTCTGTGTACCGTGTGTGTGTGTGTGTGTGTGTGTGTGTATTTAAATTCTTCTAAATTTATCTTTTAGTACCTAAGGATGCTTACAAAATTTTAATCAAAGCCAGGGGAGTTTCTTTGCATACTTTTTAATTGGAAATTGATCATTTCATCTAATATATTCTGGTTCCAGCTCCCTCCTCCCAGGTCTTCCCAGATCCTCCCTGTATTCCCACCCACCCAAAGCATGCCCTTTCCTTCTCTCTGTCAATGAACTCCAAATAGGCATCTAAAAGAATAATAAAATAAGATAAAATAAAAGCAAACAAACCAAAATAGGACAAAGCAACAAACTACCAGGAGAAAAAAAGCCAAAGAATCAAAACCCAGGAACCATATATAGACCCAGAGACACACAGTCAGACACAGAAATCCTGCTTAATGCACGGCACCAAAACCTGTGATATGTATGCAAAAGACCTGGGAAGAAGATGAGGGAAATACTGCCCAGACAAGGAACTTGCAAAAGTTCTGTAGAGTAGGTTTTGTGTTGAATATCTGCTGCTGGGTGTGGAGGTCTGTTCCTGCGAGTGTTTTGTGTACCTAGTGAGAACCCACTGGAGAAAATGAACATTTCTTTGTGAGCTGGTTGGCTATCCACTGGACATAGCTTCTGGGATAGGGGCTTGTGTCGACTTCCGCTCTTAGTGCTGTCAAACACAGTTCTTGAGGAAGCCAACATGGAGTTCTCTCTAAGTTGAAAGAGAGGCCTCCTGAAGGACCCTGTCGTGATTACTGTCCTTTTTTATGGTTTATTTTAGCAGTAGCACCATGCCTTCCCCAGATGTTTACCACACACTGTTTGGGTAGAAAGTTCATGTCTCAGAGCATCCTCAGCCCGTTTTACAGAGTTGTGAGATAGTCTGGGGACAAAGGTTATGAACTGCTTGTAAAGGATTCAGAATAAGAGTCCTGTTAGGGTTTTGTTGTGGAGTGTGGTAACCAGCTTGGTCTTTTTGTTTTAATTGGGGGGGGGCATCTTAGGCTCATAGATCATCTGCTTAGAGCAATGTCTGCTACTTCTGGGTTAAGCAGCTGAGCAAAGACAGAAGGTTTCATAGAGTAACTGCAGTCACTTCATTGTTGCGGGCTGGCAGATAAGAGGAGGGGGAAAAAATCAATCACAAATTTTTTACAGCTGTGTGTAAAGAAAAGCAAAGGAAGGTACAAATTCATATTCTACAGAGGGCTTCAAGATGCGTTCAGGCTTTGAAGGAAACTGCTTGACTCTTCCTAAAAGGGCTGTGAAAAACCTCTCATGTGTACTTAGTGTCCCACTTTAAGCTACTTATTCCCTTATGGCTGTCTGACTGTCTCTCATTTAAAACTAATTCCAGCTGTGGTGGCACACACCTGTATTCAGCACTTGGAAGCTAGGGCAGAAGGACTGAGAATTTCAAGGCAGCCGTGTCTGGAGTCCATGTCTCAAAAACAAGCAAATAAACTATCCTTCATTGCAGGTAGATGGGGAAGCAGGGATTGTCTCTGATGATATTTGGTTTTCTTTCACTAATATGTCCACAATGTGAAAGATTCCTGCATGAATTTAAAAACAAACACACCACACAAACAACAACAGTAACAACAGAAAGCACACTTTCCCACAAACAACAGTGCTTTCTCTTGTGCTTTACAAACGAACACCAGGCCATGTCCAGCTAAGAAGATGACTGTCAGATTAAAGTGTAATCCTGGAGAAGATAAGGGCCTGCCACTCCGCTTGTTCAGGGAGAACTCAGAATGGCTTGGTTCAGCTTACCTGGTTATTTTGTGGTGACTGTAATGAGCCACAGCTGGGATTTCCAAAGAAGGACAAAAGAACTTTGCTTCATGCACTTCAAACTTTCCTAGGCCAAGAAAAGGCCTGATTTCTTTTGTCTTTGGGACTAGATTATATGTATTCCTTCTCGGATATTCCTTCAGCAAGGACATTCTTCAGATCATTGATAGAACACGTGGTCTTTGTTTCTCTCCAGACTGAGAAGAGTTGTGGGCACTTTATGATGTTGTCACAAACCCGGGACATCCCTCACTCACTTGGAACTGGTGCAATTTGAAATGAGACACATATACTGCTTACAGGACCCGGACATGGCTCCCAGCACTTGACTCGCCCTCACCCATATGCCAGGCAGAAACTATGTGAGTCAAGGAAGGAAATCATTCAAACACCGTGCACCCACCTCAGGGTCCTCTAGAACTAATGGGTTAGGCTTGGCTTGTCATTCCCAATGAGGGAATCCCTAATGAGGGTGATGGCTCACCCTCTCCTAAATATTGTCCTCACTGGGGAGACAAATGTTATCGCACCTACCCACAGCCTCCTGCTTCAAAACATACTGCAGAGCTTTGACCAAGACTGTTTAATAGTTAACAGTCCCCGCCACACCACTATCCGCACCATCTTAGTATCAGGTGGGAGACTGCGTGTCTGAATTATCAGAAATGTTGCTCTACTTGTGGCTTGGTGAAGTAAAAGGAAGATTTCTAAAGGAATGTTTTTTTTTGAATTATCTTCCTGCAAAGCAAATGCTGTCATTGCTTGGGAAGGGCCCATGAGTGTTCTGCATTGTGTGCACGGGAGACATGCTACTAATCTCAGTGACGCCTGGTAGATGGTTATAACTAGTCTCTAACAACTCCTCTTACATTTTATTTATTGTTGGAGCATTTTAAGGGAAGATGTTTATCCTTTAAGTATTCCTCACCCTCTTGGCTGGGGAAAGAGGAATGAACTATGTGTCCTTTGGAAAAGCCTTTGGATTAGATTATCAGCCCAGTTAATGCTTAAGGGACCTTGTGTCTCCCTCACTTGCCAATTTCTATTTGTTGAGTGTTGCAAGAGTTTGCTAATTAAACAGTTCCCAAGGTGTTTTGAGAAGAACTTGAAGACATTTCACCAACAGAACGATTTATTGCTGCAGTTGGGTGGGGGGGGAAAGTGTTTATTAACTTTCTTGTAGTGTTTGTGGAAACTCATGGTTACAAGTCCTGGCCTTTAACTGGATTTTTTTGGAGACTAGAATCAGCGTTAAGACTTGCTGCTGTTTCAATGTATCACCGACAGTTTCAGCAGACCTGAGTCTGAGGAATGAACCCTTGCTGCAGAGTTCAAATAAAACCTGGGCATGGAAGCTCATAGGAACATTTCAGTTCACTGAAAGAAAGAAAGAAAGAAAGAAAGAAAGAAAGAAAGAAAGAAAGAAAGAAGAAAGAAAGAAAGAAAACCGCAATGCTTCAGATAGTAGAAATGGAGGTACTTAAGGTTAAAAGAGAACACTTTCAACTTAGAAATTCTCATCTTATAATTCCTTACAGATGAATAGTAGTTTCACTCCACTTTGAAACACAAGCCTCTTCCGTTACCACATTGACTTAGGATACTGGGCCTCTTACTCCAGGCCTGCTGTGGGAACCCACAGCTGGGAATCAGAAGGGCACAACGTAGACATGGGCACAAGATGAACATGAGCATACAAGTCCATCTCTAAAAGGAGTGCAGTCTCTGGCCTCCTGATTCCGACCACCTCATGTCACTCCTGGGCACGGAAAGGCAGCTAAGCCGCCATCTTCCTTTTGTGGAAGGGCCCGTGGACGCAGGCAGCACGCTGGCATGGAGTCACATTACCAGCTCATAACTGGCTATTCCTATGCAATTAGTAATAATATCAATCTAGATTTTATACTAGTGTAAACCCCACTGCAATGGGTATCCACTCCCCTGGGCTTTCTTTTCCATAGACCTTGTAGCCTGTTTCTCAGCCGCACACAAGCTGCCTGAAAACTACAACCAGAGAGGCACGCTCCCGTAGAGGAAGTGGGTGTGAGTCTGCCTGCTCTTTGTTGTGGTCAGTAAAGGAACTACTTGTGCTTTTTAATTAGAAGGGTGGGACCAGATTCTTCCTAATTGCAATTTGAGCTGTAATACAGAGCTTTTACAGAAGAACCATGTTTAGAAAGAAGTGCATGGTCATTCTCTCCTGCGTTCAACCCCAAACCTTCCTTAAATGACTTCTCGTTTTACAGTTTAGCAGGGGTTTTTGTTGTTGCTGTTGTTGTTTTCTTAACTTACCACAGTCTCCTCCAAAACACAGTCTACCTCTGCTCCGCATTTCCAGTTTTCAGAGCTACAGCAGGGCTTCTGTTTGAGGATCCAGAGGTATGCAAGGGCGGCCTAGGACAATGGATGCGGATACAAAGTGCTCCAAAAAGAGAATTCAGCAGTGCCCATTCAGAATAGCCAGAAAGTGTTCATCCAAAATTGCAGACAGCTGCTCGTGCTAAGTAGGATTTATCCTTAGAACTAGACAAGGAAATTTGTATTTCCTGTTTTAATTAGAAGGGACTTTCACAACATAAGAATAAAAGGCATGGTTTGCCCCAAAGACATGCATCTGCTTCATATAAAAATAAATGCATTATAAGTGTGAGAAATTGCTTGAAGATGGCCATGATATTGGGAATATGCTGTGTATTTACTTTATAGTCTTCTGAGGTTTTCTTTTCCAGTAAGGTTAAGAACCTCAAGAATTTTTATGACTGGGTTAGAGGAAAAAAAGCATGCCCAAACCCTGTTGTTCATGTTGTGTTGGTGCAGAAGACATAAGGAAGCCTTTGTCTCAAACACCTGCCCGCTCTGCTCACGGGCGCTCCAGGAGGGCGGATCCTTTCTGCATCCCTGACAGGAAGCAATGGAGCTAACTGTGCACCACAGCTGTTGATTTGGGATACATAGTAAATGAAGTATAAAACAGTAGGCAGGTGTGTGTGTGTCTGTGTGTGTGTGTGTGTGTGTATGTATGTGTGTGTGTGTTTGTGTGTGCGTGCACCTCTGTCCCTGACTGTCTGTCTGTCTGTCTGTCTGTCTGTCTCTGTGTCTGTGTGTTCCGTTCCAGCTCCTCGAAAGGAAATACTCTGGTTTCCTGCACAGCATTGACTTATTTTCTTTTTTAATAACTTAACTTTTCAGATATCAATGCACAGAATGCCAAAGGAAACCATGCGAGTCAAATTAAATTATTTGCAATGACAGAAAATTTCTAGCAGAGCCGTAACTCATCTTTTGAAGTTAACGTGGGCATAGTAACCATTTAGTCCTTGGTCGGTTTAAACCTGTTCATCTCTTCAGCTGGGGACTTTGGAACTGGCATTGACCCCAGTAAAAGTCACTTTTTGTTCTTCTATCCTTACTCTAAGGAAAGAAGCCTTGAGGCTGACGGAGTGGGCCTGCTTTTTGTTGTACAGATGTAGGGAAGACAAAATTGGGATAGCTATAGTCTGAAAGCTATATTCTCCATGCTCTGTACCAAGTCGGCAGAACTTACTGTAAATTATTTACAGTTGCCCTCTCTCTTAACGCTGCCACCGGGGCAGGAGGGAGCTCTTAGTTGTCCAAGGTTAGGTCTGGAGTTCTGTGAATCCTCTCTGTGGTAACCTCCTGGAGTATGAGCAGACACCACCCTCTGTCAAGACTCTCTTCATGCCTCGTGTGATTCTCTGAAGAGCCTTTAAGTCTGTTGGAATTTCTCCGAGAGAGAGCAGCGCATGACAGAAATGTATGTCCCAGAGCTGAGACTGAGAAGTCCAAGATCCACGTAGCATAGTTTGGGTTCTGGTGAGGACGGCCAGATGGAGTCTCATGGCAGAAAGAGTAAGGAAACTCTGTTGTCCCTTTTAGGACTCAGTTTATTCCCTTGGGGACTGTATTCTTATTCCCTCCTAATAACATCACATCGGGAAACAGGACTTCGACCTGTGAACTGAGGAGAAAAGCAGTCGGTCATTGGGTTGGAAGACCTCGTGTGGCTTCAGGAATGTTTAGCATCAAGTAAGAAGTGTGCTTGGAACGAAAACGTGCCAGAAGTGAGCTGGAGTAGGATGCGGGTCCACATCACCTTGGTGCAATGTCAAACGTCCAGCCGGTGGCTGAGAAGGAAACCCAGGGAGAGAAGGGCCGCCATGATGTTATAGATAAACAAGATGTGCAGGTAGAACAGACAAGAGTGAGGCGGACACAGAGGTCTTCAGTCCACAAGGGGCACAGCAGCAAGCCGTGATACGACAGATCTCTGCCACCACCGCTGCTGCTGCCACCACCTCGTGCTTCAAAAGATGTGAGGTTGGTGTCAAAGTTAAGAAACGCAGTCTAATAGCAATCACTGAAATGAGGAGGGTCCCGAATTCTCGAGCTTAGCCATAAATTTATCTACACCATAGAAGTGGCTCCACCACCCACGACTGTGTGCCCTCTGCCGTAAACCTCCTGGTTCAGGAAGGACCAGTTTCCCAG
This sequence comes from Apodemus sylvaticus, assembly GCF_947179515.1. Classification (NCBI taxonomy): domain Eukaryota; kingdom Metazoa; phylum Chordata; class Mammalia; order Rodentia; family Muridae; genus Apodemus; species Apodemus sylvaticus. The sequence goes on along the minus strand of NC_067490.1, from coordinate 47,626,467 downwards.
CCTCACCAGCATCTCTCTGCCTTCCCTTCTGGTTGAAATTTGCCTGCATAATGGCATTATAATTGCATCCTGTCACGTAATGCTACTTCAAATATGATTCCTAGCATAGATTCTGAGCTTCACTCTATCCATTTCCTACGAGAAATGTGGACCTGGATTCCCAGGAATGTGTAATGTTGTATAGAACATGCTGTGTCTTGCTTGAGTTGAATGTCTTAATAAGGAAATCTAGGCTCAGAGACATTGAGTGATAGGCTCAAAGCTTTCAGCTAATTAGGGGCAGAGGTCTTGGTGCATTTCAGAGACTTTGGGAGTTGTTAATGATATCCACCCGGCAATCTGAGCTCTGACCCAACCGTGATCCGCTTCTGCATTAGAGGATAGATTTGGAATTTAGACCCGTGCAAGAGGACTTGGAGGGAAGCAGACAGGCTTCAAAGCAATCAGGAGATATGCTCAGGATGGCTCTGATCTCTGCAATCCCAACACAGCTCATAGATCTGCGTAAGCGAAAGTAGCTGAAAACTGAGGGAAATCAACTCTCCATGAAGTCCACACCATCATAGGTTTAAAATGATGCCCATTGTCCATTTTTATTTTTATTTCTTACTATGAAATTTATAAATGTTGTTTTTATAACTTTTATAATATCTGATAAGTAGACCCTGGTCATTTCCAAACAGAACAGCTCATAGAGTCAATAGTGTGTGTATGTGTGTACGTGTGTGTGTGCTATACAATATATTTTTGTTTCCTTAAGATTTAAGTCCTAAAGGTAATTTTATATTTCTCTGATCTGTAGAAAACTGATCACCTTTGTTGCTTTTCTAAGGGTAATCCTGATGTAGAAATTCATATCTAGAACGAAGTCTTTCCACGAATCTGTATGCTACAGAATGATGTGAGATTTATTCCCAGGGGGCCAGGTGCCACTGCAAGGGAAGCAGATGCCCACTATGGTTATAAGAATGGCATGAACACAAAACACAGGAGTCACTTAGCTCTTTCTAAGAGAAAAATGTCTTTTATGACCCAGGGTCCCAATTGGCATAGTTCCAGGATAGAAGAAGTAGTGAGTAGCTCTCAGAACCTTTCTTTAGACTGTCACAGCTCCATGAACCCACATTCCCTTTTGAGTGCTAAGGTTTTGCTTGCGGTGGCACAGCAGTAGAGCTAATGTGTTCAGAGACTGTTGACTCCTCCCTGGTTGCTGGCTGCTCCAGGAAGGCTCCTGGAAGGGGGGTGGGGGGAAGGGTTAGCATCAGGATAGGAGTGAATAACCATTGCTGGGTTTTTGTTTTTAAGAGCCAAAGGAAATGGCGGTCCTGTCCTCTGCCAGCCCCATTGTGCCCCACCCCCCAAAAAACAGCCTAATGAAGATGGATGCGTTCCCTTCCCACAAAGGCCAAAGGGGATGCCCTTCGTCTGCAACAAGAATGGTGGGGTGACTTTGGGTCCCCACAAATGAATCCCTTTCCTGGGGAGTGCTGTTTTCCTGGGGTTTCCTGGCTGTGAGTGCTGCTTAGCTCTTAAAAACCTCTACTGCCGGGTCAGGCGGAGGTCAATGTAAACTAACTCAACACCTCCTTTCTAGATAGTTCTTCAAATGACAAGAAAACACCAAGGGAAAATAGCGTGTTTGGACTGTCAAAGGCTGCCAGATACAGCGAGCATTCGTATTTCAAGCTCCTGGCTCACCTGCAGAGCAGACCATCTGAGGCACTAACATGATGGAAGTCAGTCTTACACGTAGAGCAGTTTTGGTCTTGATCTCTATGTTGTTTGTAAATCTATATGTTGTCTCGTATTCTGCCCCCACCTCAAGAAGAAATGAGCAGTCACAGGTCCAATCAAAAGCCAGACATGGGGGGGAGAAACACATTATGACCTATTCCCAAACTATTAGTCAATTCTGAAAACTCCATTTGAAGTTTACTATATCTGAAGTAAATCATTCATTTACTTGAAATTGAAAAGATAAACTAAGAACAAATAACTCAGAAGGTAGAAGGCAGAAACCAGTCAAGGTTATGCTAGATATGTGCGATATGAAAGTTACTTTGCAATTTAGAGAATAACTGAATTTAAAACTGCTTCCGAAGGATCAAAATCCATTCATTCTACAAAAGATAATAATGCCATAGTATTACTTTTTTTTTTTTTACCTCTAACCCAGTGCCTGGACATGACTGTATCGAGAAGTATGCTTCTCATAGATGAAAGAACTCATGGCCCTATCTAAAAACAGCATTGCCTTCCTTCCCACCAGTTCATCTCAGCTGGAGGTGGGATTAAATGGTAATTGTCTGAGGAAGGAGGCATTGATGGAATGGGGCTGCTTCTCCAGCAAGGCCCAAGTGCTGAGAGTTGAGTAGCACCGTTCAGATAAGGCCCTGAAGCAGGCCACTTCTGTGTCCATCGGCTCTTCTGCAAAATGGCCCCTCTTGGTGTCGAGCTGTGGACAGACAAGATGCAGGCCTGTTCACACGGTGAGAGGGCTACTGCTCAGGCTGTTGGTGTGCTGCTGTGCCCACAGGGAAGTTGTCGTCCTGTTAAAACTATGCTGACTGTTTCTGCCGAACCCCCAGGCGCACAGCCTGGAAGAGCATTTGCCGGTGGAACTGGGTGTGCTCGACTGAGACCAGGTGAGAGGAGGTACAGTATGCATCGCCTTGGCCACTAGTCACAGGGGAGTCCTGGGTCTTTGTTAGTCTTTGGAACCTCACTTTTACTGTAGGGGTCTCGCCTCAGTCATCGGATCCCTGTTTGTATATGGAGTAGTTGGTTACCTGAGTCATTGTTTCCTTCTGGTAGAAGAGGGATTATCTCCCTGCTATTCCTAGTTAACTTGGTTCTCACATGGGCCTCTACTGGCAGGAGACTTGCCTAGACTCCTGTAGTACTGAGGGACTCCCATCCACACACTTATTATAGTAGCTAAAGTATTTGAGGAGGGTTCCCTCGGTGGCTGGGGAGATGATGATCTGTGGTTTTGAAGTTTGGTATTTTTTTTTAATCAATGGTCTTCTTTTTGATTCATAAATGCCTTTGGAAAAACTATCTGCGTACACCTGCTCCCGTGTAAACCAATACACAAGCTCTAGCCCCTAGATTATGGTACATCTTGAAAGGGCCGTCTGTAACTATATTCTTCTACCATGCCTATTCTTAAGAAGCCGAAACAAACAATGGCTAAGAACCTTTCATAGAGAAGCCATAACCAAGTTCCCACTTTCCTCTGCGGGCTGTTGGTGTGTCATTCCTGATCGTAAGGCTACTTTCTGCGATTCTGTTCTAGAAGGGCTGCACCTTTGGCACACAAACAATTCTCAAAAGTATGTTTGAAATTACTGCACCAAAGTTAATGCATGACCAGGCTGCCCGTCTAAGAATGTTGTGTAAACATGATAGAAAGCGATTGCTATCTCATCTGTAGTTTAAAAACTGGGTCAACAAGTCTGCGGATAAAAGAAGATTGGCGCTTCCCTGCTCCACAGACTGAGCCCAGGACTTCCAAAATCAGGGGGCTGCCCTGTAATCCTAATGGATTGATTTCCGAAATTCCTTGGATTTGTCCTGCTGAACTAGTCTAGTCTCTCGGGGGCTTAGCTGGATCCCTGCCGACAGATATTATGGTTTATACATTGTAATTCCACTCAGTCCAGCTGTAAATTTAAGTCTATTGTATTAACACGACATTGAAAGGAAACCTTGCTCTTCTAGGGACGCCGAGCCCGCCTTTCAGACATGTTTGGAAAAATATAAAGGATTTTCAATTAGCCCTTGGACACAGTAGCCTGCCTAGCCGGCCACCCATTGTCTGGAGTTCTGGCTTGCTCCTTCCAAATAAGGAGCTTCCCTGTGTGGTCATTAATGGGCCAGCTTTGGTGGGGGCTTTGTTCTTAACTGGGGGCTTTATCTTATCCCTGCTGGCTAAGCCCCTCTTGTTCTTCTCACCTGTCATAACTGTCATACATTTAATCCATCATTCGGGTGGACTGATCACGCCACAGGATGGGAGGGCGAGGACAGGAGGGAAGGGCTGTAGCCACTGAGGATGATTAGCAGATTTTAATAAAGATTTTTAAGTGAGATTTTAAGCAAGTAGGCAGCTTGGTGAGAGAGAATCCTCCACCTCATGGTTGGAACAAAACAGCCGGCATTTCAAAAGGCAGTGCTACAAAAGTGTTTGCCTGAAGAATCCAAACAGAAATGCTAAAGAGAACCAGTGGGCAACACCTCTGCTCCTCTCCTACCCAAGCTGTGTAAAGACCAAAAACATTTTGGCACATTTGTGTGTGTGTGTGTGTGTGTGTGTGTGTGTGTGTGTGTGTGTGGTCACTCATGTCACGGCACGCATGTGTCGAAGTCAGGACAACTTTCTGGAGTAAGCTCTCTTTCCATACGTGGGCTGTAGGAGTTAAACTGAAGTGTGATAGCAGGTGCTTTACGCATGGAGTTATCTTCAATCTTTGACAAAAAATACAGAAAGAAAAAAAGTAGCATTTTTGCCACCTATTTATAAGAGACAATTTTTTTATGTTTGTATTTGCCTCCTAACTCCTACAGAGATTTTTGCAAGCATGTATTTTCCAACAAAAAAATATTATAGTGATATCAATTAGTTTAAGTATTTTTATCATTATACCCATCTTCTACAAAACTATATATATATATATATACATAGTTACATTTAACTTTGTTTCCGATGGGTGTTTCACCCGAATGAGTGTCTATAGCCCATGTGTGCGCCCAGTGCTCACAGAAGCCTGAGGGCATGAGATCCCTTAGAATTGGTGCTGAGCCACCACGTCGGTGCTGGGAATTGAACCTGGTTCTCTGAAAGAGCAACCAGTGCTCTTAACCACTAAGGCGCCTCTCCAGCTCCCCAACTGGTATTTATTATAAAGCTGTGTTTGCGGTGAAGTACTTGAGTCGGCTACTGAGCACAAATGGTGTGCTAGGCATTATTTTCAGTGCTTCCTATACAACAACAACTGTTGTTCCCAGTCTCCAAGACCTTGTAAAGAGTTGAGCACTATCATCTCCGTTCTGTGACTGATGAAGGAAAAGTGGAGAAGTTAACAAGTGGCCCCGATCCAGGCCATGCAGAACCAGCAGAGTTAAGATCTTAACCCAAGCGGAATGGTCTCATAGCCTTGTCTTTTTGCCATTATTCCCATTATTCACGTAGAATCGGCTTGTCTAAAAACTACATTCAGAGATGGTGGGATGGGCCGGCAGATGACTCGCCTGCTGTCAAGGCTGATGACCCTGGGACTCACACCATGGGGGGAGAGGCCTGACTGCCCTGGGACTGGCCTCCACTTCAGAGTGTGGTACACATTCACATAAATAATTAAATTTAAAGGGAAGCATCTTTGGAATTTTGTGAAAATATTGTGGACATTTTCCTTTCGATAGTAAAAAAATACCTAGACTATGCCAAGGTTTTAGTGTGTGTGTGTGTGTGTGTGTGTGTGTGTACATCTGTGCATGTATACCCAGAGGCCACACACTGACACCAGGTATCTCCTCGACTCTCTGCCTTCCTTTTTACACATGGTCTCTCACTGACCAGGAGCTTTCTGGGCTAACCTGGATGCCAGCATGCCTCAGGGACCCTCCCGACCCTGCCTCTGCAGAGCTGGGATTACAATCTGCTTTTGTTGTTGTTGTTGTTTTTCTGTTGGTTCTGGGCAAGCTCCGGTTCGCATACTGGCACAGTATGCCATCCCTCCAGACTCTAACATCTCAGTTTTATACTTGGAGCAATTGTGGACAGAGCTAGATTGAGAAAGCCCGGCAGTTTGTCCATTCCAACGATGCGAGGCCTAGTTATGACAGGAAGCAACTGTCCTCTCCTAGAGCTCGACAGTACTGCAGACACCTGAGAGCAGCCTAGGAGACTCTGAATGGCACGTGCCAAGCTTGTGGACAGTAAATCCCCTAATTCAGTTCTCTCTTCCAGCACTCTCTGGCAGACAGCCAAGCTAAATATTTCTGCTCGATAAAAAATGCACTGTGCTCTAGTTTGCTCTGGCGGCCTAGCTTCCGTGATAGGGTTTTCCTCAGTGAGACTGGTAGCACCCATGTATACATATTTTTTTCCACCACAGAACTTTCTTTATGAGCTATGATTAGATTGAGCTTGTGCACGAAAATACATTGAGAAATTCTTTCTTCGTGACTCCTACTTATTCTTTGCTTTTTATCATCTTTTCGTATTTCCTAGGTGTCTGTCATTTATTACCTATCTGTTGCGTTTTTTTTTAACTAAATCAATTTTTAAGGCTGTTACAGTTGGTCAACTGAAAGACCTAACATATGGACCCGTGTGTTTATGCCAGATGAGGATTATAGTTAATTGAAATGTATGATTCCAGTTCTCATTAGGATTAATTAGAAGAGGAGAAGGAGCAGTGGTATTCAGATAGCCCTTCTAATGGCCTTAGAGTGTCTTCTTTATATCAGAGGCCTTGCTAGGAGTTGCCTGAAGGAACAAAATAATAGGACGTTTTGCCTCAGTGCTTCTTCTCTGACGGTTTATTGTGTGAATCCTCTCTGCTACCTTTACCTCAAAACCTTTTCAGTGGCTTAACAACAGCCATATCTCAACCAACATCACCATCTAAGTAGCAAGTTCCCACAAGTGTCAATACTCAGATCACCTCTAACCTCATGTGCCTATATATAATGTTCTAATTAAATATGCCTGTATCGCTATGACAGCTCAAACTATTCCCCAAGGATATCTTTCTAGGCATACAAATTATTTGGCCAAAGATTATGGATCTTCAAGGCTCTTGGTATATGTAGTTAAATTTATTTCTAGAAAAGTTGTATCAGGGCTGGAGAGATGGCTTAGCATTAAGAACACTGGCTGCTGTTACAGGGATTCAGTTCCTACCACCTATATGACAGTTTACAACCATCTAGTCCCAGTTCCAGGGGATCAGATATCCTTTTCTGACCCCCACAGGCACCAGGCAAATACATGGTGCATATACAAACACATGCAGGCAGAACACTCATAAACAAAAAAAACCCAAACAAATAAACACATTATTTATTTATTTATTTAGTTAGTTTTTTGGATTTGTTTTTTTTCGAGACAGGGTTTCTCTGTGTAGCCCTGGCTGTCCTGGAACTCACTCTGTAGACTAGGCTGGCCTCAAACTCAGAAAACCACCTGCCTCTGCCTCCCAGAGTGCTGGGGATTACAGGTGTGCGCCACCACCACCCGGCACTTTTTTTTTTCAAATTTAGAAAAAGTTATTATGAAAAAGCCCATTGTGTAATTACCTAGGAACTGAGATTTATTGTAAAAATTTAAGTACTAATACCTTTTGATGTTTCTTTTTATGTAAGTGTTGATGACATTATTAATGGACCACTGTCTATCTTTTGTTTATTTGAAAAACATTGTAAGCTCTTACTGTGTTTGTGCCATGCCCCAAAGAGCAGCTTTTGCTACCTTGAAATGTTTATTCTTATGATCATCTTCCACTGTTTCTTTGAAGAGTTACAATTTATAATGGTATGTTTAAACCATGTATTAAGACTGTGTCTTATAAGCTAGGTGTGGTGGCTCATGCCTTTGATCCCAGTACTTGAGAGACAGAAGCTCTGTGAGTTTGAGACAGGCCTGGTGTGTGTGTGTGTGTGTGTGTGTGTGTGTGTGTGATGAATTAAGAATTAATGTGTAAGGATGATAATGCCAACCTACTTTTGATAGAATGTAGAATTTGTGTCATTTTGGCAGTGTTGAAAGTATTCTTTCAACAAAGCTATAACCAGCCACAGAATGTATAATTTTTAATCTGTTTTCCAGTGTTGGGCAGGCATTGGTATTTATTCATCCACATCTTGATGGCAGTTTCTGTTCTGAGTCACAAAATCACCCATAACGGGAAGAGGCATGCGATCTGGGCCACCGGGGTGCCCTTCGTCAATCCCAGAGGCAGGCTGTGTCTGCTCCAAGCCATCCTCTCAGAAGCTGTTTCTGTTCCAAGGTGTGAGCTACATAAAAGCAGGAAGGAACTGCATAGGGAAAAGGAAACAAGAAAGAATGAAGCAGCCAGGCAATGGTGGCACACGACGTTAGGCCCAGCACTTAGGAGGCAGAGGCAGACAGATCTCTGTGAGTTCGAGGCCAGCCTCATCCAAAGTGATTTCCAGGATGGCCAGGGCTACACAGAGAAATTCTGTCTTGAAAAAAAAGAAAAAACAAAAGAGAGATAGAGAAAGAAAAAAAGACAAATATTGCATTTTTTTCTCATGCAGAATCCAGATTTAGCAATATATCTATCTGTACATATATATGACAAAAAAGCAGAAGAGATACTGATAGGAGGGAGAGAGGGACCCGGGTAATAAGGAAGTCACTATGAGGAAAATACAAAATAATGTTTATGTAGGAAGATGTCGCAATGAAATTCATTGTCTTGTGTGGTAACTAAAATCTAAATGAAAAAGATTTAACAGCCACAACTCGGAAGCACAGGGCATTGCCTTTGTGGGAAGCATTAGGAGAGACAATAGTTTATGTGTATACAACATTTAAAAGGTGGAAATCTGGTTAAGTAAAGTGAGGAACTCACACACACACATTTATCAGCATGTTCGAATCGCCCACGAAACTTCAAAGATGGAGTTAGCTGCCCCCCCCCCCACCTCATCATTTGATTTACTTTGTATAGATTCAACCTGAATGATACTATTTTAAGGATTTCCAGGACATTCTGGTGTGCCCCAAAGTTGGAAGGCTACTACTAACGAAAACATCTGTGGAGCATCGTTTAATGTTTTCCGTTCAATGTGTTGCACTTCTGTAAGCCTGGGCTTTTGTATTCATGTCCCCACCAAGCCAGTCGTGTCTTTTCTTTATCTAGTGTGGGGAAAAGGAGGAGAGGGTTCCTGTGTAGCACTTAGCTCTTTCTTTGTGGTTGGGAAAGAGAACTAAAGAGCAAATTCATCTTCTAAGAGATAACAACAGTGAAATCAACCTGGAAATTATTCTGTGGGGTGGTGGGGCTGGTGGGGAATATTATTCAGCACTTCTGTGAGAATTCAGATGGTGAACGGAATCGCTCTGAGAAACATGATCTTCCTTGTCACGGCTACACAAGAACACAGAACACTGCGAGGAGTTGCCTCGCCTGAGACTGAAACATAGCTTGCCTATTATTTGTTACAACAGAGAAATATAGAGTTAGGTAATGATAGATAGATAGATAGATAGATAGATAGATAGATAGATAGATAGATAGATAGACTAAACAGATTTTTATCCCATTTCACCGTTAGTAGTACAGTTAGTGTTTTCTTCTAAGACTCATCTGTAACAAACTCAAGACCAGACGATTGGTCTTGGACTCAGCGTGTGCCTTTGGAAGGCTCAGCACAGACAAGCATGCAGCTCCTGCTGCCTGTTGTGGGTAACTGTGCGACAACCTTCTTTCCATGTATGTCCTGGGCTCCTTCCTAGTAAAGGAGAACAGAAACATGGTAGGGCAGATGTAGCGCTTCTCTGGAAACAGGATGGTTTCAATCATCTTCATCCCACACAGACTTCCAGGGTGCTTGGAAAGGAACCTTACGCCGGCGGGCTTAAAGCTTCCCGGAAGTCAGGGCCTGTGCTGTGTCCAGATCTGACTCTCAAGAAAGGGAAGTAATGACGTTAGCAAGGAGGAAAAGGGATGAGAACTGGCTCCTGGCTGTTGCCTCCAACTCGAGGCAGCTGAGCGCCGGGCTTGGCATAGGCTCAACGCCAGGAGATAAAGAACTGTGTGGCGAGATACATTGATGGTCTGAACCCAAAGGTAAGAGGATTAGGCTATGTGTCAACATTACAGTAGTGTTAAGGAACCTGATTTATCAATTTTAGATTTAAATTTTTAAAAATATATTTATTTAATGTGTATGGAAATTTTGCCTGCACATATATCTGCACACTACATGCATGCCTGGTACCAGAGAGGCCAGTCCAGGACAATGGCTATTCTGGGACTGCATGGTACCAGAGAGGCCAGTCCAGGACAATGGCTATCCTGGGACTGGAGTTGAAGCCGTCTGTGAGCCACAGTGTAGGTGCTGGGAACCCAGCTCTGGTGTAAGAGTGGCTCTGGTGTAAGTGGCTACACCCCTGCGCCATCCCTCCATCCCCAGAGACTTACAGCTTCTTCAATTTAGAAATTCTCTAAAAAAAAAAGTGATTAAGCCATTTTACAATCTAAACCCTCTAGTCTGCTAAATAATACTAAAGAACTACTTTTTTTTAAAAAATGAAATTGTTAGGCAGGGGTGGAGAACATCTCTAATCCCAGCACTCGGGAGGCAGAGGCAGCTTGGGAGCAGCCTGGTCTATAGAGTGAGTTCCGGGACAGCCAGGGCTATACAAAGAATCCTGTCTCAGATAAAAGAAATGAAATTTTTTGTATATTCATTATGCATAGTACTGTTTATTATTTTTCATTTATTGTTTTGCTTAGAAAATGCCTGGCAAATCTTTTATAATTTAACAGTAACTTAGCTGAGTCTCATGGCTCCCACCTGTAATCTCAGGACAGGGGCGGCCTCTGAGACAAGAAAACCCCCGTGAGTTCAACTTTTGCTACTTAATGAGCTCCTATCTCAGACACAAAATTAAACAACAGAAAACAGCTACTTAATATTTTTAAGTTTGTTTGAAAATAGCCTTATGCTTCATAGTTAATTTGAGCAAGTATGATTGTTGGAACTGAAATCAGTTACGATCTAAGACGACGTGGACCCCACAACCAGCTGAGGAGAGAAATCTCTTGACTCAAATCGTCCCGGCTGCAAGTCCCACACTCTTAGCTGCAGGAAAACACTTGGGAATTTAGATGTGACTTCCGAATTTAGAATTGTTCAAATCCTGAGCAAGAGGCTCAAGGTCTGTTTCCTAGAGATTTCTGTGTAGTTTAAAAATACATTGTGGTTGAGGTGTAGCTCTAGGGTAGAATAGGAACTTTAGCCAGGCCCGAGTTAATCCCCAGCACCAAAGACAATTGATACATGTTGATCATTAATTACATTTTTAAAAATGATACATAGTTGCACTTCGAGTACTCTGTGGCCATTAAGAGTGAAGGTGACTTGGGAGAAGTGTTCTCAGTAGTAAGGGGAGCTGCCTGTCATAACACACTGCTGTGCACTAGAATGGTGACCTGCATAGTAGCAGCTGCTGGGAATTAGATCAGGAGGATCAGGAGTTCAAGTCGGCTAAGCTAGACCCTGTCTCAAAACACCAGAAACAAACAGAACCATTGAGATACACGTCCATTTAGAAGTGACACTTAATGGCTAGAATCTATACCAAATTGCTAACAATGACTGGCTTTTTTAAAAGGCCTACTTGGTAGCAAGGAATAATAAAGTAACCTTTCTCCTCCCCTCCCTGCCCCCACCCGGGGCTGTGTGAGGTCCTCTGTGGTGATGTATGGGCAGGACCCAAGGAGCAATCTCCTGATGCTCTCAGGAGAGCTGCCTCCTGGGGTTTTCTGGAGCCGGACTTGCAACTGTCCACAATAGCTTCCTCCTCCCTCAAGGGTGGAGTTTAACTTTCCTTCAGTTCTCTCCTTTAGCTACCCAACCTGATCCTAGCCACCTGCCACTAGAACCCAGCTTTTCTGAACAGACAAACACATCAATGCATTTCAGTTAGACCTTCCTCTGGGTCTGGGAAAATGGCTCAGCAGGTAAGAGTTCCTCCCATGAAATTTGGTTCCCTGCCTGACACCCATGTAAATGCTGTGAGGTCTTGGTAGCTGGCCATCTCTGAGAAGCAGAGACCTGCGATGCCCAGAGAAATCCACAGCTCCTGTGAGAGACTTGGCTCAATTGTTAAGCTAGGGAATAAACCAGGAAACCACAAAACACCTGACATCAGCCCCCCTCCCCTGTCCTCTCTGTTTCTCTCTCTGACTCTCTGTCTCTCTGCTTCTCTCATTCTCTCTCTGTCTCTCTCTCTCTGTCTCTCTCTCATCAATGGTAATGCTCTCACAGACCCTACAAAAAGCAACCACATTGAAAGGAAGAAGAGTTTGTTATCAGCTCTCAGCAGCTTCATTTCCAAAGACAATAATTCTCAAAACTCCCAATTCTCCTATACTAAATTACATTTCTAGGAGCAGAGATACTTTCGCTGTCCTTTCGACTCTGACTTCAGTTAGATGTGTGCATTTTGAAAGAAATGCCTTTCTATATCCAGTCTGGATAAAATTCGAATGTAATATTTAGCCACAGTGGCTTCTTGGGCAGTCCCTTAGGTAACCATACCATGTCCCTGGTTTTGCGGCTGGCCCTGGGATGCGATTGTGATTGCATTCCTGGATTTGGCATGCTGCCCTTCCTTGCCGTCAGATGCTCAGATGCTCGCCCGGCAGGACTTCGAGAGGAAGGGGCCTTGCCCTTAGTGGGATGTAGATGGTTCTGTCTTGGGTGGCAACGCAGGCAGAGAGCTTCTTCCTTGAGGCACCACACTCCCATTCCAAAATTTAAGAAAGCTGGCCGGCACAAGACTACCATAAGAATGACTACAAGAAAAGTTAGCGTATATAAAACTCCACAGTGACACTGATGTGTCACGCTGCATGGACCTTGACTAAAAGGCAGACAGAAATACTGCTACAAGAATTTAAAGAGACGGCAGCGGGTGGAACTTTAAGCATGATATGTTGTGTTGCAGCATTTCGGGAAATTGGGCGTATCAATTATGTTTTTCTCTGTCTTCCTTTTACAAACACCTGCAGAACTGTTTGGGGGGGGTTGTTTTGTTTTTGTTTTTCTACTCATTAGCAGAAAATAAGGAGGACTTTGTCTCTAATAGTTTAAAACTAATCCAAACTAGGTACATAATAGTTTTATGTGAGGAAACCCTAACACTCAGCAAAGTATAATTTTAGTCTACTTCATCAAACTGTTTGCACACATAAACAAATAGAATGAAGATCTGCGAGGTAGTCGCATGACTTACTTAGCTTTTAAATTTCTCTGCCCATCCAAAACAAGTTTACAGTCAGAATTATCAGCCTAATAAGGAGAGAGGAGTCTAATTGGTTTGTTTCTCTTATTTTACCTCATCCGCTGTGGGGCGATATGGCTACGGAGGGAATGAAGGGCCCAAGTCTGGCTGGAAAGCTTTCAGAGAGAATTAATTCCAGGGTGGGGGAGTGTTTACAGGTGAGAGGGACCTGAGCAGACCCGCAAGAAGCCGTGAGTGGAGCCTCTGTGCCTGCCAGGTCTACTACCACTAGGCCTGGCCTGGTAGTGCTCACCCACACCGTTAATCCCAGGACTTTGGAGACAAACGCAAGCAGATCTCTGTGGGTTCAAGGCCTGGTCTACATACTGAGATCCAGGCTAGGTAGAGTTATATGGTGAGGCCGTTTGTAATGGAAGAATGTATTTTCAAGTGCTGAGATCAGACATATTCCTTTATATCGATGGCTTCTGCCCTGAAACACTTCCTAAATTCTATGACTGTGGATTTTGTGCCCTGTGCTTCCTCTAACACGGGTGTCTTCAGAGCCTGTTTCAGGGCCTCATTTTCAGATAGGATCCGAGAACCACTTTTAATCTGCTCAGCAGACATTAAATACAGACCTATGTTAAGACAGACATTAATACGGTACTGAGCTGAGTATTGAGTTTTCAATAGCCATGACTGTTCACAACAGGTGGAGGAGAACAGAAAATCTCATTGACTAGTAAATTTACTGGTAAAGCTCAAATAAAACGAAAATGGCCAGCATGGGACGGGATACCCACAGCTCTGAGTTCTAGAGGCACAGTCATGCCTTGTACCACAACTTCAGCCAGCCTTGGAGGCTTGTAAGTAATAAAGTTTAGTGTCCCCTGTCTTGCCTTTTTTTAGGAACCCCTGAAATTAAAAATGCTTCCAAGAATGTTCAGAACAATATGAAACTAAATGTACATTTACTGTGCATAACAGTTTGAGGTATAAGTGCACATGTTTGTTTTTTGTTTTGTAAACCATGTTAATTTTTACAGTTTTAGAAAACCTCTATTCTGGAGAATGGAGAACTCTTTCTTCAAGTCTGGCGGAAATCTTTTATATTAGTGCAAACTAATTGCTAATGAAAGTCTGGTCAACAGGGAAATAAATCTTTGGCTTGTTTAACCATATTCTGGAAAGAACATCAAGAAGCAATGGTGTCAGTCACCCGAGGCGGTGAAAGCTTGAAGACCATCCAGTTACAGGGCGGCCCAACGAGATTAGTTCTCTTCTTGCAGGGATAAATGCGTTTACATTTATCTCCTGGTTTGGGGACTGGTTAATGTGTTACACCAGATAAATCTGTTTCCTGGGCCCATCTTTCAGCTTGTTCTCCCCTCTCTGGTGCTGACAGATAGGTGGAGTTTGACACAGTTTATCAGTTTAGCCCCTGCTGGGGACTGCCTGTCACTCTCTGCTTGCTCAGGCTGCCACAGAGCAACCTGAGGTGCCCTTACTCCCCAGAGACAGACAGGTTTCACCTCCCTTCGCATACATGTTCTCAGCCAGAAGTGGGCTCTTGATGATTTTCCCAGCAGGCTCACTGTAGAAATGCACAGACACAATTTTTAATGTGTAGGGAAAGGGCGAAATCAAGCCTGTTTCATGACCGATGCATGTATGAAAGACACTGAGTGAGCCTTGTTTCGCAACCACTGAAAAATACTTTCTCCAAAGTAATTGCGGTCCTGAGACTTGTTCTGTTGATGCCCAATGCCACAGCAGGCAAAGAAAGCAAGCCCCTTCTCCCTGTCAGACCCGCCAGGCCAGATCGAGGCTTCTCAGGCCAACTCTTTCTTCATGTCTGTTTGCATCCGTCCAGCCAACTGTGCCGGATAATGGGTTTTATTACCAGATCTCTCGCGTAGGTATACCCCACTCTCTGACCTTATTTCAATTTAACTTCCGGCCATGTGAATACAAAGTTGACACAAAGGCCAAGCCCTAAGTGGGCCTGTAGGGTTCTCTGGCATTCCAAATGTTATTGTTGGACAGACCTCTTTGGGACACTATACACACAATCACTGTAGCCATGCATGCTTGGGAGCTGGCAGTGGGACGCTACAGCACCACTTGTTGAACCTACAGCCATGTGCAGTGTGACTGTTGAGCAGCAAGCCCATAAGCACGCTTAGCTGTTACCTATTAGCGTGGTGACGGGGGCCCTCAGAGTTACTGATTTGAAGGCAGCCTCTGGCCTCTTCCTGCCGCCCTTTTCTGCCCTCCTTCCCGTTCAAGCCATGGGGGAGAGGGACAAGGCAGAAGAGGGAACAGGGTCCAGATGGGAACAAACGGAAGGCTGGAAAGATCCTTTCGGAAATAGGTCAGGTACTTGGGAGATTAGACGAGCTTGCTTCTTTCCTGAATACAATTAGGGGGAATTAGACCTGCAACAAGCAGGTTGGATTTATCAGCTTTAATTGTCTATTGTCAGGGCTCGCTCTCCTCCGGAGGATCCTGGTGGTAGGGTACACCCTAATACTTTTAATGGCCCTCCGGCCCTCCGTTGCTGGCTTAGCTCTCCTAAAAATCAGCCTCTGCTCCTCTCAGAGGAGCTCGCCTCAAAACCCCAAGCTGTGAGTTTCTCTGTGGTGGACCCACTCTGAGGTGATGCAGGGTTGCCCCTCTGTCCCCACAGGTGCACCAGGGGGAAGGGAGGTGGCTACTATTGAACATTAATAGGCATCTCTCGCTTCCCTGGTAGGCACTTTCAGGAAACAATGGGCTGTAGATGGTGAACAGATAAGGCCAGGCTGATGGCTTCAGAGTTTCCCACTCTCTTTGTCAGGGCTGATGGGTCAGAACCCCTGTCACTATCTTCCTGTTAAAAGGGTTATCAGGCTTATACACAGTCAATAGTAGAGAGTTTTTTTCAGAAGATAAGGTGTCTATTAGAGGAGGCCTGTTATTGTAATACCATTGTTTTCTGTTTCCTCAGCCTCTCAGGTGGGAAAGGCAATATTTGAAGCACCAGTCAGTTGTCTCCATACTCCAGGCCTAACGTAAAAGGAGGTTCTGCCGTGGGCTTTCGTCCCACTCTCCTCAGCCTGGAGTGATACTTGGAACTCTTGCATTTTGGATTCTACACGGTGTAAGGTTGTTTTCCTAGGCAGTAGGTATGACTGGGAGCTGCCATCCCCCGGGGTCATGATTGCAGGTGAGATCTAGTTATTGAGAGCACAGCCAGCAGGCATGTGCTTCCCTAGCTTCTGCAAAGCTGGTCCACGGTCTGCCTGGCAGGGAAGTGGGCTTTTGTCTTAAATCTGGTATTCAGCTCAGGTAAAGAACTAACTGCACCCCTCGGAGCTGAATTTATGCATGGGAGAGGGGTCAGTGATCCAAGAACTCATGATTACTTCTTTAGTTCTCTTTATCTGCTTCTAACTCCTGGAGAATTTGAGTGTGCGTATGTACTATCGAGCAAATGCATGCATACACACACACACACACACACACACACTGCCATCTTAGATCTTCCCTTAGAAAGGCTGAGAGGTATTCATCAGCCATCAGCCCCCCTTCCCCCCCACCCTTTGCCTCCATGACAGAACCTCTCTCCTAGGCTAACCTGCTTTGTAGCTAAAAATGGCCTTCAATTTTTTATCTTCCTGACTCAACACCCCCATGTGGAGATTATAGGCATCTGTCCCTTTATTTGCTTTCTGCCATACTAGGAATTGAGCCCAAGGCTTTGTATGCACCTACTGTCTTTCTCTTCTCACTGTGAGCCTTCCTTCTTGCTGTGGGGCCTCTCTTCCCACAGAGAGAGAGAGAGAGAGAGAGAGAGAGAGAGAGAGAGAGAAAGAGAGAGAGAGAGGGAGGGAGAGAGGCGTGCATTGGTGTGGAAGCTATCCTTCCTGCCTCAGACCCTGAGAGGAGATTCTTCAAGGAAAGTGCCTGTGAGTGCTCGCGCACCTGCCCTGGTGCCTCTCTCTCCTTGAGAGTCTCTGTCCTGGCTCCTGTGAGTTCAGGTTCATTCCTTTCCCACCAGATTCAGCCTAGATGACTTTTGGGTTCAGAAATGATTGCTTTTCCCACAGCCTTTTCAGGAGTTAAGATCCCTCTCATGTCTGAATCACCATAATAAAAACACAGTTAGAAAGGAAATCAGATCTTGGAAACCCACAGTGGTTTCCCCCCACAAATGCCAGGGACCTTATGGTTACTGTCGGCATTATTTGTTAAGTTGGTGGAACTTCAACTGAATGAGTAACTTAAAAGTATGTGAATAATTAGATAAAACCAAAACAGGACCAAAACATGCTGAGGTGTCCTGACATGGTCAATGCCGGAAGCCCTGGCACTAGAGCCATCTTGAATCTTTTCACAGGCCTTAGGAGAAGGGCTTATCTCTGGTACGTTCCTCGAGAGAGAAGGGAGCTCTCCTTTAATTTACTTAATCTTTGTTTCCCTTCTTTAGGAAGTCAAAACAGTGACATCATTCTAAACCATCCCACAGGCCCAAGGATCACCATTCCAAAGTCTAGGCCCTAACAATGTTTGTCCCAGTTTTGGGGGAGGCAAGCTGTGTGTCACGCAAAGGAAGCTTATGCTATTTTTAAATTGATTTAACACACCATTGAAACATATCATACACATATCACACCCATGACACACACGCTGCATTGTAACCCAGCATGTGTCATACATACATTCTCTCTCACTCACACACATAACTTGCTCTTCTTGTCTGCCTTTTAAAAACGGAAGGAGAAGCCAAGCCCGATTGACTTGAGTTGAAAAGGCTGTTAAAGTTTAAAAGCCAAGTGCCCCTCCAGTTCTCGGCCTGGCTTTGAGACATGTGGGAGGGCTTCAAAGCCACAGTGCCCCTCTTTAAGGCTCGGGCTTACAGTTGGTCCCCAAATGTTTACCAGCATAAAGATGCCTAGCTTACAGGAAGTGGGAAATGGGTGTGGGGGGTTGAGGGTGGGTGGGTTAGTAGGGAGTGGGGAAGAGGGTGGGGGGTGATCTATTGATGTGGTTAGCCTGTCATTGACCTTGTTTGGCTATAGCAGGAGTTGAATTAGAAAATGAAAACTTGTTTCATCTTGAGCATATTTTATCCCATTTTTTTTTCTTACTTTCCTTAGTGGGGGAAAAACTTTTTTTTAAACACAAGTGGAGTCCAGTCTCCAGGTTTGAAGCTCAGGTTCGCTCCATGGGGCAGTAGCGACTATAGGCACTATAGGCATTTTTTTTTGCTCAGTCACCTGGCCGCCTACAGAGTGAGTCCCAACCTACCCGAAGACTAAGGGGGCGGGGAACCTGGCCCAGGGGCTGAAACTGAACGAATGGTGGTTTTTGATGATGCATCAAAAGAAAGGGACTGAGCTTTCAGAGGACAGAGCTATTGGGCTCATGGTGGGTTACCATTTCACAGACCGCTTAACGAGAGAACTCTGCCAGGGAACTGCGGAGGTTGGCGACCAATGCTCTCTATCCAGTGGTTGTTTAGGAGAAATATTTTAATACTTAAGATTCCAGGCCAGACCGCTTCAGTTCTCTCTGCTAAGCACGGGCACTGTCTCCCTGTCTCCCAGATTTAATCCATATCCGGGGAACGCATGTCTCTAGCCTTTGGAGAGTGCTGGGTGACAGTGAGGCTCAGCCCAGAGTCAGGCTCTGCTTGGCTGTTCTGCTCTGGAGGACACCTTTGCGCTATAATATGAACGTGACGTTGCTGAACGTGACCATACTTCCTTCCTCGTCTCTGGGTGACCTTCATTTCAACCTCCATGGCCATCTCTCCGTAACTACCACAGGAATCCTCAAACCTTGGCCTGGAGTCATTTGCTTTCTTTTCCCTCATCTCCTTATAACGAGAGACAAACTCCAAGGATATCACACTCCAATACTGTATCCCATTTTTTTTTTTTGTTTCCTGACAGTTTCACTTACGGCTTTGTCCAGCACAGCTGGAACACCTGGAACTAATTTTAGGGTTGCCTGGACAAGCCTCACCCTGATATTTGAAGTTTGCGTCCTCCCTAGACTAAAGCCCATTTCACCACCTCGGAAGGTGAGCACAGGCTGATATGAATTACCAGTGAGTTGATTCACAGGCATCTTCCAGTCATTAAAGCAAACATTTGGCTTGAAATAGCCCTCTCCCCGCTCTGACTGCTGCCCGCCCTTTGCTTCTTTCTTTACAGCACAGTGGTGGAATCACTGACACCTGCATGGTATCTGTACCTCAAGAGCAGTGTTTTTCCTGAAAGGGAAGCAGGGTTAAAAAAAAAAAAACAAAAAAGGGAAATCATTTGAAATGTAAATAAATTATATCGAATAAAAAATGTCGAAAAAAAAAACAAAAACAAAACAAAAAACAAAAAAACCTGTTAGCTGCTATGCAGTGGAGACAGCTAGCAGCAGGCCGGCCAGTAAGATGACTACATTGTTTTTCTGTCCATGGTGGTGCTGACACAGCATCGGTTAATAAACCCTCTGCAGGAGGCTGGATTTCTTTTGTTTAATTATCACTTGGACCTTTCAGAGAACTCCTAAGAATTGTTCATTCAGTTTTATACCCCGGCACAAGAGCCAGCTAACAGCCTGTTTCCTCTTGGTGCTAGCGCCCCCTCTGGTAGAAAAATGCAATAACAGGTGGACCTACAGCCCCCGACCCAGGGAGTGTGTTCTATCTACTCTTGTCCCCTGGTATAAATTTGATTGTTTTGAACTACACAGTTGTAGAAAGATTTTTAGGTACACATATCATTTTCTGTGATACAATCTTCTACCTCCCACCCACTCCTCCCCCCCCCCAAAAAAAATTCTGGGAAAGTTTCTTGAAAGGAAAACAGATAAACAGTCCTGTCTTTATGATTGAGTTGGGCTTTTGTTTTGCTGTGTTTCATTTCTTCCTGTAAACAAATACTCAGATGTCCACTTCATTGTATGACTAAGTTGGTATCATTAGGTTGGGTCTGGGTGTGTGAATGTGGGTGTGGATCGGGATGTGGGTGGGTGTGTATGCCCCGTGTGTTTAGAATACTAGAAAAGATACCACAGTGTAAACTTTTGGGGAGAGATGATTTTTAAAAACGGGGCGGGAGGGAGGGGGGCTACGATGAGGCAAACCGGAAAGGGGGAAGACTTGAATTTCTGTGACCTCAGAAGTCTGTCGTGATGGGATGCTGGCTGTCAATGGGCCCTTGGCAGTATTGTTTCTGTGAATTGGAGGATCCCTGCTGAAGGCGAAAGACCATTGAAGGAAGCATGAGGAGCAGGAATGCGAGGTCCACGCTCTTAATAATAAACAAACAGGACATGGTATGCCATCATCACAGGATGTCCTTCCTTCTCCAGAAGACAGACTGGGGCTGAAGGCAAAGCCGGCCAGGCTCAGAAGGAGCCCCACTAATTACTGTCTCCAGCAGCTTCCCAGTCACTGCCAGCAGCCGAGCCCCCTTTTAACTGCGAAGCATTTCTCCTCTCCATTGTATAGACAAACTCAGAAGCCTGGCTGTGGCTTTGGGGATGAGAGGAACAACAAAACCCGAATATATGATTATAACTTTTTCCTGATTCCCTATTTCCAAATGGTCGAAAGGAGGAAGTTAGGTCTGCCCAAGCTGAATGTATTCAGTTAACAGGAGAAATGTAATCCTATACGTTTAATACTAGAGGAGAAACGCCTTAGAATATTTATTTCACTGGCTGTGACTCCGGGACTACAGAGCGACATAGCATTGCATGTGCCGCCAAAATACTTTAGCTCTTTCCTTCGAAGTACTTCGGACCCTGTAATTGAGACACCAAGTTTAGGTGACTAGGCTTTTCTTTTGAGGAGGAGTCCCCCACCCCGCCCCATTCTGCCGCGACAGGAAGCTAGCGATCCCGAGGACTTAGAATACAATCGCCGTGTGAGTAAACATGGAGGGCAAGCGCCCGCAAAGGGAAGTCTGAAGATTCCCAGTCGGTGTTGAAATCCATTTGCACACAGAGGAAGCTGCCGCGGGTCGCAGTCGGTGGGGGGGGGGGGGGAGGGGGAGCCCTGAACCCCACGCTGCACGGCTGGGCTGGCCAGGTGCGGCCACGCCCCCATCGCGGCGGCTGGTAGGAGTGAATCAGAAGGTCCGTGTTGGTAAAGAAGTCTGCGGCAGGGCAGGGAGGGGGAAGAGCAGCCAGTCGCTCGCTCGCTCGCTTGCTCGCTGCTCGCACAGACACTGCCGCCGTGACACTCGGCCCTCCAGTGTCGCCGAGACGCAAGAGCAGCGCGCAGCACCTGTCCGCCCGGAGCGAGCCCGGCCCGCGGCCCTAGAAAAGGAGGGACAGCCGAGGTGCGCGTCAGTGCTGCTCAGCCCGGCAGGCAGGGACGCGGGAGGATGTGGACTGGGTGGACATGAGCCAGGTTTATCTCAGATGTTGGATCTTCTCTTGGAAAAACGTGTGGGTACGACCTTGGTAAGGAACCTGATTCTGCTTTTAATATGATTTGAAAACTTTTTATCCCTTTTTCTTCTTCCTTTCTTTTCTTTTCTTTTTTTAACTTTTCTTTTCTTTCCCCTCCCCTTAAAAAAAAAAGAATGAAGCCGCAGTAGAAACCAACCCTTCTGCTTTAGTGCGCCGAGCACTGTCAAACATTTAGAAGACTTTTTACCCCCGTATGAATCCTTAACCCTTTCAGTTCTAGACATAATTGTCAACTCACTGAAATTTCAGTAGTGGTTCTTCTCCGATTCGCCACCCGCTGCCAGTAAGGGAACTATACCGGGTTGGCTTAGGTTTTCATTTGTATTTAACATCGTTTGTCCAACACGACCTTACAGGTTGGAACTAAATAAGTATAAGAGAGTTTTAAGTTGTAACCGGGACAAGGACAAGGACAAGGAAACCTCTTTCCCCTCCTAGGAGCATCCTATCTAGGGACGATGTGGGGAACTGTAAAGACCAGGTCGAGGGAGGGACTCCCGCCGTGCTGTGTTTACATTTTCACAAGCGCACGTTCTTACTTGGATAGCCTTATTCCTAATTTTTAACTGCGGCGTCTACGTAGACATACATTGCAGAGGCCGTTTCATCTTTTTTTGCTTTTCCTCTTTGGAAAGGATTTTTTTTCCCCCGAGGGCAGATAAGAGGAGGGTCCCCAAGTCTTCTGTATAACTTTAGTTACAGTAAACTGTGCCACTTCGGTGACTTCTGGGAATTCATGCACTTTCACATTTAAATAGAAAGTGCTATTTGTGGCTGAGGACTCCTAAAGGAATTCTCTTCAGGGAATTCTATTGACTTTTTTTTTTTAATGTTTTGTTTTTCATTTTCCTATCTGGCTCGAGATGCCCACCGATTAAAAAAAAAAGCTGCTGGGTGTTTCCCGCTCCCCAATTTTTCTTTTCCTGTGACCCATGAGAGCTCGGGAAGGCTGGTGCTTGGGGATGCTGGCAGGATGCAACCCCTCTCGGGCTTGCCTGCTGGAGGATGAAAGGGACTGAAGGAGCCGGCGCTTGCGCGGCAGAGGGAGGGGGACCCAGTTGTTTTGAAAGTTGCTTCGCTAGGGAGCTGGTGGGAAAGTTCAGTTTTCCCCATTTGGAAAAGGCAGGCTGGGTTCCGCTCCTGCACCACACGCGTTTTCCATTTTTAGCTTCATTCAGACGCAGACAGCGCCCCTGCCTCTTCCTCCCCTTGTTTGTGACACTTCTCTGAGGCAGCTTTTCCACAGCTCTGAGGGTCTGGCGGCCATGACCCCGGGCGTCCCCGGGACACAGGACGCAACAGCGCCCACAACGCATTTCTGCCTTGAGAGGTAAAGCCAAGGATTGTTCAAAGGTAGCTAGCTGTTCTTCCTCTCCGGATGAGGTGACCATATACATATAGGCTTTTTTTTTTTCCAGCCAAGGGTTGCACTTTAAAACCGTGCTGCTTCAAGGCAGTCTACTTGACACGGCTTCGGACTCTTACTCAACTGTCCAAGTACTCCATCAGCTTTTAAAGTCTTCAGAGTACTGAGTTAGTCATAGCCTCTAAGAGGGAGGCACAGGAACGCCGGACAATGGGGATTAAAAGCCTTTCCCTTCTATTCCAGGCTGCCCCCAAGTGTAGCTCCTCCGGCTCCGTGAGGTTTCAAGGACTGGCAGAGACTGGGATCATGAAAATGGACATGGAGGACGCTGATATGACTCTGTGGACAGAGGCCGAGTTTGAAGAGAAGTGTACATACATAGTGAACGACCACCCCTGGGATTCCGGCGCCGACGGGGGTGCTTCTGTTCAAGCTGAGGCATCCTTACCAAGGAACCTGCTTTTCAAGTATGCTGCTAACAACAGCAAAGAGGTAAGCCTGCCGGCTGCCTGCCTTCCTGAAGTCTGACTGGCCATTGGACCAGCTCTCCTACTGTCTCTAAGAACCATGAGAATTTATATGCACTGGCATGTAATTGATCGCTCCACTGACTATTGTCATTGCTTTCCCTTCAAGCCAATTCCTATTCATTTCTTCCTTCCTTCAGCTGTTCTATACTAATTAGTAAACAGTTAAATCTTTTGGCAAGTTGACATGTCTTGGAAAAGCTGACTGGCAGTACTGGTGGGCCGCACCTTAAAAGGACTCAGTGTTTCACCCACTGGCCCTCTTGGACGACAGCTTTAAAGGAAGGACACTTTCTTAGAAAAAGAGGTTTTCCCTTTGCTCATGAGATGGCTTTATTCTTTTAACGAGCTGGCTTTATTAGCTGGGTTTCTAAAATTATTCTCAAAACCTTGACGTGTTTATGAACTGAAGTGATGGCATTAACCAGGAAGAGGGTCACGTAAAAGTGTCCTCTGTCAGGATGACCTCACTAACCGCCACTTGCCTGTGGCAGCTCCTCTGCCTTGACCAGGCCAGCAGGCCCACTTTTTTATGGCTTCTGAAGTGGGTACACTCTTTGTATCAAAGGGACAACCACCTGAGGATCACCTGATTTGTTTGTATTTAGCATTTTATATAACAATTAGAGTCAGCCGTGAAGTGATTTGCAAAATTACTTCTTGTTCTGAGAATCTGGCTGCCCTCCTGAGGACTAAGTTGCCGGGGAGACCTTGGGAGACTTCCCACCATCACTGTCGCTGCCTCAGTGCTTTGGTTTCTGATACTTGCTGACTTTGGGGAGCAGTGAAAAGGGGGGGTCCTGTGTTGTAGGGATTCCAGATTTCTCCTGGAAGTATGCACTATGAGTAGCCAGGTCACTTTCCCCCTCCCTAATCCACAACATGGGAAAGAATCCCCAGAGTCGGGAAACACTTTGTCTCTTTCCTGTTTGTGTGTCTGAGTTCAGTGTTTGGGGGGAAAGGAAGGAGGGGGGTGGGGGGGGGAGATCAAGATCTGAACTTAAAGAGAGGAATTCTGCCTTGAGTTTCACTAAAACTCCACAATTTGTTTTATTTCTGATGGGAGACTAGTGTTGTGTTTTATGAAAAGCAAAATTTAAATTGTAGTTTGTATATAAATATCACCCAAAAAAATGTAACCTCAGAGGTCACCCTTAATTATACCTCTTTCTGAAAACAATGTTCTTCTCAACAGAAAGCCTCTGAGTATGTAACCGGTGGAGTCAATGTGGCGTTTGTTTGGGTATTTGAGGCCTGGTTGTGGCTTTAAAAGGTGTAGTGTGTTCTTACCCATCAGATTTGCCTAAATATTGGTCTCTTCAAAAGGGGCCATTCACGTCCTGTTGTCTCTAGCCTATGGAGATAGAAATAAAACCCTGGATTTTGGTCATTGGCTCCATTTTCCTACAGTGTCCTTCTCAATCCAGTCCTTTTAAGTTTTTCAATTTCTGTTGTTCTACTGAAAACCGTGGCTGAACGGGAGTTATGCTATTAGCTCATTTAGTTCAAGGTTCAAAGAGATAGTCAACTTCCCCGAAGGCTAGAGTTACAGCCAGGCACAGACTGGGAACAAAGTTCCCTGACTGCTCCAGGTGTTTCTAGATCATACCACTCTGGTCCCTCTTGGTGTCACTGTGGCTTTATCTATCTTAACATAGTTCAGACCTATCTTTTCACTGGGCCTGTTTGATTCTTTTTCTTTTCTGCTGAATTCCTTCTCACATCTCTATGTTAAGCAACCAGAAAGAGAGAGCTTTTGTGTTTCTAAAGGGGAGTCCTTCATAACACATAGAAATCGGGTTCTTTTTAATCTCCTCTGGGTTTTACTTAAATAAAGGTCAAACGGTTGTGGTAGCACCTCTTCAGTCCTCAATCACGAAAGCCACCAGGTAACAAAATTTAAGCATCATCCTGTCTTAAGCATATACCAAAATGTGTGCCTGCTTTTCTGTCTCTGTGTCTCCTGTTTTGAACTTTGGGACAGGTCCCTTGGGGTGGTGAAAGAGAAGGACAGAATTGAGACACGGAGGGCGTGATAGCTGCAAACCAGTCCCAGGCCAGCAGCATCCAGGACGGCTGAAGTGTTTACATTACCATTCTTCAGTGGGCCCTGTGAATTCCACGAACTGTGGAGACGGGGAAAGGCCTTATGTGTAGTTTTTATCTGACTGATCTATCTCGCCCATCTTTAAATGTTTTCATTAAAATAGCAAAAGCTGTTACTTTATGTACTGGGTGCTGACATCCTGGGGATTTTTTTTTCAAACAAGATCATTTTTCATTTTGAATTTGTGCTATGTGTCAGCACCTCCCCACCCCCCACCCCCTTGCTTTAAAAACAAAGCATGCAGACTGTATTTCTGATCTTAACATCAATTTTTAGCTCCGGCTCAGAGTTACTCTGTTCTTTTATTGGGGCCATTCGATCATTCTTACTTCCTATTTCCAGATCTAAAACCAATTACAAGCACACTATTCAAAACTTTTAGGACGTTTAACCGGGTGGGTTCTTCTTTTGTGGGGATTTCCCCCTTAACCTCCTAAAATAATCTCTGAATATTTAACTGCATTTAAAAAAAATTGATATTGACATTGGAGGAGCAGTATCC
Organism: Apodemus sylvaticus; assembly: GCF_947179515.1. Taxonomy (NCBI): domain Eukaryota; kingdom Metazoa; phylum Chordata; class Mammalia; order Rodentia; family Muridae; genus Apodemus; species Apodemus sylvaticus. Next base: position 47,600,508 of record NC_067490.1, on the reverse strand, counting down.
AGGAGCCATTTCTGCTGTCAGTTGAGCTGCCTGGTCCTCACGGGCTGTGTGGCTCCTCTGTGACTCTGGTCTGAAGTTGAGTGGTGACAAACACCGGGCAGGGACCAAACATCTAGGGATGCAGTGTCCATTCTGATTGAAGTCCATTATTAAATTGAGCCATCTGTATGCAATCTCAGCATAACATGCAATTCCACCTCCAGACTTTTTTATTTGCTGGTGTATGCCTGAGCGCCACCACATCTCCCTTCATATAAAGATAACGAAGAGGAGACCTTTTAAAAACACCTGTTAATTCCTTTGAAAGCCAGACTGGAGTACAGACTTGACATCCAGGCCTATAGTAAAAATGCGGGAAAGGAAATCTAATTGTTGGGTGAGATTTGGGGAAGAGAAAGACAGCAAGTAATTAAAGTAATCTTAATTTGAAGTGAGGAAACTCAAGCCACATTCGGAACTGAATAGTGTCTCCTTTCAAAATCCCCATGCTTTCTCCTGGGCGTTTGTCTCACATGCTCTCTAAATGCTGGTTTGTTTTTAAAGCAAACAAACAAACCTATGTTGTCCTTGTCGCCTAACTTTCATTCTATGCCCCCACTCACTCTGTCCTGCACTGTAGGAATCTTTATTTTGTAAAGTTAAAAAGCAGCTCTGCTTTTTGTCTCCGAGCTCCAGTTTGTGTCGTATAGCCGGAGCCACTGACAGAGACAGATGCGCCCAGGTGGCAGAGGGCTCGGCTGGCTCAGCACGGAAAGCCAGCCATGAAGGGCTTCTGTGCGGGCAGAAGCAGCATGGGCAGCCACAGGAGGCCTCTCTCTTACTGATGGGTTTAGGGAAGGCACAGCTGCCAGACCCCAGGAGTAGTTCTTTAGGACCCTGGTCAGTTCCAGTGAGGGTTCTTTCTTCACTTAGGTGAGCATTCTCTTAATTAGTCTTTTTAGCACTGTGCACCTCAAAGCACATGCCAAGTTTCTCCGAGCCCTTTGCTTGTTCCTAGGGTAGGACACTGTAAACAATGGGCTAGGGAGATGGGGTTGGGCTAAGATACTCATCTGGATCTGTTTTCTACTTTCCATTAAGAGCAACCCTGGCTCTTAGCCCCATCCAAAGACACCCACAATCACCATAACCTTAGAGCTGTAGTTTCTATGTCTTCTTTGATTAAGGAATCAGACATGGATTAGACAGGAAGGTGTTTATTGTGTGTTGAGCTTGGGGCAGCTATAGGTGGTTTATTTGATGTTCTTTTCTGAGATAGAATCTTGAGATGTCTGTAGTCAGAATGCAGGCCACAAGCTGCTGGTCTTCCTGCATGCTATGATTAGAGGCATGCACCACCACACCTAGTGAGACAGGTGATTTCGAAGCTACAGGGTTCCTCTAACCTCAGAATGCTGAATTGTGTGTCTCTGTTTATCTATCAGTGTGAATTTCCTTGTGTTCCTCTGCTCTGTGTATAGTATTCTAATTATTAAGGTTCTAATTAATAATTAATTCTAATTATTAAGGTTCTGTTGTATTCATAAAAATCATCTAATATTGCATTTTGGTCTGGTTATATTCCCCAGACTGACCTTGGACTCTCTAATCTCTTGTCCTTGACTCCAGAGTGGCTGGGACTTGAAGCCACCCCAGAATTCCTAGCTAATCCTTTTTTTTTCTCATTCACATGACTTGTGAGTTGCATTTGTGACCTTATAGATGGAAGGTGCCAACTCTATAGTTGTGCCTAAAAGGTACAAGATAGCTTGTACCTTCTCTACTTTTTTTTTCTTCTGTAGGACCAAGATTATAACTAACTTCCTTTTGGCCACAGGACGATGTGTTTTGTTAGCATTAAAATCGATAGGTGAAAACCAAGAGTTTCTTCTGTAGAGAGAATGACCAGCTAGAAGAGAGTCTGTGACCTCATTGCACTGCTCCTTGTTGGTAATCAAGCTCTGACTCCCAAGAAACCGTGCAGGAGGCTATAATTTAAAACAAAGTTGATGAACCAGTTGAGTGCCTTTCTTAAAATTACTGCTTTAAAGTGGATATGTGGAAATTATCAGCTGCTAATTATTGGCTCCCTGACAAATGGCATTATTTGTTTTTCCTGCTTGGCATTTTAATATTATAGAATAAGCATTCAAATATAAATGTCTAATAATTTGTGTATTATAGAAGACAATTTCCATGGATTTTACAGAGTGGGTTCAATAATTTGCCCTAAACAAGACTGGGACTGGGGACGTCTAGTCAAGCGGTCTGTGTAAACTTTTATCTCCAGAGTCTCAGCTCTGAGATGTTCCTGTTTCCCCAAAGCTAGGCTATTAGCAGACACCACCAACGGTGCGGTGTTCTTGGAAGCATAGACAGATGTGACGAGGGCAGAATTGACAGATGTGACGAGGGCAGAGGAGGAGATGAACATCTGCTTTTTTCAGACCTTTGCCACAGATTCATACAGGACCAAAAATAACACCTTTAACTCAACCAGTCTGTTTCGAATTGTGCTGGATATAGAGAATTTCTCCTCTCCCCCTTTCCTGTCTTAAGAATGCCCCATTAACATGTATTGACTATTAAATTGTTTAAGAAAGTGGCATCTGATGATAAAAGGACACCTGTCAGGAGAGTGGCCTGTACTCGCTCTTCAGGTGTTTTTATTCCACACTAGAGCCAAGCTTAACTTTTGATGAGACTGGATAGCAGTGCGCATCACAGCCCAAGTCTCAGATTGCCACTCAAACTACCTGAAGGGCCATTGGTGTGCTTCCCCGTGCCTACCGTTGCTGTGTCAGCAAGGTGTTCCTTACTGTTCTGAATCAGAACCAAAATTAAATTGAGAAAGCAACCCCGGCACTGTGAGAGGTGCACAGAGTCATTCAGGGTTCTTTTGAATTACTTCTTATTTTGTGTCTGAGTTTTGGTTATTTTTTTTTTGATACCCTAAAAGGAAAGTTATGCTCAAGGAGGAGTTACCATAGTTAACATGTGTCTTCAGCAAACCCCACAGAGTCAGGGTGTGCGAGGCCTTCAGGCTGAAAAGGTCATTTCCTCAGATCTTAGAAGCCACATCTTCTAGAACCCACAGGCTCATTATATATTCCATTTCAAAGAGGGACTTCTGACCACCATTGAGTACATGTCAGAGAAGAACAAAGTTACTGAAAGATCTTTCTTCTAGTAAAGAACCCTTACAAGCTCTGAGGAAAGGGGGAGGGAGAAGTCATCTGGATTTAAAAAAAAAAAAAAACTTAATGTGTTTGGTTTCTGGTTCCCTCGGCCTCTGTGGAACAACTAAAGAGCATTATTTTGGTTTCTGAGGTTAAAACTCTTGCCTTCCCCTCAAGCACACTGTGTTTATGGTTTGAGGAAGAAGGAGGGAACTAGGGAACTGAAGGCAATAATCTTGGTGTCCCTCTTGGCAGTTTGGGTCTCTTAGAAGGGAGCGCGCATCTCCTGATCTCCCACCACAAGAGGCAATAAGGCAGAGGCACCTGAAAGCAATGCCCTGAACTATCTCAGCCCTGGGACACCTTTAAAAGATGACTGTCAGGAAGCTGACTGTTACCTGTGAAGGCATCGTTGGTGCCTTGCTGGGTTCAGTTCACTGAACTAGGTAGATTGACATCTCAGAGTCTGAGTGATGACTTCATATTTCTTTCCCTTTAGGTTATTGGTGTGGTGAGTAAGGAATACATACCAAAGGGAACGCGGTTTGGACCCCTGATCGGCGAGGTCTACACCAACGACACGGTTCCCAAGAATGCCAACAGGAAGTATTTTTGGCGGGTAAGTGAGAAAACGTCTTTTAAGACTTTTCAGTATAGAACAGGCTCACTTCCTTTTGAACCTGTGATGAGAAATAACAGGGTTCGCCTGAGGAAACCTTGGAATTCTGAGCACGTTCAGTAAAACTGGTTAAACTCTCTGCCTGGAAATATTAGCTGGACGTGGTTAGATGCGGACTACCTGTGAATCTCAATTTTTGCAACTCATTACATATAGGTCTGTGAGGAAAGGAAACAGTTTGCTGCCTTGCTTCAAGAGCAGACTCATTTGCATTTCTCTTCGAGGAAGTAGTAATGAGTCACCAAGGCTTAGATTTCACCCTTTCTTGATTTCTTGCTGAGTTAACTTCATTTGAATGAAAGAGTTATCCTAAATGAAAGGATCTGGAAGAGAAATGTCACAGAGAGGATAGGTAGATGGCAGGTTAGTGGAACTGGGAAAGATCATGGAGATAGTTTCATTTAAATCCATCTGGCCCATTAAAACTGTTACAGTTGACAAATCAAAGTCGCTAAGCATAATGGTAGACTCAGCTAGAATAGCTATTCTAAAGGTCTGGCCTGTGCTATCACCTTTGGAATGTCAGGGTTAGCAAGGGCTCTGCGGTGTTCTGGGAGGTGGGATTCATGGGTAAAAGTTGTTCTCTGAGGTGTCTCTGGAATGTTCAGTTTTCCTCAGTTTAGAACTGAAGAGCTATTATACACATTTAGTGAGCTGTTTTCCTTACACAGACATGAAATGGTAACATCCAAAACTGGATTATGCTTACTCTGAGTCATATTTTTTTGCATAAGAAAAAGACTTTGGTTAAAGAAATTACCTATTCCTGAGAGTCTTTCTCTATCTAGTTTCTTCTTCGTTTTGTTTTTAGAAACTTACTACTTATACAACTGTAGTTGTAGTCTTGTGAAGTATTTGTTCTCAATTTTTATTTATTTAACACTTACTTGGTGTTAAAATATATTGCTCCAAGATTCTAAGTCTGAGGATATGAGCGGTTTTGCCTTGATCGTTGCTCTCAGATGGGAGCCTCAGTGGTCAGTCTGTCTCTGCTGGTCTGAATGAGGACACTCTGACACTGTCCTTTTGAAAAAACAGTCAAGAGGCACCAAAGGATCTCCCATCACTGCCCCAGCTCGGTTTCATTTAAAGATTTACAAAAATAATTAGATTAACTAAAAGGCTTTCCTTGGGAGGAATTATTTAAGTCAGTTGTCCACATGCAACGAAGACAGGAATAAATCTTTTCACAGGTTGGAAGATCTTGATTTGTCAAGCAGGAATGGGAACATCTGTCTGTTGTGAGGAATGAAAGGGTGTCATGCAAATTACAGAGGCAAAGAGATGCTGGGGTAGAGGAAGCAGTGACATTTCTTGTAACTGTAGTAGGAATCAGCTTGTGTTTAGTGTAATGCCAGACGAAAAGGCGGGCATCAGTGTGCCTTTTATAAAGGCATGATGCTATTTTCTTAGGGTGTGTGTGACTTTCATGACATCCACGTGAAAGCCTTCTGGGATCCACACACCCTCTGCTAGCTGTTTCCGGCCGGTGTAAGAGCGACGGAACCCCTTGCTCCTGGAAGTTTGCGCTTCAGAGTAAACAAACTTGAAAACCCCTCTTGATAGCTGAATCCAGCCGGTCTTGTCACATTTTCTCTTAACGAGACGCACACACCCGCCACACACCGCGGAAGCTCTTGCAGGCTGCTTTGATGAAGCCACACACGCACCCCCCTCATAAGTCACAGGAAGTCACTCTTAAAAGAAACCGATTCTGCTGTTTACTGCCTGTATTAAAGGGACAGAGTTCCTTTTTATTTCTGATAACGTTGGAGGGAAATACAGAAACGGTCACACAGCCACTGTGTGACTAAGAATGAAGCAAGTAGCCTGCTACCCTATAGAGCAAAATCCCTGGGCAAGCAGGGTGGCGCGGACCTCTCGGAGACTGTCTTGTGTGTAAAGAAAGCTCTCCGGTCTGGTCTGAAGGAAGGCGGTGGTTCTTCAAAGAAAAGAGCTTTTCTGGAGAGGATAAGGAGTGAGTCTTTACCCCTTGGTTTCAGTCGGAGTGTATTTGCCTCAACTCTGCCTTTAACCAAGCATTGTGAGTCAGAGGTAGCATTGCTGAAGCACAGACTCTCGAGGTCTTCTCTACAGAGACCATACATTGTCTTTGTCTTCTTTTTCCAAAAGCCCAAACTCTGATGTCTCTTGTGCGTGCAGGCTGGGCATGCTAGCCTCTTCCTCCCAGACATGGGCGAATCCCTGGACTCCTTTGTCATGAAAGAGGCGCACGGCTGCCTCTGTTTACCAAGAGGAAAAGTTCCCTCTCAGGAGGCTGTCAAACTTTGGCCTCCGTGCCAGTGACTCCCTCAGTTATGGCAGGTGAAGTTCACCTTTGCCCCACCCAGTGTTTCCACAAAAAGGCAGGCTTCCAAGTAGTCATCTGAACAAGTGTTACAGTGGGACTCGGTGAGGGTGGAGGGTGTTTGCAGAGGCTAAGCCCTGGGCGGACGGGCAGGAGGAGGTGTAGGAAACACAAGTACAGAGGCCATAGAAAAAAGGTGAGACTCGGTTTGACGCAGTGCTTGGCGGCTGCTGTACCCAGTGACTCAGTCGGGACTCTGCTGAGCAGAGTTGCCTGAGCCCTATTCACTGCTGAAGCAAGACTGCCTTCTTTCAGCCACTCCTGGCTGTTATTAATTGGGATTTGTTGTTGTTGTTATCATTTTGCTATCCACTGCTCTCCCCAACATGAAAAGACCATAGCATTGAAGTGGAAAGGTAACTGACACGACATGCCCTGTGTCCGCCCTCGTTTCTGCTGACCCAGCTGAGTCCCACCAGAGCAGCATCGAGGGCTGGAATCTCGGGTCCAGCTCTGCTCACTCGCGCTCATTCTGAGCCGTTCCTTCGGGCGAGGCTCTCCGTGGCTTTGGACCAGCTGCCTTTCACACCACGGCCTCTATCCTATCTTTTGAACAGATCTATTCCAGAGAGGAGTTCCACCACTTCATTGACGGCTTTAACGAGGAGAAAAGCAACTGGATGCGCTATGTGAATCCAGCTCACTCTGCCCGGGAGCAGAACCTGGCTGCCTGTCAGAACGGGATGAACATCTACTTCTACACGATTAAGCCTATCCCTGCCAACCAGGAACTTCTTGTGTGGTATTGTCGGGACTTTGCGGAGAGGCTCCACTATCCTTACCCTGGAGAGCTCACAGTGATGAATCTCAGTAAGTGGATTACAGAACAAAAAAATTAAAAATGCCAGTAATGTCAGTTCTGCCCCTGTGAGCTAATAACATGTTGTCTAATTATATGGCCTCATCATGTGTTGTACTAAGTAGGTGGCTTTAGCTAAGACTAGGAAGAGGAAAAACATTCTTTAATGTCCCTACTCCTTATTAAAAAACTTAATCATCAAATATATACATATTATATATACATACTATATATATATATATATACTATATATATATATAGTATAAAATAACTAATACTGAATGTTGTTTTCAGAAAGTTACAAGAAGAAATGTATTTCCAGTTCTAATTTATGCAGACAGGTGGTTGGAGGCATAATGCAGATTGGTGTAGACATGCTGGACAGCTATGGTCCACTACTACTGTACTGTATCAGAGCTTTGAGTTTTCACTGAAATCTTGTGGAGATACATGCGGCTGTAAAGCCATGACCTAATGTGGAAGGCTGTTTCTAGAAAAAAAAAAAAACCTGTCATAATTGTTCAAGTAGTCTTAAGTGAATAACCCTAAAAGATTTCATATCTTAGCTTCCTTCCTTATGGTAAAATGAATTAATCTCATCTTTTAATCAGTCTTACGGTAACCACCTATCACTTTATCTTGACAAGTTTTTGGTTCCTTAGGTTTACAAGCTTTTACTTTTAAAAAAAGAAATTGGCTAAAATTACTGTCATGACCTCTACAAAGCTTTTCTTTATTCCAGTCATTCTCAAGGTAGCTTTAAGAACACTTTTAAGACTAAAAATTCTAACTTCCATTTGTAACTCTGGGTGTGTGTTCTGGGCTATACTGCTGAATTTTACAGCAGTTTTTAAAATGACCATCTTTTGATTAAAACTAAATGCTGAAGGTTTAAAAGTTTTCCTTTTGATACTCTCTGAAACTTGAAGAAACATTTCCAGAAACCTACAGAGAATGCCAAGCTGGAGTTTACCCAGTTTTCACTACTCAGTCTTACTTTTGTTTTCCCGGACACTAAATATAGTTCATATTTTATCATTGAAACACTGGAAGTATTACCGGAAAGTATTTTAACTTTAAGGCCAATGACAGTGGTAACATACTCGAGCTAGCCACGCCCATTCTACAATATTGTACTCTCAGGAATTTTCAGTTTTCTGAAAATCTTAGCTTCAGCGCCTTTCCTGTAGGCTCACAACAGGGTGCTTGTGCCCAGGGCTTCAACTCAGCAAAGCAGAGCCTTGGGCTAAGCATCGAGGGTGCCATCCATCCTGCCCGGCGGTAGCCCTCTTCCTCATGGGTTTGGGTTTGCTTTGGGTTTGTTTGTTTATTTGTTTGTTTGTGGACAGGGTCTCATGCTGTTTAGGTTCGGTTCAAACTTGATAGGTAGTCAAGGAAAGCCTTGAGCCTCCGACACCGCCGTCATCTCACGAATGCTAGGATGGCAGGTCTGTGCCTACCATGCCTGCTCCTGTGTTTACTCCTGTGTTCAGAAGGAAGTTTCATCACTCACGCTGTGAAATGAATGACAGGTTTGCTCTTCAGACGCTCCCTGTGACTGATGCAAGAGTCCTCCGAGGGTCTCGATAGTGCCTGCTTTGTCTGACATTCCTAGGACAGAGAGCGAACCATTCAGTTGCACTATAAGTATAAGCCTCCTGCCCGCCCCTGATTGTGAAACCTGTTGGCCCAGGTGTGGCCACTGATGACTGACACTCTGATCAGGAAAACTTCCAGCATGTCATCAGGCCTAATAGGCAAATCAAGTGTCCAAGATGGGTTGTGCTGGATTTCCATGCTTAGAGCACAAGAGCAGTCTATCCAGAATCTTCGGAAGGACTTCCACGTTGGAGTGGAGGGAATGAGACCTAATAAAGGAATATAAGTCCCCAGAAATCACAAACTGACAGGAAAGAAAAGGGAGGGAGGAATGTGGAAAAGAACTGTTAAATTTAGCTCCTGGCCCTCCCAACCATTTTGCTAATTTTTTTTTCTATCTATCTAACTAACCCATCTAGAAATCAGTTGACCAAATTATAGACTTCTGAATGTTAATCTGCTTTCTCAGTTTCAGTTGAAAACAGACTTTGTTTTGCCTACTGCAGAACTTCTAGGTTCTTTCTTGTCATCTTGGGGGTGCTTATTATAGATCGAAAATGTGAGTCGGCATAATTAAGCCATTCAGAACCTTCCGAAGCAGCTCACTCTTGAAATGACTCTGTCCGCCTACAGCCATTTAAGATTTAAGAACAAAAACAGATCTTGATTTTCTTTTTCATGTTAACTCGAGCTGCTAAGTGGGAGAGTTAGAAATGATACCAGCTCCTGTGATTAGTCAGCTGCTGAAGGATGAGTTTTTAAAAATGTACCTTCATATACAGTCTATAATTTCCAGCTGTAAAGTATTTTAGAGACGCTGACATTTTGCTGCGGATATTCCTTCAGGATATGCTCTCGGCCTGTTTTTTCTGAAGACAGAGCCACCAAACACTAAATTATGCGTGTCACAGAGAAAATGAAAAGTTCTGACTTCTTTGTTTCTTGGTTCAGTCATTAGCTTCACAACAGTTCAGTAACTGAAGTGCTTAGCAAGAAGAGCTCTGATTAAACCTGTGCTCCGCGCTGGGAGAGTGCCCAATGCTTTATACTTAACAGCTTTCGTTGGTTAAGTTTCCACCGTGGGACTACTACAAAAACATTATGAGTCTTTGAAGTGATTTGCCACATAAAAAAATGTCACAGAGGAGGGGTGTGGTGACACACACCCTCAGTCCCAGTGATTGAGAGGCAGAAACTGGTGGATCTCTGAAGTGTTGGCCAGTCTGGTCTCTAAAACAAGTTCCAGACCAACTGAGGCTACACAGTAAGTCTTCCTCCAGACCTCCAACAAAAAAAAAAGAGCAGAGTTAGGAAGGTTGTACACAAGCAGGCTTGCACACACACACACACACACACACACACACCTTCTTTTCTTTTAACCTGAGGGTGCTTCTAAATCATTATCTTTTCTCTAACCTCCAGTAAATCCCTTCCTGTGACTGTGGGACGCTTCACCTATCAGTCTTTCAGCTTAACTTGTCTCTCTTCCTTTACCATTTTAGCTTTAAAAAACAAAAGTGACAATTTGAACTTCCTGCCTGCTGGGCCTCACCCGAAGGACTGATATTGGGCTGATAAGGGGATATTTATTTTGGTTGAGAGGCTTGAGAAATTGCTCTCCCTCAGAGAGCTTTCTGTCACTGACCCCATCAACATCTCCCGATAGTGTTGTCCATGGGGTTTATTCTGGGGCTCTGGCTACCCAGGAGTAAACTGATAACAGCAAGCAAGAGATAACGTCCCACAAAGGGCTTTCCGACTGGTATCAAATCCCTACCGCCTGTCAGCCTGGAGAATGGATTTGAAAGCTTTAGCTCTGGGCTTCCACAGAGTTCATCTTCAGACCTATCAGGTAGCAAGCTTGGAGTTCCTTCTCAGTTAAGCCAAAAAGGGCTATTTTATAAGAGCACAAAGGATACTTTTTTACATTGTCTTAAGTGTCATCCCAGACTTGTGAAGGTGAAGAATCTTGCTCCTACTCAGAGCGTGTGCACCCCCAACTGTCAGTGCTCCCAGAAACCTGGCTGAGCTGAGGCTTTTCCTGTGTATTAGAGCCACATTGGCTATAGATGGTCTAGGACAGGATTTGCCTTTTCTGAGCTTGACCAGGGTATGTATGCCATCTCTAGGAGTAAATGTTTTCCTCTTAGCTGCCTCTGTTTTCCTTGGTACTGTAAGCAATTGAACTGGCTGGGGAAGTACTTGTTGTGGTTTGGCAGAGGTGACTGTCACACCTCATGATTCCAGGAGACAGCCCAGATGGTAGTCTGGTTAGACCAGAACCTTGGGGAAATGCTTGCGCTGCCCAACCATGGCTAGAAGGGGCAGCAGCCATGTCCTTCTTTATTTGGTCCAGGCAATTGAACAGGGCTTATAGAGTTCCTACGTGAAGAGAATCGAGTTGAAAATTGATGACGATTCACTCCTTAAAACTAGCCTTAATCTTTCATCTGAGTTTGCACAGCACGCTGATTTCCTTTAAGTAAACTGCAAAATGACTTATTAACCTGTGACAACCCCCCACCCCTGTATTTTTCCACCCCATCTTTGTGAACGCTCTGCCCGTTCCAGTTTGAACAGCACTTTTCTATCCTAGTTCTCACTAATGGAAAGGAGATCATCCAGGGCGCCGGGGCTACGTGGAGGCTGCCATTGTCCCGGGTTTGATGTTGTTCCCGGGTTTGATGTTGTTCCTGCTTTTCCCCCCTCGGAGGAAATAGAGCAGAGCCTCTGAGTGGGTGGCCCAGAGCCCTCTGGATGAGACGCGCTAGGGCCAGGTGTCTAGTCTTTGTGTTTCCCAGCTGCTGTTCAGGGTTTCTCAAGAAGGGAGAATGTCTTTCTGATTTCACTTCAGTTCTCCACAGCCCTGTGAGTAACCCGTCCCTTCTTCTTCATTTCAGCACAAACAGAAAGCAACCCGAAGCAATACAGTAGTGAGAAAAATGAACTCTACCCAAAGAGTGTCCCCAAGAGGGAGTACAGCGTGAAAGAAATCCTAAAATTGGACTCCAACCCCTCCAAAAGGAAGGACAGCTACCGTTCCAACATTTCACCCTTCACTTCAGAAAAGGACGTGGATGGCTTTCGGAGAAACGGGAGCCCCGACATGCCTTTCTACCCTCGGGTTGTTTATCCCATCCGGGCACCTCTGCCAGAAGACTTTTTGAAAGCGTCCCTGGCCTATGGGATGGAGAGGCCCACCTACATAACTCACAGCCCCCTTCCGTCTTCCACAACTCCAAGTCCCCCTGCCAGCAGCAGCCCAGAGCAGAGCCTCAAGAGCGCCAGCCCCCATGGCAGCCCGGGGAACACAGTGTCACCCCTGGCGCCAGGCCCCCCAGAACACCGGGACTCCTACTCCTACTTGAATGTTTCCTATGGTTCCGAGGGCCTGGGCTCCTACCCTGGCTATTCCCCTGCCCCACACCTCCCACCAGCTTTCATCCCCTCGTACAATGCTCACTACCCCAAGTTCCTATTGCCACCCTACGGCATAAGTTCCAATGGCTTGAGCGCCATGAACAATATCAATGGTATCAACAACTTCAGCCTCTTCCCCAGGTTGTATCCTGTCTACAGTAACCTCCTTAGTGGGGGCAACCTGCCTCACCCCATGCTCAATCCAGCTTCCCTACCGAGTTCCCTGCCTACCGATGGAGCCCGGAGGCTGCTTCCACCGGAGCACCCCAGAGACGTGCTTGTCCCAGCACCCCACAGTGCCTTCTCCCTCACTGGGGCTGCAGCCACCATGAAGGACGAGAGTAGTGCCCCCAGCGGATCTCCAACGGCGGGAACTGCGGCCACGTCAGAACACGTGGTACAACCCAAAGCTACCTCATCAGGGATGGCAGCCCCGAGCACGGACGGAGCCATGAATCTCATTAAAAACAAACGAAACATGACTGGTTACAAGACCCTTCCTTACCCCCTGAAGAAGCAGAACGGCAAGATCAAGTATGAGTGCAATGTCTGTGCCAAGACGTTTGGTCAGCTCTCCAACCTGAAGGTAGGCCTCCAGACCCTGCGGATGTCTGCCCACAGACCCTGGGTCTGTTTGCTCTAGGCTGCCTGGCTGTGGGTTGTTAAGGGCAACTTGAGCCACAGGAGAGCCAGCTTGAGTCTGGACTGCTAGGCCGGCGTCTGCTGAGAAATGAAACTACCAGAGGGGTTTATGGCGATGCCTTTCCTAAGATGCTTGACTCTAGGAGCAGAAACTTAGGGGGTAGGCCTCATCAGAACCCCAGAGCTGACCCCTGTGCTTTCTCCCCAGGTCCACCTGAGAGTGCACAGTGGAGAACGGCCTTTCAAGTGTCAGACCTGCAACAAGGGTTTCACGCAGCTGGCCCACCTGCAGAAACACTACCTGGTGCACACAGGAGAGAAACCACATGAATGCCAGGTGGGCAGGGTCTCTGGGTAGAACCCTTGGCCTCTGTAGAAAATATCTATAGAACTGTTTGTTGAAACAAACAAAAATATTGCCTTGCCATAGACTGCGGGCACTGTGCAGCTCCTGGGTACTCTTGATTACACACGGGCTATACTGAGGATGGCTGGGTGGGTGACAGTCAAGTTTCAGTGGGTGGGGACACGTCTGTGGATAAGTGGTACCTCAGAGTACTGTGTGCCCAACTCCCCCTGATCACTTACCCCACAACATATGAGTGTCCTTAGAGGCTGCTAGTCTCCCGGGGGAGGTTGCTGGATATCTGCCTGTCGCCTTTCCCCTCCTGCTGGCAATAATTAATCTGGTCTTCTCTGTGTCCTTTCTCTGCCTTCTCTTGTCCCCACACTTTAGGTCTGCCACAAGAGATTTAGTAGCACAAGCAATCTCAAGACCCACCTGCGACTGCATTCTGGAGAAAAACCTTACCAATGTAAGGTGTGCCCTGCCAAGTTTACACAATTCGTGCACCTGAAGCTGCACAAGCGGCTGCACACCCGCGAGCGGCCTCACAAGTGTGCCCAGTGCCACAAGAGCTACATCCATCTCTGCAGCCTCAAGGTCCACCTGAAGGGCAACTGCCCCGCGGTCCCAGCCACCGGGCTGCCTTTAGAGGATCTGACCCGAATCAATGAAGAAATCGAGAGGTTCGACATTAGCGACAATGCCGACCGTCTCGAGGACATGGAGGACAGCGTCGACGTGACCTCCATGGTAGAGAAGGAGATCCTAGCTGTGGTCAGAAAAGAGAAAGAAGAAACCGGTCTGAAAGTGTCTTTGCAAAGAAGCACCGGGAATGGACTCCTCTCCTCAGGGCGCAGCCTCTATGAGTCGTCACCGGACCTGTCCCTTATGAAGTTGCCTCACAGCAACCCACTACCTCTGGCGCCTGTAAAGGTCAAACAAGAAACAGTTGAACCAATGGATCCTTAAGGTTTTCAGAAAATAAGTGTTTCGTTTTGCTTCCTAGGGTATGTATAACTTGGTGATTCAGGGTGTCGGTAGCAAATTGCTTGTCCATGACTCCAGATCTGCAAAGTTCTGCCGGCACCGGGTGGTTCCCGCACCTCTCTGGAATTAAAGAAGGACTCCAATGTTACCAAAATCTCAGGGCATAAATGAGGAAAAGACTCACTCTATATACATATATACATATTATATATAAATATATATATATATGCTTATTTGCAGCCATGTCTATATATTTGAACCTGTGTATTTTGAATATTTGTGTGGATATGTTTGCATAACCTTCCTATTACTGAAACTATTGCCTATCCGTAATTATTTTTTCAATGATAGCCCTTCATAATTTATTATACAGTTTATCTTTCAAAAAGCAATAATTAAAGAAGTTTACAATGACTGGAAAGAATCTTTGCAATTTGAGTATAAATGTTGTATTCTTGTCCTGTGGCCATTCTTTGTAGATAATTTCTGCACATCTGTTTAAATGCCTGAGACTTACAAGACAGCTCTGGGATTTCGGGCAGCCTTTCTCTATGATAATGCTTTAAAAATGATGTTTTGATATTGCCAAAGTCAATGTCGTTGGTGTGTTAACTTGGAAGATCACATAATCTGAATGCCATTGTATCAGTTGGGGATATGTGTGTAGAATTGTTCAGCAATAATTTGAGGGGAAAGAAGAAGAAAAGAAATATTTTATGTTTTGGAATGATGGTTTGGTTTTCCTCATCCTAGTCACAATTTTACCAAATGGTGACAGGAAGGCTTTGCCAACCTGTCTCCCAATGTCACATGACCATTATGAGTGGCCATATGACTTTGACATCCCCGGGTGTTATCTAAAAATGTGAAAAAGATAAAAAGCCGTGTTCGGAAGATCTGTCTTAAAACACAGATGTTTTTGTGTGTGTGAGGGTTCGGGGTTTGAGTCTGGCTGTCATTTTGCTGTTGGCTCGGTTTTGTTGTTGTCGTTTTGTTTTTTTATGTCAAAATTGCACAAAGCTGGTACCCTACCAAGAAGGATTTGATGTAGAAAGGCTCAGGCCGCACTTAAAAGACAAACAAGCAAAGAGAACAGAAAAATAAAAGTAAAAACGGGTATTCTTATCATCTTAGGTTAAGCGGGTACTGACCATTCCTATCCCCAACACATCAATTGTATTTTATCTGTAAAACTCAGCTTTTCTCAGTATTTGTGTTTTTGCATTGTATAATTAACTTAATTGAAGATGAAAGGGCATTGCAAAGGTGTTCAACGATTACCTCATTGAGTGTGTCCAGTAGGAGTGCAGGAAGTGATGTCATATCTCATGGTTTGCTCCCAGCTGAGCATGTGTGCTCCCAGACAGTAGGCTGGCTGGTTCTGTCCTGCACTCTCCTAAGCCCAAAGGTTACCTGTTGGTGTCCAAGGTGTAATAAAGAACGCTGTGTATTTATGAACCTATTTATACCACTATACCATGTATATATACGATATATTTATAACCACTTACATTGTGAGCCAAGCCATGTAGAAGAACCTATTTTTCCTAAGAGCAAAAAGAATCTCTCTGAAGTTTTGCTTAAAACTCCATGACCTCACTATCACATGGGTGCTTGGGCACCACCCTGCCTATTACCAGAGACTAGAGCACCTCAGTGCAGAGGGAAGGGCCATGTAGCATCTAGGGAGGAATAGAAGCTACATCATCCAGTCGCAGTTGATTGTCTTGCTACATGTGTGTCAGCTGGGTCACAGAATAAGAACCATTTTTCCATTTCTGTTCTCCTCTAATCCTCCCTCCTCTGGAACCCTGCCATACGTTCACTCTCAAAGAGGGAAAACTTCAGATCCTTTGGGGAAACCCAAGAGCCTTACTGACCTGTTGCTGTGACTAGCAAGATGGGTTTCTCTTTACCTACAGAGATTCCATGCACGCTAGCAAGCAAGCTCTCATTGAGCTACGCTCCATCAAGACTGATGTTTCTGGATGCATCTGTCTTGGAGAAAAATACTCCTTAATTGTAGGTTGACCAAAGCATGACATGACATTGACACCAAATACGATTTCTTTCCAGTGAACTTAGGCTGTTTTCCCACTGTGTTTTCCTGTGCTGAGAGGATTTTTACAAGGACAACTGAGTTCTCTGCCATCTGTCTTCCTCTTAGGCCTCTTACGTGCGAGGGCTGAGCCCGCAATGAACAGTGGTTTGTGGTTTGTTTGTTTGTTTGTTTGTTTTTTCCTCAGAGTTAAAACTGACCAAAGTTATTGGCTTTTTACTTTGCTAGAACAACAAACTATCTTATGTTTACGTACTGGTTTACATTGTTATTTATGTGTAAATTGTCAAAATGTAAATTAAAATATAAATGTTCATGCTTTACCAATGCTTGTCTAGTGTCTTTTGAAAGATGTCCTGTGATATTGCTCGGACTACCACAGGGTCACTGGCCACATTTTGAAGAATTATCAGTTTGTCTCTCCCGGCCCCTCCCCCCTTTCCCGGTAGTATGACAATAGTACCCAATTTCTCCCCTTTCTGTGGGTTATCCTAGGAAGCAAGTGAGCATCCGTGAGCTGAGCCGTCTCATGCTTCCATTCAAGTACTAAGCAGGCCAGACCCTGCTTAGTTTCCAAGACCAAGTATGTTCAGGGCACTGTACCAAAACTCTCAATAGTGTACAGTTTTTCTTTCCTTACGAGTTATGGGTGTGTATTGACATACCCGAGGTCACAGTGAGGAACGGAGGAACATTAGAAATGTTAGGACCATCTCAGAAATGGTGTGAATGTACTCACAGCCTGCAGGTGGGTGAGGGGTTCCGGGAAGCTAGGTTCAGAAACCTTTCTTGCCTGTGGCGCTAGTACTGATTCTACAGTTTGAAGCTAACCCAACGTACGCCTCAAGAAATGACCTACGTTCCGCCACTACCACCCCAAACTTGGGAAGCCCATTTGCAACTCGGGTACTTGATGTCAATTTCCAAAGGGATGATTAACCTCAAGCAAGGATGAAGGCCAGGCTCCGTGGTCGCAGGGCTCTGAGGCTCACGGATCCTACAGTGAGACTTAAGTTTCCGTTCTTAGTCATGGATGTTCCAGAGCCCAAGCTGTCCCCAGAGAGACAGCACAAGTCAATTTGATCCCCTTCGGTAGATAAAAATAGGAGATGGGTCTTAAAAAGTGACTGTTCTCTGGAGAAGGATCTGGAAACCCTTTTCGGATGTCTTTCATGGCTCCATTTCCCTATGGCCAACTTCATGAGTTTCTCCACGTGAGCTAACTGCGTGTTGAGAGAATACTACTACTCCTTAAATCTCAGCTCTCATTCCTCCCTTGTGTTTTCTTTTGCTTTCCGGGTTTCTTAATTCTTGTGCCAAGAATTTGAAATGCTGCCAACATAGTATTGTGCAGTTAAGAAAAGCAGAACCCTATTATCCTAACGTGCTTAAGTGGTGCTGGTTAGATGCCTAAATTCTGCAGAACCATTGTGGTAATAATTTAAGAAAAAAAAAAAAAACAAGCCTCCATACTATCTAGGGTGTAACAATTGCTAACATAACTCATAATATAACTCATCATTCTTTGGAAGATGAGGTCTCGTTTTCTTTAGAGTTGCCCATCTCAGGAACAGTTGCATATAGACTTGGGTGGGACGGTGACACCCACCAGGAGCACAACCCCCTCTGCCCCCACTCCTCGCTAGAGGCTAGACTGTTGTGTTTGCACACTCCTCAGTTGGCAAAGCAAGTCACTAATCCTTTTTAAAATTTCCTTAATTACATAAAAGCTACCATATGACAATATATAGACTCTACATGCTGCATCATAGAAATCTATGAGCACATTTCTTGATGATCTTTCATTGAGGAAAATGAAATAATTCATGTCTCATAAGTTGGTATAAATGAAGCCATTCTCTCTCTCTCTCTCTCTCTCTCTCTCTCTCTCTCTCTCTCTCTGTGTGTGTGTGTGTGTGTGTGTGTGTGTGTATGTGTGTGTGTGTGCCAGGTGTGGTAGCATACACTTTTAATCCCAGTAGTCTTAAATGGAGGCAGGCAGATCTCTTTTAGTTCAGGGCCAGCCTGCTCTACATAAGGAATTCCAGGCAAATCAGGGCTATGTGGTGAGAGCCTGTCTCAAAAAAAAAAAAAAAAAAAAAAAAAAAGGTAATGAGAAAGGGTCATGTCAGAGGGCGGAAAGACAATAAAAGGCTCATGGAGAAGTGGAGAAGGCTTTCTAACATAGAACCAGGTCTTCAGGGAGATCTTAGAAAGGAGGGCTGGCGCCCAGAGGGGACAGCTAAAAGGTGCTCAAGGCGAGGAAGGTTTCAAGGCGGTCCATGAGCCAGTCCAGCAACAGCAGAGAACTTTTCCCATAATGCATCCATTTCATGACCTTCAGCTAGACCGTTCTTGGCATTAGCTACCTCTTGAAATCCACTTCTGGATGTGTGCTGACGGTCAAGTTTCCAAACCCATGGAGAAGCCTCCTACCACACCCCTTTTCAAGACCTCAGAGACCCCAAAGTCCAAGTATTCAAAGTAGTGCTGACAGCTTAAATAAGTGAGAAGTGATTTTAATTTCAATACAGCTCTAATCGGTGTGATTCAGACGAAAACTGCAGCAAGATTCCAGAAGGTTATTTTTAACCAGATTTATGCAAATCTCCTCTGCTGTGGCCCAGCTTCTCAGAATACTATAAACTCAACGAACCTTCTCCTAGTTGGCTCCTTCCAGGCCTGCCAAGTGCTGAGTCAGTACTGGCCGTGTACACATTTCCCTCTCTCTGTGTTTAAGATAGAAGGTGTTATTCAGCACAAGTGTGACATAGTCATCTTTGAGTTTTCCTCAGCCCTATCGAGAAAGAAAGAGGAAATGACAGATAAGCACCGTCGGGTAATTTTGGTAAGAGATTCTTCAATGTGCTTACAAAATGTGTTTTTATGAAATGGGTAGGGAAACGCCCATCTCTGGGCATCAGGAAAATTCACCTGTGGACAGTGGAAAACCAGTTGTTCTCCACTATGGGTGAGGAACCAACCGTGCAAAGGAAAGGAAACATGTTCTTGGCAGAAGAGGTTAGACCAGTGATCCCATCCTGGGGGTTACATATCAAGATACATTACGACTCACAACGGTAGCAAAATTACAGCTATGAAGTAGCAACAAAATGATTGTATGGTTGGGGATCACTACAACATGAGAAACTGCATTCAAGTGTCACAGTGTTAGGAAGGCTGAGGACCATTGATTTAGACTGAGACTAACTATCTTCTGTCAATTCCATGTGCAGCTGAGGAGGACCTAAACCAAGACACATTCAAGACTTTGGTGGAGAACTTGAGTTTCCTTAACCTCCTGAGATCCTTTGGAAACACAATATGTATGATAACAAACTAGAAAAGCCTGCCTAACTCTGGGGAAGAGTCCATGGTTCTGTGGGAAAGAAGGAAGGAAGGAAGGAAGCAAGGAAGGAAGGAAGGAAGGAAGGAAAGAAGGAAGGAAGGAAGGAAGAAAGGGACGAAGGGACAAAGGAAGGAAGGAAGGAAGAAACAAAGGAACAAACGAAGAAATAAAGACTGGAACAAGAAAGAACCAAAGAGAGAACTTCCCATGTTGTGATTCCCATTAGTGACCCTCAATGAAACAATGTGTTAACCTGGCACTATGCAAGAACCTTCAACCAAAGCAGGAGTTACTTGCGAAGAAGGGTGGCCTCTGCTCCCTCCTCTCCTGTCAGTATCAGCACAGTGACCCCGAGCACAAGTTCTCATCCATACACATAAAGGAATCTTTGTCACCCAGTTCTATGTAAACCTTTGTCACCCAGTTTTAATACATGTAACCTAATAGAGATGCCCTGGGACACCCACCCGCTGAAGGTCAATAACAAGGTCACCTAACTTTCTTCCACACGTCTCTGGCCCATAATCTAGGAATATATTCAAGGAAGAAACTGAGTTCAAGTCCCTACTCACAAGGGACACACTGTGTGCCCAGAATAAAGAGCGCTAATCTTAGCTCTGCCCATCACCCCACCCATTTTCTGATCCTTAGAAGAAGGAACCATTCCAGAATTGTTCCTAGCTCTCTCAGGAGTGTCACATCTTTGCTATGCTAAGACTCCATTATTTCCTGTTGTCCTTGGAAACCTGGTTGCTGCGGTAAATGCCTATAGATCAGAGAATAGAGGAGAAACGGGGGGGGGGGGGGGGGGGACAAATTAGTGTGGGACTAGCTACTGTGTCTTCTTCTGGCAAATGACAGGGAGGTTGAAGGTCCTGCTAACTTGTGAGAACTATGCACTTTAATATGTTCACCTAAAAGAAACCTACATTTAAAACACAACAAAACAAAAAAAAGTAATAGATTTGCTTAAGTTAAACTCTTGCTGGACTCCAAAACAGAGCTCTAGGGTCTAATTTAACGGCTCTTTTTCTTTTCCTTCTTGGTCTTATTCCCCCTTCTTTTGTGTTTTGTGTTGTGGATGATGCTTGCTTTTGTTTAAGCAAAATCATATTTACAAGACAAGTGAAAAGGATTTTAAGTTTGTTGTCCCAAAAAGGATCAAGGTACAGAAACACTGGCAACTGAGGCAGCCCGTGAGAACACAGTAAGGAGACCCCTAAAGGGAAGGTGAAAGGAATCGTTGCAGCCAGCAGGCCATTGAGGCCTCGATACCACTTTAACGGTTCTAAGTTTTAAAAGGGGGAATAAGGACAATTGGGCTGAGAGAGGAGGGAGGAGGAGGGTGGGGGGGGAGAGGTTAAAGCCAAGATAGAAACCATGAGTAGATAGATCTGAAAGAGGCTGAAAACGAGTGAAAAGTGAAAAATTGCCTTATGAATAAACCGTTGAAAGACGGTGACCGAAAGAGCAAGCGTGCTTCCAGTTATTTCTGAATCACAAGCTGCTGCAGAGGCCGGCCTGAGCAGCCCGACCCCAGCTCCACGGCAGCACTGGGCCCGGTAGGCCTGTGGGCGGACAGTTTTCTACTTGACTGTTCAGTTTCGTTGTGATTGCCTCCAGCACCGATGATGTGGGCCATTTTTTTTACCACCCTGATCACCAAAAAAACATGCCCGGTCATCTCTCCAACCTGCTGACACGACAGGCAGGTGATAGGCCAGCGGCACCCTGTGGGACAAGCCAAGGGACAAGGGCAGAGACAGAAAAGACACGAAGGAGCTTATGAGACCTGAAGCCATGACCTGTCCCTGTCTTGCTTGAAGTGGCATGGCTTCATGTCTAGTGTTTCTTTTTATTCCCGGTGGTTTGTTTCCACAAGGCAGTATGTCCCCAGAGAAGCCACGGTGGCCCTGCCTCAAGTCCTGTCTGTGCCAACAACCACCACATGACCTTTCCCTGAGCACCTTTAGGTGTAGCAAGGAAGATGCCAATCATAGCAGGCTTCCCTCTTCTGCCCCTTTGCATTGCTGGGGAAGTAAGCACAGGGAGCACCAGGAAGTGGACCGGTTCCACCAGTGTGAGTCTGCCCTCCCAGAGCCTGCGTGACCAGGGATGTGAAAGGAAGCTCCTAAGTACCCACCAGCTGGGCCTTGTGTTGTAGAAAGCGGCTAGTGACATAGCCGGCTCCCCACAGTGGGGTTGCCCCAATGCTTATATTTCTAAATGTAGTCTGTATTTAGTAATGTGTACATCGAAGAGGCAGGAACCAGGCAGCTACATATCCCAAGCTTGTGTCTCCTGTCCAGGGATTGGTGAGCACCATGAGCACACCCTTATGACAAGATGAGGGAAGCAGGTGACCTACGGGCTAGGGAAACTAGGCCAAGGGGACATTTGACCCAGATGACCCAAAGAACTCCTAACCAATGTATGTATGCAGCAGGGTGGATAACCAAAGGATGAGTTGGCTCCTAATGCACCTGTCTTGTTATTAATAACCGTCTTGTGAATGTAGTTCTGTCCACTGGCCAATGAGGTGGTTTTCCTAGAATCTCCCCAGGGACCTTGACACCTTTTGGATTGTAGAGGTCCTTTGCCCTGGCTAGTGGGGAGCTTTAAGGTGACATGCTTTCCTTCCAGGGGGGTTCCCAGGAAGGAGATGACAGTGTTGGAATTGGAGCATCTCCAGCCCAGAGCTGAGGAGACAGTCAAGGGTGATGCCCAAGACATCTAAGAACTTCATGCTGGAACTGGAAACCGACTCTGCTCACTGTGGTAGCAGATTAGACACCGCTCTCGTTGCCAGCTGGGTAGACCCCAAGGAACTGCTGCTGTTGGTCACACTTCGTCCATGAACACCAAGCATGAGCCCCTTACAGCTCGAGACCACTGCCTTTGCTTTGTCCGAAGCTTAACTCTCTGTTGTTGTTCTCAGAACTGAGCCCAGGTCCATGTGTGCCTCGGTGAGTTCCCTCTCCCGGAGCTGTATCCCCAGCCACACGTGGTCTGAACTCTTAGCTAGTCACTAAATCCTTAGGAAGGACCAGACAGAGTCCTGGAGGAGCATGGCCTGCCCCAGTCTGCAGTTATTCTGAACTCACGCTAACAGATGGCAGGCCCTGTGTGAGGCACCGCAGGGAGTTTGTCTTTCTGCTGCTTTTGCACACTGGCAGGTGTCAGTCTTACGTGTCAACCTCACATCAACTGCTTCAGAGAAGAAAGTACAATGTCAAGTTCACCTGTCCCTCAGAGGGTACCTCAGATACTAAGTAGCAGGCATTTGCTATTTAGAAAAAAAGGGGGGGTAGGGGGCTTAAAAGATCCTTCCACTTTCAATCATGAAACCTGGATGTTCTCCACAGCAAAGGAAGACTTGTGAATGAATGCATTTCCATCTCAGGTGCACAGGCAAAGCCTCTACGGCTCCTGGATTTAAGGTGGTATATTCTGTCTTAAGATAGTCTCCAGATGAAGTGAACCACTGTGCCTGGAGGCAGAGATGAACCTTAAGAAGGAATGGTTGGGTCAACCTTTTGTTCTACAGCAATGGAATCCCAATAGGCACACATCTTTGATGGGGGGTGGGGGCTGTGTAGGAACTTTTTTTTACACGGCCACCTGTTACACAGCTTTTGCAACGAACAGAGACCCTAGAAGATTTATAGTTGTGTTGCTTCAAATTGGTAGTTTTTGTCTCCTCTGAATTTGACTTACACGTGGGTCCCAGACTAAAACTTACATTATCTGAAGCAAACCAGCCCGTCTCAGATAGGTTACAGCTGTTTCGGCCCTGCCTCTAACTTGAGGGTAGTGACAAAGCACTGCACTGCTCATCTGCAGGCTGAAGAATTATGTGCTCTTAAAAGGGTTGGCTGGGAAGAAAGAAAAGGAAGGAAGGAAGGAAGGAAGGAAGAAAGGGCCAACTCACCTAAAATGTAGAGGCGAGAAGCACCTCATAAATCTAGGTCTGAATCTTGATTCACATCAGAGACAAGTGTGAAAGTGGAGGGGCTTGCTAGGAGAGACTCTGCCCTGAGCTCTGCTGAGAGCCTTCTCCAAAGCAACACGTTCTTCTGGAAGATTTAGAAGAAAAAGAAAGAGAGAAAGAGAAAAAGCCCACCCAAGGAGCACAGACTTCCTTCCGTGCTGGGTTTTTCTCCCTTCTCGGGCTGTTTGAAAGCTCCTCTGTGCTTCTCCTCTGTGCAGAAACCACATCACCTCCTCGGTCGGTCGTCATCTTTGCTCACCACTGGAGACCCCGGTGGTTAGAGAGGGAAAGTCCCTTTGATGGTGCATGTGAGGGGAGAGGGTGTTGAGGACGGGGAGAGGGGAGCAGAGAGGGCCTGACTAGACAGACTTGAGTCCTGAGATCAGCCAAGCGTATCTTTTGGGGAGTTCACGATACTTCTCCTCACCTTGGGATGAGGAGAAATATGTCATCAGACAAAGGAAAGAATGCTAACTTCAAGAGCTCTGTGGTTCTGAGAAGCCCAAAGGGTGGCCACAATGACTTCTGGCTAGCCTAAGAATAGTCTATACTCTTTGGCATAGGTACTGATGTAGACCAGAAAGGCAACGGAGGATGTGAGCACAGGCACGGCTTCGGTCTTAGCCATGGAGGCCGAACTCTGAGGTGCCGCAACTATCCGTCTGCCTTTTCTTTTCTCTACCTTTTTTCTTCTTTTGAGACAGAGTCGCATGTATCTTTGGCTGTCCTCAAACTTGTTAGCAATGTAGCCAAGAGTGATCTTGAACTCTTGATGCTACCCTCGAGAGCTGGGATCTAGGTATCTGTGACCACACCCAGTTTATGTAGTGCTGGGAATGAAAGCCAAGACATAGTATGTGTCAGGCAAACTTCTACCAACTGCACTACATCCACGCACCCTCTTCATCGTCAGAAAAACATGTAAAGGTAAGCATTTATAAGTGTTCAGTACAGTGGTGTTAACTGTATGCACTTTGTTGTGCAATCAATCTTTTTCATCTTGCAAAACTGAAACTCTATTCCTCATTCCCGCTCCCCGTCAACTACTGGGGACTGACATTTCTTGATCTTGCCACTCATCACAGGTACTTTTCTTCAGTGATATCTATACGCTTGATTTCCATACCAAGGCCTGGTTTGAGTTCATATACCCTCTGCCTGCTGGAGGAATCCTTCAGATTTGCTCCTTGTGAATAGTCATTATTCACAGCAGATCACAATCAAAAATCCGTGTGCTCAGCACTCTGGTAGGGCTTAGCAGTTTATGGAGATGTTATTTGCACCAGCACACCAGTCAGGAATGAAAATAACTATCAATTCCTCACATGTTTATAAGCCTCTTGGGCTATTGCACATGTAATTTAGAGTTGCCATCTTGTCTCCTTCTTCTTCTCAGTGGAATGGAATGTCCTCTCTTCATCCTGGTGGCTGTAGGGATGTGGGGAGGGGAATTTGCTAGTCAACCCTTGGTTGAAGTTCTCTTCCCTCTTTGGTGGCAGGTTGTGTGGTGGCACTTCCTCATCTAAGTCACTACTAAGCAAATCCTCCCTGCAGGTTGTACCTGGAACCAGGGCAGGGGGCAGGTAAGTACTCTCACCCAATCAGAGCAGTCAGCTTGTCATCGCCCGAAAATAGAGTCGTCCCTCCAGTCTGGCCTGTCCCCACCCCCAGCACGCTTGGCTGCTGGGGATGAAGAGAGGGCCTGACAGTCTTTGAGCAGGGCCACATTCCAGGGGAGTGGTTCCTCCCGCATTCGCTCCACACTGGGCGTGCTGTGCCTTGTGCCTGCAGCCACCCTTGAAGGGTGATTGTTACACAACAGTCATGAGCTCTGGAATGTTTCTGGTCATTTACAGTGTGACATAGTCATGCTGCCAATGGTACTGTCAAGCTTCAAGGCCCAGAATGCAGTTGGCTTGTTTTTCAATAGAACATAGTTCCGCCCAGCATAGAACAAAGCTCGGAGGTTTTTACAACACGCACCTTACTCTGAGACTCATGAGGACAAACGCTAGGGAAATAAACTACAGGGACAGATTACAAGTCACACTCTAAGCATGTCACAAACCCTGTAAAGGACACTGAGCTAGCTCACCACCCTGCCTACTGATAAGCCTTTTAGAAAACAGCCTAGCAGGCCTTGGGGTGCCTTTCCATCCACTCTTGCTTCGGTCTTTCCTTCTTGGGTTTGTTTTCCTTTATGAGATAGATGAAGAAAGCGAGAGATTAAGGTTCCAAAGAGCATCTGATTCATGAGTCATGCCTGTTTTTCATCCGTAGTATTCACTGAAAATGGCAGGGTTCCAGTAGAAGAAACAGAAAGTAAAAATGAACCCTAACTACGGCTTCTGTGATCAACGATAGGGTGAACCGCGTGGCTCAAGTTCACGTCTCCCATTAGAAGTCGCTATCCTCACAGACGCCCCTTAAAGTGTATCTATTATGTGCATTTCACTTGTATGGAAAAAGAGACCCAGAAACAGGTAAACAACTTAGATACTTTAGGGAAACAACAATGGTGTATTTAAAATTTTCTTCTTTATGTAACTGAGGATTCAACCTGAGCCGCATACATGCTTGACAAGTTCTGTACCACGAGCCAAAATCCCAGCTCTCTATGTGTTTTATCTATTATATATTTATTTATGTATTTATTTTTGAGACAGAATCTTAATAACTGACT
Organism: Apodemus sylvaticus; assembly: GCF_947179515.1. Classification (NCBI taxonomy): domain Eukaryota; kingdom Metazoa; phylum Chordata; class Mammalia; order Rodentia; family Muridae; genus Apodemus; species Apodemus sylvaticus. The sequence goes on along the minus strand of NC_067490.1, from coordinate 47,574,428 downwards.
TAGGTTGGTCTTGAACTTATAATCCGTCTGTGTCAGTAGACCAATGTGTCACCAAACCTGCTCAAAAAATAATAATAATAATTGGGAGGAGGAGGTGGGTGAAACGTGTTTTTTTTTTTTTTTTTTTTTTTTTTTTTTTTTTTTTTTTACATAGCCCTGCCTGGCTGTCCTGAAACTCACTCTCTGTAGACCAGGCTGTCCTCAGAGTCAGAGATCTTCCACAGTCTGCCTCCTCAGTGCTGAACTCAAAGGCATGTGCTACCACCACCTGGCACAAAAACATTTTATTTTAAAGATTTATGTATTTTAATTTTATGTGTATGAATGTTTTGCCAGTGTGTACATATGTGTCCACATGTGTATCCGGTATCTGTGGAGGTCAGAAGAGGGAGAGCATCAGATCCCCCAGAACTGGAGTCACAAATGGTTAAAAACTTCCATGTAGGTACTGAGAACCCAGCATGGGTCCCTTGCAACAATAGTAAGTCTTCTTAACCACTGAGCCATCTTTCCAGCCACTCTAAAAATATTCTTGAGTAACTTAATGTCACACTTAGTGTGACCAAAGCCTTTCTATATTCTGACCAACACTTTCTCCATCTGAGAAGATCAGTCTTAGTGGGGGCAGGGGAGGAGAAGGCGTAGATCTTTGAAGTGAGATAAAGCTTATAATACATACTGAAGCCTACTACATGTTATAATGAATTACCAAGTTAGAAAGCTTAGGAAGGATCTACAGCCTATAATTGACACAGTATGATGTGTTTGAAGCTCATTTTACCCCAACAGCAAATTTGTAGGAAATCCTCCCTACTGCCCCCTCAGAGCATTAAATCCTCTCACCGGCTGCATAAAGACATGAATCTTCAGGTCCTTTTATCTTATTTTGACTCAAGTTGTAGCTTTGTCACCCAGTAACAAAAGAGAACTCCAGTTCTCTGAGTCTGTTCACTCACTCGCTCGTCCAAGGAACTCCTATGGCCTGGCTGTTGTTACACTTCAGGTGATAGGCAGGCTGGATGAGAGACTAGGTTTGAGCAAGATGAACATCTTCACCTCAAAGAATCATCTGCTTGGGGCGGGGGGCAGGGACGAGTACAGAGGATACTTTGATTCATGTCATTGGTATTTTTTTTTAAATAAAGTAGTTACATTAATAATCTGCTAAGGGAGATCAAATTTATTTTAAAAGACCAATGGGCAGCTTTGACTGTACAGTTTTTAACTTTGCAGATTTTCAAAGGTATCATTGCATATATTCATATGAGGCCCAACAAAGGGTTCTGTGACTATGAATAATACATTCAGACAGTATTTAGGGTCAGATGTCCAGTAGAAAATTCCATATTCTACTTAACATACTAGCTCAGTGGGGCAAAACTAGAGTAGCATCAACCATTGGCATAATTGTCTGTATCTTCTGATGATACTCTGAGTTGTGACAGTAGTGACTCCGGTGTGGCTGCTTGGTGCTGTCTCTGTGTAACTCTTTACAAACATGAGTTTGTGTTTCTACAAACAAAGCACTGGCCTCATTTTGTGTTTTCCAACACCACATAGACCATCTCTCGCTGAAGTGGAGTAAGGCTTACTCCCAGAGCAGCCCACTGTCTCAGAAGGATGCCCCAAAATCATCGGAACTGGACATTATTTTACTTCAAAAGAATGTACTCTGAAAAAGAGAGCGGTCAAAAGCCGCTGGTGTCAGGAGACAGAAGAGTACTCTACCTGGGGACATTAGAGAACAGATGACCAAGAGACTTGGTTTGCTACTGGTTTGGCCAGCTGGATGACTTGAGCAAAACAGGTCACCGCTTCACATCTGTAAAATGCCTCAAGTCAACCAGGTGACCTCTGCGTCCATTCCTACAAACCAACAAGTTAAAAGCTTATTGTTCATCTTAATAAAGATGTACTCAAGCTAAAAAGTACCATTAAAGCGTCACCCTGTGGCGATCTGGTCCAGCCACTCAGCTCTCCATGGTGTTTGGCTCAAGACAGCCAAAGAAAAACAAGGGAGACTAGCCCTGTAGTTCTTGGCTCAGCCTTGAAGGAATTGATGAGTCAGCATGTGGCTCTCTGCCCTGTGGGTCAGGGCCACAGGTACCCAGGTGGGCCTTGGTATGGGGTTGCTGCCAGCACTTTGAGGTGAGCCAGGGACTTGCAATGTGGACTATGTCAATAACCACTCAGATTCCAGGGCCCTGCACTCAAGCTGAGAAGTGTCAACCTCCGTCCAGGATCAAACTGCAGCCTTGGATAATTACACTCCTCCGTTGGCCCTGGTGTTTCGGAGCTGTGTAGCATCCAGACTTCCTCTTCCCTGTGCTTTGTGTGAGTGTCCTTTTCCTGCCCACGAATCTGAGGGCAAGGTGAATGAATTGGGAGAAAGTTCCTAATCCAACTGGATGGGCTTTCTATGTCAATAAAGAGAGAAGAATAAAAGAGGAAAAAAAGAAAGAAAAGAGCTATCAAATCCTTTTCCCCTTCCCTTTCCCTGGAGGGCGAAGGAAATTTACTCCCTCAAAACAAAGAGAGAAGGGTGCGTCAGCACGGAGTCACAGTAGGCGGGGATCTTGGAAATCCGTGAAAGGGAGTCATAGCGATTCATGCAACACTGGTGTGTATGTATGAAAATCTCTTTCTGTTTTTTAGGGGTGCGGGGTTGCGAAACCCGGAGCCCTATCTTTAAGCTATGAGATGTCAACATAATTGTTTTGAGGGCCACCAATCAGACCACACATTTTGCCCTACCCGATTATAATGAGTGCTCATTAGGTATTGTGATAACAACACCTTCCTTGTTTGTTAACAAAGAAGCATTCCGTCCATGGGTCGCCCACTGCCGCTGAGGTAGCAGGATTAGAGTCTCCCACTCCTTCCCTAGGTTTCCTGATTCACTCCTGAGCTGGCACGTGGTCATGGGGTCACGTGGTCACGTGGTCACGGGGCGCTTTCTCTTCCTGGTTCTGTCTCCTTCCTCCTCTCTTCTTTTTTGTCTTCTGGGCTACACTAGGTTCCTCGCTGAGAAGAAAGACTCACTAGGCAGCCAGGCTCTTCAGGGGAGCGTTTCTTCTGCTCCCTGGTACACTGTTCTGAGAACTGGACTTAATACAACATGGAATTCCAAAAGCTGAGGCCATCTGCCTGCCTCCCCCAATGACAGGTTTTTTTTTTTTTCAGAGTTGTCATTTTCTCTTCTTGCTGGGCTAGCCAATGAGAGTATCACTTCTGATGTGCCTGGCAATACTGGGAAAGTATTCTCCTTTTAGGAATAAATGCTAAATATTGACTTTATTTTCACCTACTTATTCAATTTTATTGGTGTTTATTTTAACTGGCTGGGTCTCTGTGAAACTGGGAAGGTCTGCTGACCTTTCAAACACTATCTGCTTCTCTCTAAAGGGTCATTGGCATGGCTGAAGAGTTTTAGCCCTGCCTCCATTTGTGGAAGGGAAGGATAGCGGGATATTTGCAAAGGGTCACGGACGTTTACTATGCTCTTTTTGCAGTGCTGGAGGCCCAGGACCATGCACACGCTAAGCCAGGGCTCTACATTTGAGCTTCACCTGAGCTCCTGTGTTGATGATCTTTGAGCAGATATGTAAGAATCAGAAGAATGTTAGGGCCTCTGGACAAGAGCGAAGCAGGGGGTGAGCACTGGGACATGTTTATACACACAAACACACATTCACGCACATACATATAGGCCCCTAAAACACTATCTAAAATGGGCTCCAATCTCTGGGGGGCTCTCATCACTCACAACTGGTGAAAGAATAAGAGGATGTTTTTCCACAGAGGCAGAAGGAATGGAGAATTCTCTTCACAAGATCTTGAAACAGTTGTGAGGGGCAGTGGTGGTAGTGTGTGTGTGTGCGTGCACGCATGTGCACACACGTTCTGCCCTGTCTCCTTTGAGTCAGTTCCAATCTGATGTTTTTGGAATGAAAGCAGGATGGGGGTGGGGGTGCTGCATGGTACAGAAGGTAGATTGCCCATTCAACTGGATTGTACAAAGAGAGAGGATCTTGGGGTACTGGATAGCGAGTAACGGTCTCCCTTCCCTATGAACTATACTGCCTGTGGCCCATCGGGTGCCTTTATTTGCCTGGTGGCTGGTGGCAGCAGGCACTGAACAGCTCTGGCTCCTGTCCTAAGATATCCTAAACTGTTCCCTGGTTTCTGTCTGGCTGCTGGCTCACTCTAGGAGGGCCTAGCAGTTTATCAGACTTGGGCTTTCTTGTTGTTGCTGATTGGTTGGTTGGTTTTGTTAATTTGTTTATTTAGTTTCAGTTTTTAGTTTGTTTGTTGGTTTGTTTGGTTGTTTGGTTTTTCTGGACAAGATTTCTTTGTGTTAATAGCCCTGGCTGTCCTGGAACTCGATTTATAAACCAGGCTGGCCTCGAACTCACAGAGATCTGTCGGCCTCTGCCTCCCAAGTGCTGGCATTAAAGGCATGGCCAACACACCCGGATTGGTTTGACTTCTTTTTGAGACAGGGTCTCACTGTGCAGTCCTGGCTGGTCTGCAGCTCACTTATGTAGTAAGACTAGGCTGGCTGAAACTTCCAGTGATTCTCCTGCTTCTTCATGGACAACAGACATATTCCTCCCCTGGTCAGTTTGCTCTCCACCTATGGTAGCACTTCCGGCCTTTCAGGATCTCTGAGGTCGAAGAGGCCCTGGGGATTTCCCCCACCTCCTTCCTCCAGTTGTCAGGCCCTGGCCACGGCGACTTGACACACACACATGGGCTCAGGAGTAAAGCTGGACTCCACCCTGAGTACCTGCCACGGAGCCTGGTCCACTGTTTACAGCATGGCCGCCTTCACAGCTCCCTGCGACGGTTGGCCAGAACACTCACAGAGGTTAAACTGCCAGATCTGACTAAAGCTAGAGAGGACAGTCCAGCATGTCGGCCTTAGGACTCCTCAGAAGGACAGGTGGCCGAAACAGGTTTTCAGGAGTCTCCCCTCCTGCTTGAGAGGAGGTAGGGGGTGACACAGACAACAACAACAACGACAATGACGCCTGCAATAGACTGATACCCTTGAAGAGCCCCAGACCTCCCACCATGCTCAAGTTTAACACAGAAGCTTCAGCACTGAACATGTCTACCCAAGAACACACCTTGTGTTAATCTTTATCCACGAGAGGGTGTATATGATATATACGATCCTACAGTCTCACATATGGAAACTATATATAAGAAAGCCAATAAAGACAACTGACAACAGTCTTTTTTTTAATACAGGGGGAAAAACCCTCAGTAATTGCAATAATTTTTAGGTTTTGCTCTGTTTTGTTGTTTTCATATTAAGGGTTTTTTGTTTGTTTGTTTGCTTGTGTCCTTTATTGTTTTTTAGTTGGTGATGTTCTTTCTGTTTTGAGAGAGAGAATTTCACATGCCCGAGCTAGCCTCAAACTTGCTATTTAGGTGGAGCTAGCCTTGAACTCTTAATGGTCTTGTTTCTTCTTTTCAGGTCCTGAGAATCTAGGTATGCACCACCAGGCCCAGCTCTGAACTGGTGTATGTGTGTGTTTGTGTGTGGTATGTGTGTGTGTGGTGTGTGTGGTGTGTGTGTGTGTGTGGTGTGTGTGGTGTGTGTGTGTGTGTGTGTGTGTATGCGTGGTGTGTGTGTATGTGTGTGTGTGTGTGTGTGTGGTGTGTGTGTGTGTGTATGGTGTATGTGTGTGTGTGTGTGTGGTGTGTGTGTGTGTATGGTGTGTGTGTGGTGTGTGTGTGTGTGGTGTGTGTGTATGGTGTGTATGTGTGGTGTGTGTGGTGTGTGTGTGTGGTGTGTGTGTGTGGTGTGTATGTGTGGTGTGTGTGCGTGGTATGTGTGTATGGTGTGTGTGGTGTGTGTGTGTGTGTGTGGTGTGTGTGTGTGTATGTGTGTGGTGTGTGGTGCGTGTGGTGTGTGTGTGTGTGTGTGTGTGTGTGTGTGTTTGTAAATGTAATGAAGCCCAATTCCCTCATCCTCTTCCTGTGAAACTGGTCTATGTAATGAAGACTACAGACATATTGCCCACTAGTTGGGCTAGCAAAGGCCTCTTCCCTCCTCGACTCTGACCTTTAGCTTCTTGTGGGAAATGTCACTTGTGCAGCTCTGGCGAGGTTTGCTTTCTATTTACCCAAATGAATTTTCTTTTTCATAATGACTTCAGAAAATGGACTCTGGACCACTTGGAGTTCGGCAGGACGAGACTTATCTTAGTCCCGCTGTGAATCATTGCCCTTCCCCCCTTCCCTCATCCCCGCCCATGTCCACAGACACCTGACTTGACTTAGCCCTCATCTAATTCCTCCTGCTGTTTGCAGTGGAATTTCCATGCATGAGTCAAAGTGGGTCATCCGACTGCTTAACGAACTGAGCTGTTTGTTTGGAGCCGGGTGTTTACAATGAAAACCACCAACCATGTTGTTTTCTCCTGTTTTGACAGCCCGGAAGTTCAGCAGAAGGAAGAGAAACTCTCCCATCCTCATAGAAGCAAAAGGCTTCCGTTTTGTTTGCCCTTTCCTAACTGCAGTGAAAGGCCTAGCCCTATGCCCAGCGCCCCAGGTCTTGGTGAATAAGGTGTGGGCTCCTACGAAAGCTAATCCCCGTTCGTTCGTTGTCTCTAGCCACAACTCAAGGGTTCTGCAGCTTGTCTTTGGAAATGAGTCAACCAACAGTTGGGGAGAAAAACTGTGCCTCTAAATCACTAATGACACATCTTCAAGGCTTGTCCTTTCATTTACCAAACCTGGAGTTTAACAACTCCAGACCACACTTCCTGGCCTGCTAAGCCTACACTTCACTGAGATCATAAAACCGAAGAAGGGGTCCCAGGCTTGCCGCTACCTCCAGGAGTCTCTGGCCCCTGCAGTGGCCGGCTGCCTACCCTCACTTCCTGCTGCTTCCCGGAAGGACTTTTTTAAGGAAGTGTCTCATGGACTGAAGAGGCAGCTCAGTTGGTAAAGTGTTGCTGGCCTTCCAAGCAGAAGGTCTTGAGTTCAGTCCCCGGCACTGGTGTCAAATCCAGCTGTGATAGCATCTTCCTGAACGTGTAACTTCAGTGCCGGGGAGGCAGAGACAGAAGGCTCCTTGAGGACTGCTGGTCAGCCAGGCTAGCTGAGTTGAATGGGGAGTACTGAAAGGAAATCTTTTCTCAAAAAATACAGTGTCAGCTGGTACGCCTTGCGCAGCTCCAACTAGACCTAACTAGAGCAGCAGGGGAAGGTGGAAAGAACAGATACTAAAGACAAACACGGACACACAGAAAAGCTGGGATTGGGTGGCCTGGGCTCTCTGATAGAGAAACAACACCATACCAGAAGATTGGTATGTCTATTATATACAGTCCAATAGGAAGGCTGGGTCCTTGTATACAGCTGAAAGAGGAGGTGGGTTTAGCGCACCTCTGTAGGAGCAGCCTGCAGACTGCAAACATCTGGGAGGGGAACCCTGTGGTGGATGTTCCCAGCACACGCTATCAGCATCCACACTCAGAACAGAGGAAGGATTTGCTATCCCCCTAAGACTCGACAGGGAAGGCCTGCTACTCCCATGGGGCTGAGGCCGTGGGATCCCTGACATGACTGCGCCCAAATCAGCACCACAGATTCACTCAGGGTATCACTGGATCCCTACAAAAAGCAATTTTAAAAAAGAAATAGAGTTGACATCTTCCCTCTCCATGCATGTGCCTTGGGGCACACATGCACAGGTACCTACACGTGTGCATTCGCACATGAGCACACACACACAAAGCTCCAGAGGACAGGGAGCTTTCCCTGCTCCCTCCATGTCAACCTGGAAGGAATCCTTGGTTGGCTCTGTTCCCATTACTGTCCCCACCATCCAGTTTGTTTCTTTGCATTTTTATTTGTCAGATATTAGCAGATTATTGAAGGTCTACCAGCATTCACATTAGGTCTTACTTTAGGCAATGGTTGTTTTACAAAAGACACCATAGCTTCTCTCTCTCTTTCCTTTCTCTCCATTCTCATATCCTTTCATTTAGCAAAGTTCTTAGCAGTAAATGATTACTTAATTAAAAAGGTATTTTAACATGAACTTTTTAGATGTTGTCACAAGTAAAAGTTATTATCTAGGTGTTGGAGAGAGCAGGTAAGAGCACTTTCTGCTCTTGTAGAGACCCAGGTTCAGTTCCCAGTGCCCACACGGGGCTCACATTCCCTGTCACTGCAGCTCTACCGCATCCCATATCCTCTTCTGACTTTGGAAGACTTGTGCATGCACACAGTGCACATCCACATATGAAAGCACACACAAATACAAATAAAAGATATTTAATTATAATTTATTATATAGCAAAACAATCTTTCCTAAGGTATTTTTTTTTCTTTTCTGTAAAGTAAAAGGTGATGGTCTTTTACTTTACAGTATAGGGTATATACTCTTTCTTTTTTACAGTTGCATTTGTTTATGAGTGCCCTATTTGCATACAAGCCTGCATGACTTAAGAGGGCATCAGATCCCATTACAAATGGTTCTGAGCTATGATGTGGGTGGGTGCTGCGAATTGAACTCAGAACCTCTGGAAGAACAGCCAGTGCTCTTAACCACTGAGCCATCTCTCCAGCCTGGAAATATACTCTTATCCTAGGACTTCACTCTTCTGTCTTCACATAGGAGTTCCTGCTTCTCAGGGGCTTTGGGGATGCTAGGTCACACAATCCCCAACACCCATATTCTTGCCCCCCTTTCCAAGGAGGTATCTGGCTCCTTGGTCTGCACTATTGGGAAGTCTTGCCCCCTTTAACTGCCTCTGTCCAATTAACACACATACACACACCATCTATGTAGTGCTGTGGATCTACAGATGGAAAGGAACCTCTTCCTACACACTGCCGTCTTTTGATGAAGTCTGAGGTGGACGACATTACAATTTTGATAAGTGACAGAGCAACATGTGGATGAGACATGGTGCAAAGGTCATCTTCAAAGAATCCTGTCACATCTATAAAAAAAACTTCTTCCAGCTCATGAACACAGGAAGGACTCGTGAGACCCAGTGCTAAGAGCCCAGCACAGAACACGTGGGTTGAGGCCCACTTAGAGTCTCTTAAACCCTGTGTGTTCCTTACAAGAAATTCTAGAGGATCTGCTCTGTTCACAGTCCACGCCAGACTGGAAACAGATCAAACAACAGAGCCAGAGGAGAGACACAGGCAGCCACTGACTGTCCTGAGACCAGGGAGCAGGGATGAGAGGCAGTTTAGTGTGGGAGACAATGACCCTAGCCACAGCTTCCCAACACCGAGAGACATCACCATCTTAAAGTCACCCAGAGTAAGACAGACCATGACTAACTCCAACACTACACAGAGGCTCACAGCTTCCTTACAGAATTCTTACATGCAATGGTTAGTTTTATTTCTGAAAGATGCTGGTGGCAGTAGGAGGAGAATGACTCAGTCTCCAAGATCTCTGGATGGCTGGTTTAATATTTGCATTCGAGTTATCCCAGAGATAAGACAGACGCTCATCTCTTAAACCAGGCTCAGTGACCGTACTTTGACGTCACCAAGTGGCGAGCTCTTGGGTTATGAAATTTGGTAAACAAGGTCTTCAGAAGTTGCAAAGTGGAGAAGGGTTCAACCCAGTTCCAGCCAGAGCTGAAGTGACCAGGACTGACGCGCATGCTGCATACAATGAAAAATTCACTCTCTTTGGAGGGCCCAGACTGTGTACAAAGGTTCCTCCCTTTCTGCATAAAAGTGCTTTATTTCCTGGATTATAAAAATATTTTTTTCCTAAAGGGAAAGGAACCAGGTTAAGGCACAATGATTTAGATTTATTCCTTGTCTTCGAAATGAACCAGATAGACCAGACCAGACCAGGCATAGTGGCAAATGTCCTTAATTCTAGGGCTTGGGAATCAGAAGCAGGAGGATCTCTGTGAGTTCAAGGCCAGTCTGGTCTGTATAGTGAGTTCCAGGCCAACCAGAGATACATAGAGAGAATTCCTATCTCAAAAGCAAACAAAAGCAAAAAGCCGTGTTGATTTTGAGTGGACTGAGTTTCAGAGTCTGTCTTACGGAATATGCATTAGTGTGCCCACCGGCTGGAAGTTACCTGAGGGCGCTACTGAGCAGGGCAGGGAGAGCAGACAGGTAAGCAGGGTGAATACAGCATTAGGTGTGACTCCTCCACAGGAAAGGAGGGTCAGCAACAGCAACTAATTCTCTCTCTCTCTCTCTCTCTCTCTCTCTCTCTCTCTCTCTCTCTCTCTCTCTCTCTCCCTCTCCCTCCATCTCTCTCTCCCTCCATCCCTCCCTCCCTCCCTTTCTCCCTCTCTTCCTCCCCCCTCTCTTCTCCCTCTCTCCCTTTCTCCCTCTCTCCCTCCCTCCCTCTCTCTCTCTCTCCCTCTGTGTGTGTGTGTGGGGGGATGTCTGTCTGTCCGTCTCCCCTCCCCTCTCTCTCTATATATATATTTCTGTCTCTGTTTCTCCCTTTCTGTCTCCCCATCATAGAGAAGAGATGACTCTTCCACCCTTTCTCTGTCTTATATCCTTCTTTTTTGTCTCTCTGTCTCTGTCTCTCTCCTCAATTATTCCTTCAGGGAATGTTACTGAACTTTCTAAGCCCCGTTCAAAGTTCATTTCATCAAAATAATCTATGATTTTGTTCCAGAAAAGAAGACTTCAGAGGGACAGTCATGACATCTCTGCTCATAGGGTTGCACAGGACATGGGAAAGAGAAAAGGGACAGAATATGGCTCCACGAGAAAGCCAAACTGATACCGTGGTGTGCGGAGAACCCCCGTGGCATTGTCTTTAAGTGGCGGTCCTACAAATAATGTGTGTTTTAAACAGTTTTATTGTTGGTTATGGGCTTGGGGTGATAGAAAGAATAAAGTAGAGATCCCACTTAGAATTTGAAGAAGAAGCTTAGGTCCACATCAGTATTCAGCCTGTAAAATCTGCTGGGATTGCTCTATTGAGAGCAGGGTGTCTGGGAGCGGGAAGTTTTGCTTTGTTTTACACTCATTGAGAAAAGTTGGCCTCTATTCTGAGCACCAATGGCAAATGGCTTGGAACCTTAGGAAGAGTTGTCTTTGTCGAACTTTTTACTTCTGTCCTGTAAGAAAGGTTGCATAGCAGCCAGAGGTGCCACGCCTTGATCCTATCACTCATAAGATAGGCAAGTCTGTGTGAGTTCAAAGTCAACCTGGTCTACATAGTGAGTTCCAGGCCAGCCAGGGCTTCACAGTGACTCATACTGTCTCAAACAACCCCCCTAAAAATGTGTATCCTCATGCTTGCTAAGCAGAAACTTCACCAGCTGAGCCATCTCCCCACAGTTACATGGACTTTTAATTAGGAAGTATAAAGCAAAGGAGTTTGGTGGTTTAGCTCCATGTCACCCCTCTCTGACTCAAGTTCCCAATCAACACTCTGGAAACTTGAAGTGATGGGGTAGCAGGTATTTTGGTTGGCAGACAGTATTCTTTCTTTGGGGGATGGGAGAGACAGGTCAGGAGGTAGGTTTGACAGCCAGAGAGGAAAGAAGGACCTAAGGAACATGTTTGACCGCTCACACACAACAGTAGCTCAGAGACGTGGGTGAGTGTGTGTACAGCCTTAGGCTCATCACAGATCTCTGGGCCTTGCTCTCAGAAAACCTGGTTGGGAAGACTTGGGATGAGGCCCAAGAATTTCTGGTGGTTTGTTAAGAACTGCTGCACATCCAGTGAGTCTGGTCTGGCTTACAGAAGGACACACCAGATAGGATTTCCTGGGGTCTGCGTTCACTTTGGCTTAAGAAACACCAGGTTTGCAGGTCTTGCAGATGCAAGAAACTCAAGCATTCTGGTTCCACAGAAACTCCCCCACGGATATGATGTAACTCTGGCTCTCCACGGGTGGAGGCTGCCACCAAAGTTCCTGCTTCACTTGCTCCTTGGCTGATAATCCCAGGGCGGGACATCATGACTTTGAAGGTCCACGTGCCACACTTACTGTGGTAATGTGCTACCACCAAGACACCTTCTAGGTTTCCTTAGAACCACGGGAAAGTATATATTCCCTATCACTCAGAGGAAAGCCGTGTTAAGGGGCCTAAATATTTCAGATGACAAAACAACAAAACAAAAAACCCTATGGGGTTATGTCACTTTTAGTTTAAAAACTACTTTGCAAAAATGTGGGCCTGTGGTTGGCTGCTAGCACTTGGGAGGTTCAGGCAGAATGACTAGGAATCCATGGTTGGGCTGGCTAGTTTTATGTCTTGCTTGACACAAGCTAGAGTCATCAAAAAGGAAGGAACCTCAGTTGAAAAAAATCCCTCCATAAGATCTGGGTGGAGGGCTTTTTCTTAATTAGTGGGTGATAGGGGAGAGCCCAGCCCATTGCTGATGGGACTCCCCCTATAAGAAAGCAGGTTGGACAAGCCTATAGCAAGTCTATAGGCAGCACTCCTCTACGACCTCTGGATCAGCTCCTGCCTCCAGGTTCCTGCCCTGTTTGAGTTCCTGCTATGACTACCTTCAACAGTGATATAAATAAACCCTTTCCTCCCCAGCTTGCTTTTTGGTCCCGGTGTTCTATCACAGCAGTAGTGACCCTGACTAGGACAGTGGTTATCCTTGTGTTCTCCACTGGGTTGGGTAGCATTCATATACCGGGTCCCACATTGAAATGCCTTGCAGGCCTTAGTAGGAGTGACTTAGGACCCTACCTGACGCTGTCCTTTGCCCTTTCATGTTGATCACTTCTGAACTCTGAGCTGCTAAGTGTGACTTTGAAACAGTCACATGACCCAGTCTACTTTCAGCATTGTGCTATTAGTCATCTTTGTCAACAAGTCTTTGAACACCCACAGTGGCTAAGCCACATTACTATCCTCCTTGGTGGAGGGGACAAGATTCTAAGACCAATGAGCGTCACTTAAAGTGGGACTAAATGCTTAGGGTAAAGTACAATCTCTAGATTGCTTCTGTAGTCTCTCCCCCCACCCCCAACAAACACACAATGAGAACAACTGAGTGACTTCATGGAACAGTAGTCGCCAGAAGGTGGGCGTGGTGTCCACTTGCCTGTCCAGACCCACGTACAGCAGAAGATGTATCTTTGGCTGTTAACCCATTTGGATATCAGGAACTGTCATCTGAGTTGACATCTGTGGAATGATAAAAAATAAAGTAAGAGAGGGAGCCAGAGCTCAAACTAATGATAGCCTTAGGCCCTGGGGAAATTGGGGTTTCTCTTTCAAACGACAGAGACACTCGGACGGCACCTGAGTGTGCTAGTCCATGTTTCCATATTTCAGGAGAGGAAAGTAAGACTGATGGAGGCTCTGGACAGAAAACAGAGGGAAGCTACTTCAACAGTAGCAGCCCAGAACCTCAGCTTCTGAGCTTCCTGATCTTCTCGAGGACCGGCAGCAGTGGAGGACGGTGTGTGTGTGTGTGTGTGTGTGTGTGTGTAAACATATACTTCTTGACCATATGTGTTAGAAGGCATAGCTGAGTGGAATTGATTTGAAACAAAGAAATGGAGTTGGCTGTGCATGCTTAGAGCATATTTTGACTTTTGTGTTTTAGACAGGGCCTCACCACGTAGTCCTGGCTGGCTGAGAGCTTCCTATGACCCAGAACTTACTGTGGAGACCAAGCTCTGTCTACACAGAAATACACCTGCCTCTGCCTCCCAAGTGCTGGGCCTAAAGGTGTGTGCAACTGTGCTCTGCCCAAAAGCAAGTTCTACTCATACCCGTGCATGTGTCAGTGCATATCTGGGGGGTGGGGGTGGGGAGTGGAGAACATCTCCTGGCCAGACTTCCTCCCCACATTACCCCGTCAACAGGCCTGTTCTTTAGTTTCTAGGAGAGCCCATCTTCCAGACCATACATTAATGGCCCCAGTTAGAGGGCACACATCTTACCCACCTTGGCCCACAACCTGGTTCGGAAAAAAGCAACAGTCACAGACAGGTTTTCCGGGACAGCCACACTAGTGGCAGTTACTGCTGAAGTGAACACCATTGCCAGTGATTGGGCATATAAACTAATCAGGGAGTCGGGGGGGGGGGGGGGAAGGTTTAAAAAAAATTTACTGTTCTTTTTATCTGCATTGATGTTTTGCTTGCATGGCTGTCTGTCTGTGCGAGGGCACCAGAGCCTCTCAAACTGGACTTACAGACAGGTGTGAGCTACCGTGTGGGAGCTGGGGATTGAACTGGGTCCTCTGAAGGAGCAGCCTCTGCTCTGAGCCGCTGAGCCGGCTCTGCAGACTCCAGGAAGGATTTTTATTGTTAAAGTCATGTACTGAAGCTGCTTCAGAAACCTTAGATGGTGACACTATGGCCTCAGAGGCGGATATAACTTCAAGCTTTTTTAGCAGTCACTAAAAGAACAAAAACAAAACAAAACAAAACAAAAAACCAAAAAAACAAAAACCCTCTGTAATCCTGGTGCTTAGGAAGCTGAGAGAGAGGAGAGTGAGAGTCCAGGCTGGTCTAAAATAACTATCCTATCTCAAAAAAAAGTCCAACAATAACAAAAAACAAAAAGAATAAATATATAAAATAGGTGAGGTGATGTTTTTTAAAAAAATCTATTTTAGTCAGGCAGTAATGTTGCATACTTTTAATCCTAGCACCCAGGAGGTAGAGCCAGGTGGATCTTTGAGTTCTAGTCCAGCCTGGTCTACAAGTAAGTTCCAGGACAGCCTGGGCTACACAGAGAAGCCCTGTCTTTGAAAAAAACAAAAATACATAGTTAAATGGGTAAATCATTTAAAAAATTCATTTTATTCAATATAAGATATCTAAAATAACATTTTGCAAAACATTCTGAGATTTATCCTGTTCTGAGTTCAATATGGTAGATATTTTATGTTGTACTTTAAAACAGCTACACGTCATGGCAATGGGCTCCCAAAGTGGATGTGGAGACATATACAGCAGGTATTCACCTGGAGCCACTTTGGGGACCCCTCCCAGCGATCACCAGACTCCTCTGGTGCCAGTAAGGGAAGTGAGGGCCTCGTCTGTCTCGGCCTCTCCCAGGTCCCTCGAGGCCAGATCAGCAGAATGTATTTGGTTTTGGTTTGGTTTGGTTTGGTTTTGGAAGAAGGTTTTATTATGTAGCCCTGTCTTGGCCTGAACCTTGCTATGTTAAGGAGGCTGGCCTCAAACTCAGATCCCATGGCCTCTGCCTCTTGAGTGCTTGGATTAAAGGAGTGTGCTACTACATTCAGTGGATGTTACTTCTTTTAAATTATTTGTTTGTGTACCCACACGTGCACATGAGCATGCGTGTGATGTGTACATGTGAGCATACATGCTACAGCAACTCATTGTGGGGCCAGAGGACAATTTTGTGGACCCAGTTCTCTCCTTCCAGCATCACACGGGTTCCAACATCACACGGGTTCCAATATCACATGGGTTCCAACATCACAGAGTTCCATCATCACACGGGTTCTATCATCACACGGGTTCCATCATCACACGGGTTCCATCATCACACAGGTTCCAACATCACAGGGTTCCAGCATCACACGGGTTCCAACATCACACAGGTTCCAACATCACAGGGTTCCAACATCACACGGGTTCCAACATCATTAGGGTTCCAACATCACACGGGTTCCAATATCATAGGGTTCCAACATCACACAGGTTCCAACATCACAGGGTTCCAACATCACACGGGTTCCATCATCGCAGGGTTCCAACATCACACGGGTTCCAATATCATAGGGTTCCAACATCACACGGGTTCCAACATCACAGGGTTCCAACATCACATGGGTGCCAACATCACAGGGTTCCGTCATCACACTGGTTCCATCATCACACGGGTTCCATCATCACACAGGTTCCAACATCACACAGGTTCCAACATCACACGGGTTCCAGCATCACACGGGTTCCAGCATCACACGGGTTCCAGCATCATACAGGTTCCAACATCACACGGGTTCCAACATCACACAGGTTCCAGGGATCGAACTCGGGTCACCAGGCTTGCATGGGAAACAGTTTATCCCTGAGTTCTAGATGCTTCTTTTACAAAGAGGGGTCCACAATGAATGAAGTGTTGGGGTGTAGAGGAACAAAAGCAGAGTGTAGAGCCTTTATCCAGAGACTCTGTGAACCTAAGCCACGCAGCTGGGACTGTGGAAGAAAAGCGACAGGCCCAGGCAGAGCTAAGAGGAGGCCGTGTGTCTGAGGAAGATTTGCTGCCCCAGATCTGGCAGTGGAGATTAATGGCTGCACAGCTTCCTTACAGAAGATCCTGTCTTCCTTCAGCTCACAGGGCTTGCCAAAGAAAGAAGAGCCGATGACTGCTCCAGCCAGCCATTTCTGAGGAGAAAGAGGAAGGGAAGCCATCAAAGCACCCAAGAGGCAAGGCCTGGTGCAGGCTGCAAAGCCATGAAGCCACAGGGTAAAGCAGACAGACCAGGAGCCAAGTTTCGGGGCAGCAAGACCTCAGGGAAGACCTAGGCTGCCCTCCTGCCTTCACAAATGAAATCTGGAATCACACCTCGTAAGACAATCCAAATTATGCCAGGTGATTCCGAGTGATTAAATGTGACAAAGAGATGCGTAACAGGGTGGCTGCCGCAGCTCCCTGTATCACTGAAATGAATCAACTTCGAGACTCTGAGTAATGCAGGGTAGGGCCCACACAGTTTCCTAAAGAGAACTTGGGATTCTTCCCAAGTTTCACCAGTTAGCCCTGAAGCTTCGATACAGGTAAAAGTGCCGCTTCACACGCTTCACACCCAGCGACCACAGGATTTGCCTGCCGTTACTCAGGAGGAATTTCCCTGTTGAAGGCCACAAAGCGCTGAAATGGTTGGTGCTTTAGAATTTTACCTCTTAAAATGAAAGTGGAAACCCAGGTTATAAAGGTGGCCACCAAAGGGACACAGAGACTGGGGGGTCAAATGTCAAGCCATAAACTGCCAAGACGACACACGGTCAGGGTCTGGTAGGGTGTGTCTTGCTTGGTTCCCCCCAATGCCAGCGGGGCGATTAGAACATCCAGACAGCTGGTGCATTTAGGGAATTGGTTTTAAACTGGATCCCAAGGAAATCCCACATCGCTAGGCTTTGGGGTAGTGTGTGTCCTGGTGCCTAGCTGCTTGAGAGCAATCTCAAGGCCCCCAGCGCTGGGGGTCCTGCCCAGAAGCCCACCCAGGCAGCGTGAGCGAGTTCTCATCCAGGGCCAGATTGCTTGGAAACCACACATATGGTAAACAAACAGGAGGACATGTGTTCATCCCGGGTCTCCCTACGCACGTCTCCCCCACAGAGGAAATGATCCGTTCCTGAAGTTCAAAGCTTCGCCACAGCTCAGAAGCCGGAAGCCAGAAGCAGGGACAGGGTGTATCCGTTTACTCCACTCCCGGCTTAGATCTGCAGGCCAGGCACTCCTCAGCCGCAGTGAGAAGGAGGTCTGTGGCTGGGAAGACAGACACAAGGTCGAGGAGGACTTGCTCCAGAGAGCCCGGCCGAGCTGGCAATTACCTTTTACGACAGCGTGCTTTACTGTGATGGTTTCATTTCTGGTTATTGACTTTAAAAAAAAATAATAAGAAGAGTGTGAGTAAGAAATTATGGGGCATCCTAACCCTCATTCATCCCTCAGGAATCTACTCTCAAATTTTCAGAGAACTGATGTTCCCCCCACACACACACACACCATTGTCATTATTGCTTTCGTGATGCTTGAGATTATAGAAACTGCCAGTTTTCAAATAGCCCTTTTCATTAGCCAGTGCTCTGAAGTAAACAGGCGTGAGGCGATGCCTATACCGGGCCAGCAAGAGGTCATGAACACATGTATGGTCTTGGTGGGGGAGGGGCTGGGATAGGAGAGGTAATCCTCCCAGTTAACTTGCCAAGAACAGTCTGGGGCCCTGTGAGGAAACCCCAATGCCCACGCAGTGCCCACGCAGCCAGCCCCAGGTCCCACTCTGGCCTGTGTGCGAGCAAACAGCGATGCCCACGCAGTGCCCGCGTAGCCAGCCCCAGGTCCCACTCTGGCCTGTGTGCGAGCAAACAGCGATGCCCACGCAGTGCCCACGCAGCCAGCCCCAGGTCCCACTCTGGCCAGTGTGCGGAGCCGTCTGTTCCCATGGCACCCATTGTTCTTTGCTTCATGTCGTGGTTCATGGTGACAGAGTAGATAGCATGGCCTAGATTGATTATGTCCCCAAATGAAGCGTCAGCACTGGTAAAGATGACAAGTTCTCGTCAGAATTAAACCCCGGTGAGCTGTGGCCACACAGCCCTCCCTCCGTTACCTCGCTCTAAGCATCAAAAGCCAAGCCCACTAACTTTGCCTCTCTGCTGAAACTCACTGCCAGCTGAACTCTCAGGCGGTAACCATCTAGCCATACAAAAAAACCTGAAGCTGTTTACATTTACTTTTAGATTGCAAAATGTAAGTTTCCTAGGAGGGAATGGAGACGCCGGGAAGCTTCCCACTCCTCAGAAATCACTGCAGCTAACAGCGTGGTGTGCGACACCCAATAGTGCTCTCTAAGATGCATTTGTGTTTGCTGTTATTTTATCTTATTTTGTCTCTACCCCTGCCTTCCTCTTAATATCCAATCAATTCCCATGGCTTATCTCTTATGCTGTCTGATCTGTCCACTCTCACTTCATATGCTGATCAATCACCTTTGGTTTGGAGTATCAATATTAAACAATGTAGTGAGTCCGGGCTTTGGAATAGAATATCTTAGGCTCCCAATCTCCCTTCCTCCCTCCCTCCCTCCTTCCTTCCTCCCTTCCTTGTTTCCTTCCTTCCTTCTTCCTTCCTTCCTTCCTCCTTTCCTTCCTTCTTTCCTTCCTTCTTCCTTCCTCCCTTCCTTCCTTCCTTCCTTCCATCCTTCCTTCCTTCCTCCCTTCCTTCTTCCTTCCTTCCTTCCTTCCTCCCTTCCTTCTTCCTTCCTTCCTTCCTTCCATCCTTCCTTCCATCCTTCCATCCTTCCATCCTTCCTTCCTTCCTTCCTTCCATCCTTCCTTCCTTCCTCCCTTCCTTCTTCCTTCCTTCCTTCCTTCCATCCTTCCTTCCTTTCTTCCATCCTTCCTTCCTTCCTTCCTTCCATCCGTCCTTCCTTCCTTCCTTCCTTCCTTCCTCCCTTCCTTCTTCCTTCCTTCCTTCCTTCCATCCATCCTTCCTTCCTTCCATCCATCCTTCCATCCTTCCTTCCATCCTTCCTTCCTTCCTTCCTTCCATCCTTCCTTCCTTCCATCCTTCCATCCTTCCATCCTTCCTTCCTTCCTTCCTTCCTCCCTTCCTTCTTCCTTCCTTCCATCCTTCCTTCCATTCTTCCTTCCTTCCATCCTTCCTTCCTTCCTTCTTCCTTCCTTCCTTCTTCCTTCCTCCCTTCCTTCTTCCTTCCTTCCTTCCTTCCTTCCTCCCTTCCTTCTTCCTTCTCCTGCTTGGGACATGGCATCTTTTTGAGGTTTAATTATTTCATTTTCTCAAAGGGAATAACATCCACCTACTGAATTAATGAAAATCAATAAAGACCGGCACACCAAGCCCCCTACTTGCTACCTACATGAATAGTGTCTCTCCAGGGGGCCTTCCAGAATACTTAATTTCGCCAGTGTTATTTTAATACGCTCTCAGATTCTGAAGAAGGTCCCACTGTTGGTTAGATTAGCAATGTCTCCCAAGGAAGTAGCAGCAGCAGCATCGCTGACCTATGGTCTAAAGCCTGGCATCCTTCATCTTGTCCACATCATAGGGGCTTCTTCCTTGTAACGCCTTTCTCTGTACAGGTTTCTTTCTGATGTGTCTGAATGGTCATGTGTGTTAATTGTCTGCCTCTGTCACTGATATTATTTGAAGGTGAGGTTTTTCTTGCTTGCTAGCACAACCCTGGGGCTATGACAGCCCCCAGAAGAGCTCAGTGTCTTGTTCCCTCAATCTTCTCATGCAGTGAGTGGCTCCTTTGGTGACTAAAGATCTTTCCCCAACTTCTCAAGTAGGCATTGATTGACGGCTACGGATTGGGTCTGATCTGTCTTGGTACTCATCACAAATGGTTCTGTTTGGCATATAAAATATGCTCAATAAAGGCTGAGTTGTCTGATTACTGGGGCCTTCACTGAGTTTCTGGACCTGGACAACACCATACACTGAACACTTCAAGGCTGTAGGCCATACTTGCAACCAACCAGTCTTATTAGTGGCCACTTGCCATGCCTGCTGGCAAATCCCCTTTGGACACACCCCACAGTCATCTTCATAAAGTCATGTTGCTTGGTAGATTTTATGAGATCGCAGGTTCCTAGAACTATCCTCATAGTGGACAAGTTACCTGCAGTGTTTGCATATTGGCTAGCCCAGACTGCTACTTCAGGGCTCAGTGTAGAATAAGTGAAGCTTGCCAAAGTCCTGCAGAAAGAGAGCATGGTCCCCATAATTCTGCAGAACAGAAACGACAGAGAGGAACTTCGATCTCCCTGCCCCCCCCCCCCCATGGATGAATTTCCAAGGGAGAAATGATTAAATATCATCACCCCTCATGTTTGTTGATGCTGTTGGGTTTTTGTTATTATGGTGTTAGGAATTAAACCTAGGGCTCCATACACAGGCAATTACTCAGTGACACATATTCCCAGCCCAGATGGATTTTCTCTTAAGCTTGCGGATGTCTAAGATCATACAACATCTATGTTGGCATTCACGCTATGAAATACAAGCATACTTCTTATTCTGCCACCCCAACAAGTGTTTTCATTCTGTCATGTTTCTTTATAGTTTTTCTGAGTATGAATATTTTTGATAATCATATTTGAGAAAGATAAAAGGTTTCGCTAAAGATAAAAATAATAAACACAAGGCACCAAGAAATATTCACTTTATAATTTGTTCATTTCTCTCAATATTGCTATAGTTGCTAGATCTTAAGCAAAATCCAGAGGTATAAAATGTCAAAGAAAAAAAGAAAGAAAGTTCTTGATAAAAGGTGACCATTCTGAGGACATGGTAACACATACTCCTGCATCCTAGCACTGAGTGTTGAAGGCAGGAGGATCCGAGGTTCAATACCATCTTCAGCTAGATAGAGTTCAAAGCCAGCCTGTGACATGAGACCATATTTATAAATACATACAAACATATACACATACATACATACATACACATATACATAAATACATACATAAATACATAAATAAATAAGTAAATAAGTAAAAAAGATTATGGTCATTACTACACAGAAAGATGGTTTATTCATATTTTAGGTTTATTCTCATAGTTTACAACATCTGAATTCTTCCTTCTGTTCTCCCAGGACTAACTTCCATAGGTTATCAATCCCAGGATACATAAAGTTATTGTCTTTACTTACAGATTCCACAGGTGAAAATTTATTTCCTCTTATTGACTTATGATTGCCAATAAGATTATGATCCTAAAATCAATACTTGTGAGTTTATAATTGTTTATGGGCAACAAAACTCTCAAGCGCCCACTCCCACTGAGAGGAAGGAAGCCAGTGGCTAGCTTCTCATATGGGGACCCGAAGCACACTGCTGAAGTGTCACAAATGCCCCTACCCCAGTGTAGGAGGGCTGGGATGTGCTTAAAGAGAGAGCAAGTGTCAGAAAAGTGTATTCAGATATGGGCTATAGGGCTGGTGTGTGTGTGTGTGGTTTGCTCATTGTTTGTGTGTATATATTATGTGTGTGCATAATTTGGTGTGTGTGTGTGTGTGTATGTGTGTGTGGTTTGCTTGTTGTGTGTGTATATATGCACATATATGTATGTATTATGTGTATGTATGCATATGTATATATGTGTGTATGTGTGTATATATAGTGTATGTACATATGTATATGTGTGTAATGTGTGTATGTACATGTGTGTATGTATGTATGATGTGTATGTATGTATGTACAAATATATGTGTTATATATAGTGTATGTACATATGTATATGTGTGTAATAAGTGTATGTACATGTATGAATGTATGTATGATGTGTATGTATGTACATATATATGTGTGTATGTAAGTGTGTATGTGTGTATATATGTGTGTATGTGTGTATGTATATATGTGTGTAAGTATATATGTATGTGTATATATGTATATATGAATGTATGTATGTGTTTATGTGTGTGTATATATGTACTTGTGTATGTGTGTATGTGTATATGTATGTGTATATATGTATGTATATATGTGTGTATGTGTATATGTGTGTATGTGTGTATGTATGTGTGTATATGTATGCATTTATGTATGTATGCATGTATATGTGTATGTGTGTATATGTCTGTGTGTATGTGCATATGTGTATATGTGTGTGTATATATGTATGTATGTGTTACATATGTATGTGTGTAGGTGTGTGTATATGTATGTGTGCCTGTTCAAACACAAGGAGGCCATAGAGTATGGTCTTACCTTCTATGCCATTCCCTACAAATAGGATCTTCACTGAACTGGAAAATACCACCCATGTTCATTATTCTAGAGAGAAGACTGCTGGTCTTATCAGAGTCGCATGGATTACTGGAAATGTTTCAGTCGCTGCTTCAGGCTCTCCATCTTAAGGGCACAATGCAGATCTTTGGAAAATCTGCAAGAGTAGGGTCCGAGACAGACTGTGTCAGGCAAGACCACTACACTAATGGCCCAGGAGGTGTTAGAAATAAAACCCGCAGGAGCCTGCACAGGACCAGGGTTCACAGAGTGCTCTCTACCAGCTCAGCAGAGTGGTATGGCTGACAGCCCTCAGGGTGGCATCCCGATTGTCCCCTGGCATCCTCGTGGCCATTCTTAGTTTTATAAAATGTAAGCCTTAAGAACATAATAACCGCTGCTGGTCACGAATGCTTACTGGGAGTGAGGTAGGGGTGGGGCTCAAGACTTCAAGGTCCACCCAGCTAAGTGCCAGGCTGACCTCGTGCCGTGCAGGTGGGGTAATGACCACCTGCTGTATTCTCCACCAAGACTGTCAGAGGCTCCAGTGTGAGTCACCATTAACATCTGTCCCACGTACAGTTCTCGGAGGTCCGTCAGCAGAAGCCTGACGATGCCTGTCTAAATGACAAACTGTAATTCTTTGGCTCTTCTCGTATCTGGGTGAGGTGACAAATTCGAGGAGCCTCTAAAAATAGCTGGCAAATTCTAGGAGTTGCTAAAAATAGTGTAAGGGAACTCAGTCTTGCTAGAGAGGGGATCAGTCTGACCTTTCGCCTTGGGGCCCAACCCTCCTGAGGGTGACAATTTCACTGCTTCACATGACATTTGGTTTCCCTCGCATGTGGCTGGTTAGGATTACACTTACAGGAAGCCAGAGAAACCCTCTAACCTCGTCCTAGGCTATTTCTCGCTTTGTACTCTTTCTCATCTCTCCCTCTTGACTTCCTGGTTGTGTGAGCATCTCCTCGAGGCACCGTGGCTAGTAGCAAACTCACTACTTACTGGGGAAGGCATGTGATGGGTTGGCAAAGGCAGCCAGGTGGCAGAGCCTGGCTTCTGCCCACTGCCCACTGCCCCAGCCTCTGGTCTCTCTTTCCACTTCAGTAAACCAGTCCCAGTTATTAGAGAGAGATGCTACTGAAGAGATCATTTAATAACTCCATGTCACCTTGTTTTAACACACACACACACACACACACACACACACACCCTAGGCAACACACTTACCTCCCCAGAAGGTGTCCCAAAGAGTAAATTATCACTCAAGGGTGCTCTGAGGCAGCCAGATAAAAGGCTTTCTCTAGAGACGTGTTGAGCTGAGGTCTCCTCAGCTCTCAGACGCCCTGCTTCCATTCTCCAACAAAAGCACTCTTCTGGGAGAGGAACGTGATCATGCTGATGGGCAGATGGATGCAAAAACAGGACTAGCTTCCAGGAGCCAGTCAAAAATGCCCAGCGGGGGCTACCCAACCCTGCATTCTCAGCCCATAGAACTGGCCAGTTCAGTATGGCACGGAGGAGACACTGGGCCAAGGTAAAGCCAGGTGAGGGAACATAGAGTCACAACAACCTACACAAGCCTCCACAAGAGTGTGTGGGAGCCACCCAGGAACCCCTTTCTCCTGGCGCCTGTGTCCCTACGCTTGTAAAGTAGAATGGACTTAAGCAGAGCCAGGTGGATTTGGACGGCAGGGAACAGGGCGTGGGTGTCCAAGTAGCAGGCAGGGAAAGCAATTCTAAAGGATCCCTCTGACCCCCTTTGACCCCTCGATCCCGCATGAATACTGTGTGTAGGCACTGCCCTGGTCCTTCTGGTGATCCTCTGGGTTTCTTCTCTGCTTCCAGGGAAGTCTCCAGCAAGATATTCCCAGTGAGGCAGCATAATATGGTGTGGGGGGCAGAGGGGACATTGAGGGGCAAGCACCTCAACATGTTTGCTTTCCTAGTAGACTTACCAGAGTTCCAAGAAGCTTCACTTCAGTTCAGTTTTCAGTCAGAGAGGGAGATGGGGATCGTGGGCTTTGGAGCCAGGAAGACACTTTCTGAATCGTGGCTCTGCCACCCACTGGCTGCATGTCCTCAGGCAAGCCTCCTATCCTCTCTGGGTAGGGGTGGCTCTGCTATAAACTGAGTTCCTGTGTTGACATAATTAAACGAGAGAGTATAATAGTGCCTGGCACACTGCGTTCTCAGTTTGCATCAGCTGTGGGGAGGCTAGAAGCAGTGAACTCTAGCTCTGAGAAGCAAGTTTTCTTCATTATTGTCAGGCCGTGTGAACTGGAGTATTCACGCTCCCATGAATACCCTTCCAGAGGAAGATGGCAGCTCTGGAGCCAGGGTTCTCAGCGTCCTCTCTGCTCAAGCAGTGAGCCTCATGCCTCTGGCTGTGTCAGCCCACCCACCCCGGACACTCTGCTGCTTTCTGCAAGCACTCTCGGAATTCCTCGGGCCGAAGCATCTCCTCATTAAAAAGAGTCACATCCTTCGACAAAGGAGCTGAAAGCATCCAGTGGAAAAAAGATAGCCTTTTCAACAAATGGTGCTGGCTCAACTGGAGGTCAGCATGCAGAAGAATGTGAATTGATACATCTTTGTCTCCTTGTACTAAGCTCAACCCCAAGTGGATCAAGGACCTCCACATAAAACCTGACACACTGAAGCTAATAGAAAAGAAACTGGGGAAGACCCTTGAGGACATGGGCACAGGGGGAAAGTTCCTGAACAGAAAACCAATAGCTTATGCTCTAAGATCAAGAATTGACAAATGGGACCTCATAAAACTACAAAGTTTCTGTAAGGCAAAGGACACTGTCAAAAGGACAAAACATCAACCAACAGATTGGGAAAGGATCTTCACCAACCCTAAATCCGACAGAGGGCTAATATCTAATATATACAAAAGAACTCAAGAAAGTAGAACCCAGAGAACCAAATAACCCTATTAAAAAGAGGGGTACAGAACTAAACAAAGAATCTTCACATGAAGAACTTTGGATGGCTGAGAAGCACCTTAAGAAATGTTCGACATCATTAATCATTAGGGAAATGCAAATCAAAACAACCCTAAGATTTCACCTCACACCAGTCAGAATGACTAAGGTCAAGAAATCAGGAGACAGCAGGTGTTGGCGAGGATGTGGAGAAAGAGGAACACTCCTCCACTGCTGGTGGGGCTGTAAGATGGTACAACCACTTTGGAAATCAGTCTGTCGGTTCCTCAGAAATCTGGGCATGACACTTCCTGAGGACCCTGCTATACCACTCCTGGGCATATTCCTAGAGGATTCCCTGGCATGCAATAATAAGGACACATGCTCCACTATGTTCATAGCAGCCCTATTTGTAGTAGCCAGAAGCTGGAAAGAACCCAGGTGTCCCTCAACGGAGGAATGGATGCAAAAAATGTGGTATATATATATACACAATGGAGTACTATTCAGCCATTAGAAACAACGAATTCATGAAATTCTTAGACAAATGGATAGAGCTAGAGAACATCATACTAAGTGAGGTAACCCACTCTCAAAAGATCAATCATCGTATGCATTCACTGATAAGTGGATATTAGCCTAGAAACTTTGAATACCCAAGACATAATCCACATATTAAATGATGTCCAAAAAGAATGGAGGAGTGGCCCCTGGTTCTGGAAAGACTTGGTGCAGCAGTATAGGGGAATACCAGAACAGGGAAGTGGGAAGGGGTAGATGGGGGAACTGGGGGGGGGGGAGAGGGCTTCCCTGGGACTTTCGGGGAGTGGGGAGCCAGAAAAGGGGAAATCATTTGAAATGTAAATAAAGAATATATCGAATTAAAAAAAAGAAGAAAAAAAGAGTTACATCTCCCAGGAGCAGAGCAATGTCCCCACAGAGGGGGCAACTGGAGAGGTGACCCAAGGGCTGTTGTGAACTGAGAAAGGAACAGGGAGGGAGGGACAGAGGGACAGAACTAAAGGCTGGGCCCAAGCCTCGGAGGTCCATCGCAGCCTAGACAGCATTAGGCACACCTGACGAGCTCTGGTGTATTCTGAAGTTGCAATAAGCATCTGGCCATATCATAAACTTACTGCTTGAAATAAGAAACCTCAGTTTCTCAAGCCAGGGCAGGAGGCCACAAACCTAGGTCAAGGGAGTACACAGCTCGTGGTAAATGTGTGAGAATCACCTCAGCTCACAGTAATGGAGGAGCTCTTAGATTGGTCCTGAGGCAGAGGCATGTTACTACAGTGGCTGTCCCCCACTCATTCCATCCCCCAGTGCATGTTTAATCCGGCTACCCCCAGGCTCACCACCCCCATCTTTGGGACCTAAATTAAGTGGAGAGAATGTGAACCTTTGAAGACTACCTTTCAATCTAGAGAGATGTGTATTTTTCAGGGAAGAGCAGTATAAGACTTGAAGGCCAAGAACCATGGTACATGTGTATAGAAAAGCCATAGGAAAATCATTAGTTTGTATACTAACCACCACCACCACCACAACAACAACAATAATAATAATAGAAAAATTCAACACACCACAGTTGCACGCTTGCATTGGATTTAGGAGAAAAATAAAGCACAGCGTCTCTGAAAGAAATCACTGTCATTGGTGGAGCTGATCAGACCCCAGAGGAGAACAGAGCTCTGTCTGTCTGTCCTTCAGAAGGCCAGCAGCCCAGCCACGGCAACCGGAAGCCCACATAAATATCGGCGAGTTTGCACGGAGAAATGCAGAGCCACAGCACGGGATTTTCTGATTACTTCCATGCTTTTGTTTCAGAAGATATCTTGAGAAAGCATTTCGTTTTTTGGAAAAGAAGCAAAGCACAAAGATCTACGTGCTGTTGCAGGTGAGCGTGGTGGTGGCTTCTCTGGGCTTGGCTTTGTCAATCGGTGAAGGTGTGAGTCTCGAGGTAAATTCTGAAGTGTCTCTCTGTCTCTATCTGCACCATGGAGTGTCAAGATCCCAAGATCTCAAGCCCTAAATGGACAAAGCACACTTCTGCATGCCCTGCAGTGTCAGGGTGCCCTGTGGGTCAGAGTGCCCTCCCCCCAGAGGCATGGAGTTGCCCCCCCAAAACTATATGCTCTGTTCCCACTCATACAGGGTGTTCACCATGCCTTCACATACCCTCTAGGGTTGGTTGCAGCTACCACAAGTGTCACAGGACACTACTTAGCTTGGGTTCAGAAGAGCTGAGGTAAACCCTGGCCCTTTCACCAGATCGTAAATGCCTTGTGAACCTTACATGGGCCCACAATGTCCCTGAACTTCAGATTTCCAAGCTGTAAATTAGGGGAAATGACACCTGCTGTCCTTATCCAAGTTAAGACGATTGCGTCAAAGGGACACACATTTGTAGAAGGATTTAGAAGAAAACAAAACAGGCACAGCATGTGAAAGACCATTGTCACTAGTATAAGGGGGGGGGGCAACTGGGTGGAAAGTGGGGTTTCACCTCAAGCTCCATCCTGTCTTCAGCCGGGCCAGCAGCATGATCACCAAAATCAAGAGCTCACGGAAACATCAGTGAGCTAGCTTACTAACCAGGTGAATGGGAAACAGAGGCCGTTTCAGAGGCAGCTTTCGGTAAACGCTGGCCCGGCAGCCACAAAGACAGCATGCCTGCCTGCACGAACAGGTGGGAGATGGGGAGGGAGGTTTCCTGGCCGCTGCCCTTCACCTTGGTCACTGACTCAGTGTGAAACAGCGCCTGCACTGAGGAGGAGGAGGGTTCTCATCCTAGTTCACGAATGAGCGTGGCCACAGCCAGGGCCAAGGATGACTAAACGGCCTCCTCATCGTTAATAACAATAACACTTGGCATTTATCTAGTTCTTTGTGTTTTCAAAATGGCTTACAGTCATTAATTACTTAACTAGCACTCACCTCCGGCACTCTGCCTACGGTGCTGGGTGCTGAGAAGGCAAAGAGGCCTGTTCGTGGGGGATGGCAAT